>NC_134547.1:2410326-2711304 GCF_050624435.1 Tenrec ecaudatus | reverse complement strand
GTCCATGTGTGTATGGGAGTGAGTGTGAATATGTGTGCTGTATATGAGTGTGTCCATGTAGGAGTATGACAGTATGTCTGAGGATGGATAAGTACGTGAGCATAAGTGTGCATGAGCATGTGTACATGGCTGTGTGTATGTGTGCATGCATGAGTATGTGTGTGTATACGCATGAGTGTATGTGAACATGAGTGTCCGTGCACGTATACATCAGTGTGAGTAGTGCATGAGTGTGCCTCAGCGACCCTGTGCGTGGGCAGGGATTCCCGGGGGACTTTGAAGAGGTCATTCTTCTGACCCCAGGGTCTGTTTCCCCCTCTGGGAAAGCCGCAATGGGGCGGGTGTGAGCTGTTCATTCTGGTCACCCAATCAGTACCTGACCATAGACCACCCCTTAACCTCTCTCTGCCTCAGTGCCCTCGTAGGCGAAATGGAGGCTCTACAGGAGCCCCTTCGGAGGGTGGGATCTGATGGGACCTCCCACAGCAGACATCCTGCCAAGTGTCAGTCCGCTGTGAGGAAGGCAGGCTGGGGCAGGGTCTCAGGGCGGTGGCCTGGGGACGAGTGGCCACGGAAATTCTGACACATTTGCAATTCCTTCCCACTCTTCTCATACCCTCCTCCCTCACTGTCCACTGGGCTACCTCTGCCCCATCGCTGTTGTCGTCCCCATCTCCTGTCACCCTTGTTTTTGTCCCCCCTGCTCCCCATTTTGTTTGCCCTACGCTTCTGGTTTGGGGGTCCTCCCGTGTCTCCATTTCCGTGTGGGAACCCCGACTCCACCACACCTGCATCCCTCTGTCCCCATGTGTGTCTGTCCCGCACGTCCCCCTGCAGTGAAGGACGCGGATGGCGTCCTGTGCCGCTACAAGAAGATCCTGGGCACCTTCCAGAAGCTGAAGAGCATGTCTCGGGCGTTCGAACACCACCGCGTGGACCGCAACACGGTCGCGCTGACCACGCCCATCGCCGAGCTGCTGATTGTGGCCCCCGAGAAGCTGGCAGAGGTGGGCGAGTTCGACCCCTCCAAGGAGCGCCTACTTGAGTACTCGCGCCGCTGCTTCCTGGCCCTGGACGAGGAGACCCTGAAGAAGGTGCAGGCGCTCAAGAAGAGCAAGCTGTTGCTGCCCATCACCTACCGCTTCAAGCGGTGATGCCCCACTGGACGTGCTCGCTGGCCCCTGGCCCCGCCCCCTCCCTCCCCCGCGGTGGGGAGCCGGTGCACCTGTGACACTGGCCCAGGCCCCTGGCAATGCGCATGCGTGATTGCATTGCCCCTTCCCAGCCCCTTCAGGCGTGATGCGCAAGTGGGGCCTTCCGGGGAGCACGTCTGCATGTGCGGGTGTTTCCAGTGGGGTCCTCGGTAGGGGGGCCGTGAGCCTTTCCTCCCTTCCTGCTGACGCCCACCCGAGGCCCCCTGTATATAGAGCTGCTCTCCCCCTCACCCCTTGCCTTCCACGTTCTTCTTCCCCTGGGTTGTGAGTTCTGCTGGGCATTACTGAGGCTCGCAAAGGCTACTGCCCAGGGCCCGTTTCTGCCCTTTTAGTACCCACTTCTAAACCCAACCACACTCTTCCTCCTGGGCCGTCCTGCCCACCCTCGCGGGGAAAATGGCGTCTCCTTCGGAGCTGGCTGCCTGCTGCCCGCTCTGGCTGGGCTGGAGGGACAGCGCAGACCCCACGTCCACCCTCAGCCGCCAAGAGAAGCTGGCCTGGCCCGACCTCCCCGCACCAGGAGCTTCTCAGCCTCAGGCTGCTGGATCCCACGATCCCACGTGCAACAGAGAATTATACAGAGAATTTAAATTAAAAAGAGATGAGAAAATTTGGAATAAACCAGGCCCCAGCCTCTTGCTCCGAGGGGACGTGGTCGGGAGGGGGTGGCTGTTGCCACGGAGATGGCGATGGGGGCTCAGGGGGTTTCAGGGAGCAGGGCGGTCAGGCGGGAAACAGGGACGACAGGATGTAATTAGCCCCCTGCGGGCAGAGGTGGGTGGAGGAGAGGCAGCTGTGCTCCAAGGAACAGCGGGGGTAGAGCTCCGAAAAGAAACATGAGCACTGTCCTCTGAGTTATTTGGCATGGATAGCGGTGGCAGGCGGAGTGAGTGACCGCTAGCCTGCCTGGGTGGCTACCTGGGGGACTAGGCAATTTTAGGGCAGATGCTCCCGCCGGCCGCCAGGGGGCGCCAGTGCCAGATCGTGCGTCTCCCCGAAGTGTGCGCCTCGCGGCTTCTGCGCCTGCGCGGAGGGAGGGAGAGCAAGCCGACGGAAGCGGTTGCTGGGACAACCAGGAGAGAGTGGGCCTGCTTCATGTTAGGGGATTAGGCAATAGGAAAGGAAACTCGCGCATGCGTGCAGGTATTCTGGGCACTGCGCCTCCGCCCCTCTGGGAAGAGAAACCGCTTCAAACTGATCTCTACGCAGGCGCAGCAGTCTTCTCGCGTATCTCCCGCTTCCTAACTGCGCAGGCGCACTAAGCCGCGCTGGCACCCACCGCAGCGGTCGCGCGCACCCTTCATCCCGCTGGCTGGGTTTGTTTTGCGCAATCTTATTAGGCCTTCCACAAAATCGGCCTTTTTTTCCCCCTCTCACTCAGAGAGCGAAGTGCCGGGACCCAGCTCCTTGCGTCCCTTTTCCTTACATATCGTCATCGTCCTCCCAATCCTTTTCTGTTCCTGAAGGCGGAAGAAACCGAAGCGCACACGGAAAAACCCGAAGGGACTCAGAGAGAGAGAGACTTTCCCGAAGCGGTGGCGGGAGGAGCCGAAGTTTCCAGGAAGGGGAGGAGTGAGCGAGTGGAATCTCCGGAAAGAGCCGAAGCTTGGAATTGAGCTGCGGACGAGCGCCGGGAGCCTTTCGGAACGGTTAAGGTTGAAATCGTTGATTGCTTGCATAAGCTGGCAGAAAAGAGCAGAAGATACTCTGTGGACGAAGCCAAGTCTTGGGACGGTTTGACTTGTCGGAAGCAGCAGGACCATTAGAAGGGACTCGGCGCGGAGGAACGCGAGGACCTACGGAAACACCCGAACGTTGAGGAGCCAATCTCCCGAACACCTGGGAAGCCGACGCCGCCCCGCCTTCGGCTGTTTCCGGAAAAGCCTTAGCCGTCGCCTCCCCGCCCCCGCTGGAGTCAGGCCCTGGGGGGAGGGGCAGCTCGTGGGCGGGTGGGTGGGCGGGGTTAAAGGGGGGGTCTGAGCCTGGGAGGGGCGGGGCGCCGCGGGCTTGCTTAGGCAGGAGGCGGCGCTGCGCCGGCGGCGGCCGGAAGTAGCCGAAGCAGGCGGCGGAAGTAGCTGAGGCGGCCGGAGCGGGCGGGCGGCAAGGCGAAGCAAGAGCTGCACAGGGCCCTACGCGGCCGCCTCAGCATGTCGGACTTCGACGAGTTCGAGCGGCAGCTCAACGAGAATAAACAGGGTGAGTGTGCTGAGGCTTTGGGGCGGCGGTTGGGGTGGCTATTCGCGTTTCTCTTCGCCCCCCGCCATTTTTCCCCTACTCCCTACCCCACCCCCAGCGCCGCGCGGCGCCATCCTCCCTCCCCCCCTCTCCCTCCGCTCGGCGGCGCGCGCCAGGCCCACGTGATCCCTCCCGGCGTTCCGCCGCGCGCGCGGCGCGGGTAAGTGGGTGGCCGAGTGCGGGCCCGTGACGCATGCGTGCCGGGGGCCTGTCCCGCGTCCCACGTGCTTCCCAGCGGGGGCGGAACGGGGACCCAGGCCGTCAAGCCTATTCCTTTTCCTGGGCCCGAAGCTTGGTTTTGAGAATTTTCGTTGTTCCATTAAGTAGACCAGATTAGATTCCGTAATCCCGGCTTTTTCTCCCGCTGTCTTGGCACTTCCGCTTCCGGTCGGGCCCTCGGCCCCGTCTCCACGCCCCCTTTGTTTCCAAAATGGCGGTTGGGAGGTTTGCGGCGGGGGGCCACCCCAATGCCTTCTTCACGTGGACCAGGGCAGCGCCGCGGGGAGGCAGGGGCGCCGGGCCGGCTCTCAGGGTTGCGAGGCGCCCGTTGTGTATGCACCTCACCTGCCCGGTCGTCACGAGCCCGAGTGCCCACGCACTCCATGCGCTCCCCGCGGCGTTGGTACCCCCGACCACCGCACAATGGGGAGTTTGCCTCCTCGCCTCCCCGTTTCACCTAGAGCTGTGGTGGACTGGGTAATCTTGGCCTATCCCAACTTCGGGGCTCGAAACGTCGGTTTCCGTTGCCCTAACGGGGAGAGAGCAGGGGCCCCAAGGGCGTAGTGGGAGCGTGACTTTGTGAGGTGCTGATAGTAGTGGCCAGAGGAAGGTACTCCCAGGTAGAGCCTGGGTGGGTGGTCAGAGCCAAGCACGTGGCACGTTGTCTTCCCGTGGGGCCCCCTTCCCCCCTAATCCTCAGCAGTGGCTAGTGGGTTTTTTTGGTCGTCTTGGTCTTGTTTTTGGTTTGGCGGGTGAACAATTAGAGGTCATGGCAGTGCTGAGGACCTGGGGTTTTTGGTGCTGGCCATCAGAGACACTGTCCCTGGTTGGAGTTCTGCAGGACAGAAGGATCCGCCTCTGTGATCTTAGAACCCCGCAGGTGTTGGCAGGTGGCTGGTCACAGACCTGACCCAGCCCACTGCCACCTGGTCATGGCTTGGCAGCCGTGCCACTTGATTGAGTTTGCTTGTTGGATTGTTGCTTTGGGGTCAGTGGCCACACCGATCCAAAAAGTCATGCCTTTGCACCAGTACCAACCAACCTATAGTAGTCTTACAGCAGAGTGGGAGCTGGCTAGAACTGCCCCTTTGGGTTTCTGAGACTGGCTTTGTATGAGAGAGAGCGTCATTTCCCTTAAGAAGTAGCTTTTGGTTTCAAACTGCAGGCCTTGTGGGGTCCAGTGGCAGAGGCTGTTGCTTTTCTCTCCCTGGGTTTGGGGGAGGTCTGAGAGGATGGTGAGTGTGGCAGTGGTGGTAGCCAGAATTCTGCTTTTGCTAGTGTTTTTCCAAGAGCCCTATGCCTGGGTGGCAGAAATGCTGTCATTCCCTGATCTCACTCAGCTGGTCTTTGGTTAGAGCTTTCCCAGGTACTGGGCTCCCTCTTAGAGGGTCCGAGCAGGAAGAGAAGGGAAAGGGGTGCCTGCTGCGGGCTCCCACTGCTGCCCCAGGGGGAACCCTTGCATTGATTTTTCTGTGGAAACACCCACCCTAGGCCTGCAGAGCCCTTGTGGGTCGTGTTGTGTCGTGTCCTTTCCCCCTTCAGTCCAGGGGAGTCCTTTTTGGGAGAAAGACTTAGCTTCACTTAAATGCCTCTCTGGAGTGGGAGCCTCTTAAAGTACCTGTCACCCAGGTCTTTCTGCCTGTCGGTTGTGTGCGGCGTGCTGGTCTCTGAGTCTGGGTGGTCACTAGTGCAGTCTTCTAGGTGCAGACCTTACCATCACCCTGGTGTCTGACTCGGGATGTCAGCGCTCTCAGGATGGGAGGGTCCCTGCCATTGCCTTCCCCTCTGGGAGTGCTCCCTAGCCCTCAAGCCGACTTAACTGAAGGCTCAGCCAGCCTGCTGGGGTTGGAAGAAACCCCCCAGGGTTCCCCACTACTGGCCCCTTGGTTCTGTGGGGCTCGCAGGAGGGAGGAACTGGAGTTAGGGCACGCGCCCTGGCTCTGGGAACCTGGACATCCCTGTCTGTTCTGAAAGTTGAGCTGGGTCCTGCATTATTCACTCCATGGGACAGGGACTGGGACAGGCTTGAGTTTCCTGCATGGCACCTGACCTCTTGCGGCCTGCTGTGAGGGTGGGGTACTCTGTCCCCAGCTTCCATCCCTGCCCCCCAGAGACTCCTGCCCTCCCGTGCCCAGGTGGGGTGGTGACAGCAAGCCTCAAACCCCCTCCCCTCCCCCCCAGAGCGGGACAAGGAGAACCGCCACCGGAAGCGCAGCCACAGCCGCTCTCGAAGCCGGGACCGCAAACGGAGGAGCCGCAGCCGGGACCGCCGCAACCGGGACCAGCGCAGCGCCTCCAGGGACAGGCGGCGGCGCAGGTAGGGTGCTGCCAGCAGGGCAGGGGCTCCTGCCTGGCCTGCTCTAGGGACAAGACAGTCTGGCACTCTGCAGGGCCTCGTGGTGCCCGAGTGGGCTGTCTCGTTTCCTGTGACTGGGTGGCCTGGGAGGGTCGGTGCCTTCTCTGCCTGATATCACTCTCCCAAGCTTCCCCTTAGTCTTCTGTGTTCTATTTGGGTGGGCAGGTTTGGAGTGGTCTGTCTTCTGCCCTTGTTTTGGGTGGGAGCAGTGTGTGTATGGGTGGCAGGGCTGAGGGGTGCTTGCCTATCCCTGAGGCTCAGTGTCTGTGTGTGTGTGGGTGGTGGTGGTGGTGGTGGTGGTGGTGGTGGAGGAGGAGTTGGGGAAGATGATCCCTTATCACTCCACCCCACCCCTTTCTCTCATGGCCCCCCAGCAAACCCTTGACCAGAGGCGCTAAAGAGGAACATGGTGGACTGATGTGAGCTGAGCATACCTGCCCCCCTCCCACCTTACCACCACCCCCCGCCCCCTCCCAGCACTACCCCTTCCGGGCCCCAACCTGTCCTTCCCCCTCCCCCCAGCTGATCGGGTGGGGGCGGGAGCACCCAGTGGCACGTGGGCTGGACTTGGTCAGACTGAGGTGCCCTCCTGCTCCCAGTCGCTCCCCTCGCCATGAGAAGAAGAAGAAGGTTCGGAAGTACTGGGACGTGCCCCCGCCTGGCTTTGAGCACATCACGCCCATGCAGTACAAGGCCATGCAAGGTAGGCCTGCGGCTGGATCCGAGCCCTGATGCCTGGGGGAGGCCTGGGAGGGGATGGCAGTGCTGGATTCCTGCTGGGCCTCAGGGTGCTGCTCTCATTAATGCTGCTCCACTTCCTTCCAGCTGCGGGTCAGATCCCGGCTACTGCCTTGCTCCCCACCATGACCCCCGATGGCCTGGCTGTGACCCCGACACCGGTGCCTGTGGTCGGCAGCCAGATGACCAGACAGGCCCGACGCCTTTATGTGGGAAACATCCCCTTTGGCATCACTGAGGTACTGCCCTGCCCCTGGCCCTCCCTCTCCCCCTCCCCACCCCCTTCCCCTCAACCTGCACGGGTCAGACTCTGCTCCTGCAAGACCCCCCGGCCCCCTCCCAGACGGACGGATGGAGTTGAGCCAGCCAGGGGCCGGGCTGGGGGTGGCCCTCTCCCTCCCCCTCCTCTCGCCTCCCCCATCTGCCCTCCCCCACCCTCCTCGGCCCCCAGGGCTCCAGCGCACACATAAGTGACCACCCTCGGAGAGACGGGGGAGACGCAGACACGGCGCACACAGACACAGACGCACGCTGCCCTCTTGCTTCTCTGACACGCCTCCCTCTGGCCTGTCCCATCCTCTCCCTCCCGTGGTCGCTGCTCTCTGGTTTTGATCGCCCCCGACCTCCTCCCTTCCCTCCCCTCCCCGCCCTTTCCTCCCCATCCCTCTCCCCACCCCCTCCCACGGCCCCCCAAGAATCCCGAGATCAAAGAGTTGTTTCCATTTCTCTTTAAAGTGAAATATTGTGGGGCTGAGATCCCTCGTAGCAACAAAAAGTTTGCTACCATCGTCGAAGGCAAGTAAGGCCCATTCTGACTTTCTCAACCTGCACTTTGCTACATTTGATAAACCAGCCCCCGGACTCCAGGGCCAGACCCCTCCACATCACTCTTCTCTCCTCCTCCCCCGCCCCCCACTCTCACCTCCTCTCTCTGTCTTTGTCTATCTCTGCCACGCCGCGTGTCCTGTCTCGCGCCGTGTGTACCCTGCGTCTGCCCTTCCGTCTGTCCACCTGCTGTCTTCCTCTCTGTCCCTGGTGCTCCCTGGCTCTTGCCTGCTTCGAGTTCATCCCCACCCTTCCTCTCTGCCCTCTCTGTGTCCTGTGCTTTCCTCTGTGCCTGGCCTCTCTGCTGTACGTCACCCCCCCCTCGTGTCCATGCCGGTTCCCCGCCGTCTGGCCGCTGTGCCACCTTGTGCCCTCCTTCCCTTTCCACTCTCGACCACCCCCACCCCACCATGCTCCACGGGCTCTTCGCCCTCCCTTGCCCTCCCCCTTTGCCCCCATGCCCCTCTGTGTCTCCCTCTCTCACCCTCCCCCTCCTCTCTCCACCCCTCCCGCCCCCCGTCTCCTCTTCCCTCTGTAGGAGGCCATGATGGACTTCTTCAACGCCCAGATGCGCTTGGGCGGCCTGACACAGGCCCCTGGAAACCCAGTCCTGGCTGTGCAGATCAACCAGGACAAGAACTTTGCATTTCTTGAGGTGAGTCAGGTGGCAGGAGAGGACCTGTCACCACATTGGGGCTGCCTTCCCTCCCTTTCTCACACCTTTCAGTGCACACAGTCCACGTCTCTGCCCTGGCCATGCTGCCTGGAGTGGATACGCCCTCCTGGGTCCTCAGACTGGGAGGGGTGAGGGCAGTTCTCAGTAGTAGTGCTCCCGTCTCCATGAGCCACCCCGGGCCACTGGCAGTGTTTATCCCCGGAGCCTGGGGTGCCTGCCTTGGCCCTGTCTCCTCACCCTTCCTCCCTCTTGCAGTTCCGCTCAGTGGATGAGACCACCCAGGCCATGGCCTTCGATGGCATCATCTTCCAGGGTCAGTCGCTGAAGATCCGCAGACCACATGACTACCAGCCTCTGCCTGGCATGTCGGAGAATCCCTCCGTCTATGTGCCCGGTGAGTGGGGTGCCCTCAGAGCCCCTGGGAGGGCCCACCTAGAGTTCTTACAGAGGGCCTTGGGGTGGGGGGCGTTGCCCGCATTGAGACTGACAGAGCTGCCCGGCCAGGCTGGAAGGGGGTGGCGGCTGTCTGCAGGCAGTTGGGGTCCTGTGCCCACTCTGAGGCCGCCTGGCTCTGGGCCCCTGGGCAGGCCGCGTGATTTCATCACAGGAGGGAGTTCATGAACCTACTGTGTGAGTGGGTGTGAACATGCATACCTGCGTGTGTAACTGTGGGGTGAGCGTGCGTGGGTGCGAGCAGTGCGGTATCGGCAGAGTTCGGTGTGGGGCCTGGCGCGTGGACGCCGTCTGCCTTCCCGCGCCCCTTGAATCCTGTGCTCTGGGCCCATTCCCTGCAGGCCTGGCCGGTGGACTGTACAGTGACGGCTCGGCACGCTCTGTCCTTCCAGGGCCAGGTAGTACATGCTTTCAGCTTCACGGCCCCGCTGGGACCGCTCCCTCCCTCCCTCCGCTCGGCTGCCACAGACCAGAGGCTGCCTGCCGGGGCCTGGCGGGCGCTGCCAGCACAGCTCGTACGGCGCCGACCTTTGAACTCCACGGCATTTCCACAAACGAGGAGTCTCCTGTCCTGGCCCCAGCAGAGCCCTGTGTTGCCTGCTCTGGGTGTTGGGGTGGAGCTAGCCAGGCCCCTGGGATCTAGGAGAACTCGGGCTTCTCCTGGGGACCCCTTAGAGGGTGATGAAACATTGGGCCCCGCACGTTCCTGCCATCACAGCAGGGCCTTAAAAGGCCCAGTACACACTGACCTGCTGCCGTCTGGGTGCCCGGATGGATGTGTGCGTGTGCGTGCATGCGTGCCTGTCTCTCTCCCATCCCCATCTCAGGCGAGCTGCAGATGATTTTTGGGTAACTGTCTCAATTGGCGGCTGGTCATTTTCTTTCTGTTCAGTGACATCCCTGCGTTCGGTTTCACGTCATCAGTCACCATCTCCGCCGTGTGCCTTCTCTTTATCCACTTCTCCCCCGTTTCCTTTCTCATCCTTCCTCTGCCAACCCTCCTGCCCTTGGGCCTTTGCCTTGGGCACATGCTGCCCATCTCAGATGCCCATTAGCCAAGGTGTTCCCAACCCTTGGTGGCGCTCACCCTACCTTGTGGGCAGCCTGTGTTTGGGATGGGCGAGAGATTCCAGATTTAGTCTCGGCTCATAGCAACCCTTTTTTGGGTAGTTTTTATGTTTTGGGGTCTTGTCTCTCACTTGATCCAGACCTGCTATTTCCATTCCTTCCAGAGGCCTGCGCTTGGCACTTGCTTGTAAGTCTTGGCCATGGAGGCTGGACGCCGTAAGGTCCCTTCGTCCATTGGGGGTTTGCATGTGTTTTGGATGGTCTTTTCTCTGATTTGCTCGAGACTTGTGGTGCTTTCCTTGTGCCCGTCTCCCAGGGAGTCCTGAGTGCTCTTGGAGGCTTTCTGCGCTGCGGGCTGCGTCAGGTGTGGCTCTGAGTCTGGAAGGGGGATTGCCTTGTCTGCTGCTTAGTATCGGGGCAGCCGGTTCCCACTCAGGACTGAGTGGGTTTTGTCAGTCCAGTTTTTTTGGCACAGGGCTGTGCCCGTTGTTGCTGGCTGCATTCGCGGCACAGGCTGAGCAGAGACCCAGGCCTTGGCAGGGAAGGGTGCTGACCCTGCTGTGGTGAGGACTGCAGCCATGAGTGACTTGTTGGAGACCCCGCCCCGTCTGTCGCCTCTCTGTGTGGCTGTGGTGCTGGCAGCTGCTGCTGCTGCGTGGCTGCCCTCGGTGGCTTGTCTTTCACTCTGAGAGCTGGGCGGAGCAGCTTGCTGGCAGAGATGGTTACAAGGTGAGCAGTTCAAACCCATCCGCTGCTCTGTAGCGTTAACTGCCTCAGCAGCCCGTGGGGAGCACTTACATACCCTGTCCTAGATGGTTGCTTTGAGTTGGTGAGATTAGTTTTTGGGTTTTCTCTGGGTGAACGTTTACCTGGCAGGTTGGGTGTCAGCAGTTCACAGCTGGTGGGCTGTGTGACCACGATTGCTGTTCCCACAGAACGACAGCACTGTTCCCCCCTTTTCCCCGACTGTTTTCCATTCTCCCTCCCTGAGTGCCCTGCCCATTGCGCTTTCTCCCTGGATGATTGCTCCGAAGTGTCTGGTTCCCTTCTAGGCCTCTTGGGCCTTTGACAGAGTTTGGGGGTTGAGTTCAGTTCCAGGGGTGTCTAAAGGCCTGAACCTTTGGGGTCATCTTGCTCCGAGCCGGGGGTGGTGGGGCCCTTCAGGGACGGTGTAGATGCCCCACTGCGGCGGGCATTGAGTACTGCATGCTCGGGAACCTCCAGCACCAGCCATCCAGGGAGCTGCCTGCGTCCACGACAAGTTCCTGCGCCCCTTTTGAAAGCAGCAGCGGTTAGGGTTACAGCAAAGGCAGCTTCCCAGTTAGTGTGGAGGTGGGATTGAGGAGACGGTGGAAATCCCACCCCCCCTCCAAGCGCTCTGAAGCCCTACCTTGAATTTTGGGCGTGGGGGGTAGGCAGTCATATGTCTGATGACCTCAGGCACCAAAGCTGCAGATGGAGCAGGAAAAGTGAGGTGATTTAAGTAACTCGGGGCTGTCAGAGGATGCATGGGTGGTTCTGTGAGGCTGGAAACCCTCCGTTCCCTAGAGGGGTCTCTCCTGTGCCCTGCACAGCCCGTTGGGGCCCAGCAGCATTTCCCTGGGGCTGGGAGCACTGTAGCTCGAGGCAGAGTTGGACTACAGGGCTCATGCAGCTTTCTGCAGCTCTGGTTGGAGGTCCATCGGGACCCTTGGGATTGTAGTCCATGTGCAGGGGTTGCCCACCTCATAGCAGCTGGGGTGGGTGGGGAGTGTCCCAGTGTGCAGCACACGGGGTACCTGTCAGAGAGAGAGTGTGTATGTGCGTGCATGTGTGTGAGCAGCTGCAGGCACAGGCTGAGGGTCTGGAGCGCTGGGTCTTGGTCGTTAATGAGGATGGTCACCAGCACTTGGGCACCTTGGGTAGGAAGCAGTTCGTACTTGAGTACAGATCCCTGGGGATAGTGGGACAGCTATTTTTCAGGCATGTTCTGTAATGTTACAGACCAATGAGGGGGCTGGCTTGGTGTCAGTTGTGGGTAGGCAGGAAAGAACTGGGAGGCAGGAGGCCTAAGGATATGGGGGTTTTAGTTACCCCTGCCAGTAGGATGAGGCAGACCACATAGAGTGACCTGCTGAGGGCACCCAGGGCCAGGCTGAGAGTGAACTTGGGTCTATGTGACTTTGGGGCGGGGCCCCTTTCGCCAGTCTGCCATCAGGAGTTGGCATCCTTCACCTGCCAATGTCTTGGGGCCATTTGGGACTTCTCCCGGGCTCCTGGTGGAGGCCCATCTTGTCAGGGGTTGTTTCGGCTGGGTCTCCCTGGATCTCAGGGGTGGGGTACTCTGTAGGTTTATATGTGTGTGGGTGGGGGGGGGGGTTTGAATCGTTCCCTCTCTCCCCTCAGGAGTTGTGTCCACTGTGGTCCCTGACTCTGCCCACAAGCTTTTCATCGGGGGCTTACCCAACTACCTGAATGACGACCAGGTGAGTCCCCTGCCTCCCCCATCTACCACTCCCTGACCATTCCCCCTAACCCCCCAAACACTGATGTGTTATGGCTCTATGCAGGTGAAGGAGCTACTGACATCATTTGGGCCCCTTAAAGCCTTCAACCTGGTCAAAGACAGCGCCACAGGGCTCTCCAAGGGCTATGCCTTCTGTGAGTACGTGGACATCAACGTCACGGACCAGGTGAGCCTGGGCACAGGGACGTCTGGGATGGGGAAGGAAGGGGGTGTGTCTTGTGGCCCAAGCATGTAGGATGAGGAAACAGGTTAAGGGGGTTGGGTGAGACTGCCCCCTGACTCCCCTCCCGCCCCCAGGCCATTGCTGGGTTGAACGGTATGCAGCTGGGTGACAAGAAACTGCTGGTCCAGCGGGCGAGTGTGGGCGCCAAGAATGCCACGCTGGTGAGCCCCCCGGCACGTCATCTTCCATTGCTAGAGGGACCCCGGGGATGGGCCGTTAGAGAGGGAGGCTGGGTGGGGGGTGGCCGGGCCCCCTGTGACTGATGCTCCCTCTGCCCACAGAGCACCATCAACCAGACGCCCGTGACCCTGCAAGTGCCTGGGCTCATGAGCTCCCAGGTGCAGATGGGCGGCCACCCGACTGAGGTGCTGTGCCTCATGAACATGGTGCTGCCCGAGGAGCTGCTGGACGACGAGGAGTACGAGGAGATCGTGGAGGACGTGCGTGACGAGTGCAGCAAGTATGGCCTTGTCAAGTCCATTGAGATCCCCCGGCCCGTGGACGGCGTCGAGGTGCCCGGCTGCGGAAAGGTCAGCGCCTCCCCGGCCAGTGCCTTGCTTGGGGCATGCGAGTCCTTATGTGTTGTGCATGTGTCTGCCTTGGCGGTCCCTCTGCGTGTGGTGTGGTGTGTCCTGTGCCCTGCTAAAGCCACACAAATCATCGCTCCCCCCCCCCCCCCCCGACACCCCTTGTAGGCCTGCCATGTCGACACGGACCCGGCTCCTCCTCTGCATGGTGCAGCAGCCCTTGGCTGTGAGGCAGGAGCAGAGGTGGCTGCTTTGCCTGCTTTCCAAGTCCCATGTGTTTTCCTTGTGCTGTGTTCCCATCCTCATCTTTATTATTGTAGATTTACTTCCTGGGTGAGCACGTACACCAGTTCAACCTTGTCTGCTGGACACTGAGTGGAGTGGGTGACACCCGTGGAGCCCCTCAGGTCCCTGTCGCTGTGGTAGACCACAGTGAAGCACCCTGCTCATGGCCAGTGTTCGCTATCAGTGAAGCCAAACTAGTTTTAATATGACTTCAGGGGGTAATTCCTGTTTAAGCTTTAAAGGTGAATTTGGAGCTGTAGTTCAGGGGTCTGTCAGCCTCCGAGGCTCCAGAAAAATCTTTCTGCCACTATTGATGAGGTTTCTTCTATGGAATCTTTGAGCAAAACTGTTCAGTAATGGTAGCCGTCATCATGCAGTTTTTCTGATTTCATAGCAAGAGACAAAAGTGGTTGGTGGAGGCAAGTTGGTTCCCAGCCTATTTCCCCTGCTGCCTCTCCTCTGCTGGTCTGGCCAAGAGACTAGTTTCTTGAATGGCTGTCTGCAAGCTTTAGGACTGCAGGTAGTACTAGAACTAGGAGGTGGAACAGAAACACTGAACATGTCATTAGGCCAATTTGCTGGGCTGTCCCATGAAACCCTGGCCTTAGGCGCCAAAGCAAGGACCACAAGCCTAGGTGGCCGCCACAGCCACCATGATTGCTGCCAGCCCAGCTTTCAGACCTGTGCGACTCGCTGACACCAGGCAGAATGGGCTCCAAGCCCTGTTGCTGTCATTTTTGACTCGGAGCAGCCCCTCCACGGCTTCTTTGTCCCAAGGAGCCGCTGCTGAGCCCGTAACCACTGTGCCACCCGGGTTCCTAGTAATGACTCTTCCCATTGGCTGTCTAACTGCAATCTAGGTCAAGTTGTCACCGCCAGACCTTACAAGTGACTCTTCACAGAGTGCTTTCCGCCTTGCAGGTAGCTCTGTGCTAAGCCTGCTTGGAGGGCGGCCTGCTGACAGTGGACAGGTGCACGACCTTTCACATCTTCATGTGCTCTTTGTGCGCTTAGGTGACAGTGCAGCGGAAACACCGTTTTCTGTGCTCTTGCTCACCCCTTCTCCCCCCAAATTTTTTTTCGTGACATGCTTTGCTCGGCCGAGTAGAGATCCTGAAGCGTCACGCCTGCACCTTTCTCAGGCTGGTCTCCGAAAGAATGGTGCTGGGGCACCCCTACCCAGCTGTGTCTGCTCAGTGTGTCGTCCTGCCAAGGCTGGCGTGACTGCAGCCAAGAGACACTGTGGCTCTGTCTGTCTTGGGCCCTTACTGAGCCCTTCAGCACTGGTCCTGCAGCTATCCAACAAGGGTCCCAGTGTTTACTGATGCTACCACGTCTGTGCCCCCCCCCCCCAGCTTTGTTGGGGACACATGAGGTCATTTGTTCTGTAGACTGTTCCACACACTGGAGAACTGGATGAAACCCATTGTGTGGTGGTGTGTCCCATCCCCCCCACACCCCCTTTCCTCTAAGCTGCTGGAAGCCGAGTCCATCCTGCGCTTCAAGGTTCTCTGCGAACTGCATTACAGCTGGGCGGTGTATTTCCCTCGTGTGTGTGTGTGTGTGTGTGTGTGTGTCCCCTCGGCCCCCTTGTCTGCCTGCAGGACCCTCCCTCCACATTCCCCAGTGTTCTCCCCCTGAAGATACCTCTGCTGCGGACCCCGTGATCTAGGGGCCAATGGGGTGAACGGCTCACAAACCTGCACAGGGCTCCTTTCCCAGCTGGGTGCAGGGCTGGGGCCTGGTTAGCCGGCCTGCCCCTCAGGGCCTTGGTCTTGACCCCGCCTCTTGTCCGGCAGATCTTCGTGGAGTTCACTTCCGTGTTTGACTGTCAGAAAGCCATGCAGGGCCTGACTGGCCGTAAGTTCGCCAACCGAGTGGTCGTCACCAAGTACTGTGACCCGGACTCCTACCACCGCCGGGACTTCTGGTAGAGGCAGGCGGCGCACAGCGTGCACGGGGCGGTGGGCTGGTCCTAGGGGCCGGACTCTGCCGCCCCGCCGAAGACCCACAGACAAACTTGGGAAGAGGAGCAACAGCGGCAGCAACTGGAATGGCAGCGATGGGGGGCGGGCGGGGGAGGGAGCGGGCAGTGGACAGGAGTCCGAGGGCCAGGCCACTGGGGCGGCACTTGGCGGGTTAGGACCCCACGCCCCTCCCCCTCAGCCGCCCTTTGCGCCCACCCCGCCCATGGTAGGAACATAGCGTGTTTATATTTTATGGCCAAACGATTTTGAATTTTGTTGCCCGGCCCCCGGTGCGCCCCCATTCCCCCAGGACCACAGCTCCTGCCTCGCGGCCTCCCGCCCCTCTCCTCCCCAGGCCCCGGTTTCTTACGTAGTTGACCCCCTTAGTCTCCCAGACCTGTGCCCCGCCTCGTGCCCGGCCCCTGTGGCAATTTCATATTTGCTAAGACGAATTTGCTCATTAAACATTTTGTTGTATTTTACTTGACGAGCTGGCCCATCTGTGTCTGGCCCCGCCCTCAGCTCGAGGGTAGTGCTTAGTGGGGAGGACGGCCTGGACTGGCCAGCCCTCTGCGCCTCCCCGCACGGCGCGGGACAGCTCCCGGCACCGCCCATGGTACCTGACGGTGGGGAGGGGTGTCCCCTGGGGCCGCAAGTGGAGCCCGCGGCGGCAGGGCCGGAAGTGAGGTCACGGCGGAAGCGCTGGTGCCTGAGGGGCTTGGCCGGGACAACCGCGCAAGCGCCTCGCTGGGGGGGGCCGGGCCCGGGGTCATTTCCGCTTCCGGTCCGTCTCCTTCGGTTGCTTCCCGTCCGCTCGGCGGCTCCCCTCCCCCGCCCGGCTCTCTGCGCCCGGTCCCGGGCGCCGGGCCGGCGGGCCGGTCGGCGTGCGGCCTCCGAAGCGTCCGCGGGAACGCCCGAGCGCGCGGCCGCCGCGACACTGAGGCCGAGCGGGGGCAGGGGCTTGACCGCCATGACCCCCCGGAGCTCGGCGTGAGGGGCCGAGGTGAGCGCGGGTGGGGCAGCGGGGCGGGCGGGCGGGCTGCCTCAAGTCGGCTCAGGACTGCTCATGCGGCCTTTGTGTCCGTCAGTCCGGCCGGCCAGCGTCGCCCTTCTGTGCGGCCGTCCGTCGCGACGCGCCTGTCATCTCTGGGCGGCAGTGACTTCCGCTGCTCGCTGTCTCCACCTCCCCCCCACCCCCCCGCCTGTACCCCCATCCCGCAGCGCCTCTTCCTCCCTGCCCGTCTGTCCTCCCGGCTCACCTGGCCCCCGGTCCCCGAGGTCCCTCCCTTCCGCAGGCCCCAGGTGGGGAGCCTGCCCGCGCCGCCCCACCTCCCTTCCCAGGCCTGGACATCCCAGGGCCCCTTGCTGGCCAGCCCGGCTACTTGGCCGGTGACTTATCCCTGAACCCCGCCCCTTCCCAGCCTCTGCATTGGGGTCCCAACAGCCCCACGTGGTGGGCCGAAGGCCTGGTGCACCCAGGCCGGGAAGCGCGTGAGGCCGCCAACCTGGTGCTGCCTCTGGTGCCTGCTGTTCAATTCCAGGGCCTGAAGCTGCCTTCCTTCTCTTGTGGACCCTGACAGGCTCTGACCATTAGCCCTAACGGGCTGCTGCCGCTCAGCTCAGCTGGAAACGGCTTCTGTTGGTTTTCCTTCTATTCTGATGATAGTGACAGCCAGAGCCACCGTTTCCCTCCTACAGCCGCAGTCTGTCCCCGCCTATGTGAGCAGCCTCTGCTGGCCCAACAAACCACCACGGAGTGACCCGCTCCGTGGCAGCATCCTGGCCCAGGATCCGGACCCCACATCCACTGTGGAGTCATGTCCCATTCTGGGGCGAAGTCTCTGCCCCAGGACACTGCCTTCCTCGGTTCTGGGTCTCTGTTTTTCCCGGCCTCCCTCTTCTTCCTGCTTGTGTCTTCACACAGCTCCTCGCTCTCGGAATGTCTTTCCGGTCATTCTCCTCGTCTGCTCCAGCCCCTTGTTCTCGGAGCCTTTGCGTTGTGTGTCTGGCCTCCCTGGGGCCTTGGATGTCCCTTTTAATTGTCTGCCACCCCCACCCCAGTGCCTTATTAGCTGGCCTGAGTTCTCCCTTGTGGCCCAGGGAGCTTAGGTGGTTGTGGGGCCCCATGCCTGCCCATCTTGAGTGCACAGAGCCTGCTCTGGGGTTCAGGTTGGTGGAATGATGAGTGTGTGTGTGTCTGTCCATTCCACCCACCCCTCCCCAGGCAAAGGTGTTCCCTCTCCGGCCCCTCCTTTGAGTGTCTGAGCCACAGAGCTGTCGGGAAGGAGGAAGGCCTGAGTGGGGACAGGCTGGTATGAGGTAAGAGCCACCTGAGTGCTTGCTGTTGGCATCCTTAGAGGCCCAGATGGTTAAGCTGTTTGGTTGAAAGGTCGGCAGTTCCAGCCACCAGTTGCTCTGTGGGACAAAGACGTGGCTGTCTCAGAAGCCCTGGGCGGCAACTCTGCCCTGCTGTAGAGAGCCACCAGGAGTCTGCATCGACTCCAAGGCACACAGTGGCGGTGGCTGCAGCAGCAGTGCTGGTTCCCTCCTGCCAGGGTAGGGCACATGTTGCCAGGCTCACTGCAGTTGGAAACCACCAACTCCCTGCTCCTGTGAAGAGTTGAGAGTCTCAGAAACCCACAGGGGGAGTTCCACTCTGCCTTGTCGGATGGCTGTGCTGGATGGCAGTGAGTGTGTGGTTTTGGATTTTTCTTGGGTCTTCCCTATCCCTTTTTATGCCCAGGTGAGGTTGGGGATCAAAGACTGGTGATCCCCTGCATTTCCAGGGTACCTAGCCTTGCTCCCTAGTCCTCCGAGGACCCAAAGCCCCTCTGAGGCCTGCTAAGCCCACTTGCAGCGGGTAGTGGGGGGGCGGGCTGGGAAGGAGTGGCTGTGTGTGAGGGGTCTCAGGCCTGCCTAGAAGGGGAGATTTCTCCAACTGACACCCCCCCCCCCACACACACACATACCCCAAACCTCCTCTTTTAGTGTTGCTTCATTGAACCATGAGCAGTACCTGTGTGGAGGTAGCTGGGCCTCAATGGGTCTCCCTCTGCCTCCAAGATCATGGGGTTTGACAGGGCCTGGACGGCTTCATGCCCATGGGCCACAGACCCTCACCACCTCTAGTCTGGATGCAGCTGCATTAGACAGCAAGCTCCTTGAAGGAGATAACGTCTTCCCAGCCGGAGCAGGCAGCTGGCTCCTTATCTCCCTCCTGCCTGGCTGGCCTTCGGAGCCCACACCCTCCAAGCTTCGGAGGCTGGGCTCTTCCCAGTGAGCAACAAGTTCTCCCAGGCGTCATGCCATGAGCCCTTCCTGACTGCCCGCCCTTCCTGCCTTCCCGGCCTTGAGTGGCCCTTCCGGCCCAGCCAGCCCCTCTGTTGGGAAAGCCATATCCAGAGGGCCACAAGGGCCACCCTGAACCACGGAATCAGGACCGGGAAGTGAACCCACGAACCCACGATCTCCAGGCCTGCTGACCTGGGAGGGGCCACTGAGGGGGATCCTTTGGGAGAAGGGAAGAGCCCCAGGCAGGATGCACGGTCTGACAACCTTGGCCAAGCCTCCACCCCATCCTACGGAGAAGACCTAGGCACACAGCTGGTGCCCCCGGGGCCCCCCTTCCCATCACCTCAGCCTCCGCTCTGTCTGCCTGGCCAGCTGGGGCCCTAAGGCCGGAAGGAGCTGGGCAGCTATGAGGAACTGAAAGGTTAAGGGGCCACGGTTGGGGAGGCGCTATGGGGAGCCAGTCACCCGTGTTTCCAAAGGCCCCTCCTGTTCCCCCTCAGATGCGCTGACCGCCAGCCCTTGCTGCAGCTCCCCTCTGCCAGCCACACCGCCTCTTGACGCCCCGGGGCGGGGGGCCGAGCCCCTCGCTGCCCGCCAGGCACCATGTCGACCTCGTCGCTGCGGCGCCAGATGAAGAACATCGTCCACAACTACTCGGAGGCGGAGATCAAGGTCCGAGAGGCCACGAGTAATGACCCGTGGGGCCCCTCGAGCTCCCTCATGTCGGAGATCGCTGACCTGACCTATAACGTGGTGGCCTTCTCCGAGATCATGAGCATGATCTGGAAGCGGCTCAATGACCACGGCAAGAACTGGAGGCACGTCTACAAGGTTGGTGCGCATGGACGGATGGATGCACGGACGGTGGGGTGGGGCTAGGGTTAGGGGTAGGACTCGAGTTAGGGTTAGGGTGGGGGGTAGGGATAGAGGGGTAGGATTAGGGTTAGAGGGGTAGGATTAGGGATAGAGAGGGGTCGGGTTAGGGTTTGGGATAGAGTTAGGGTGAAGGTAAGGATAGAGTTAGGGTTAGGGATAGAGCTAGGATTAGGGTTTAGGGTAGATGTAGGGTGTGAGATGGGCTGGTGTCCTTTTTATATGCAAAATACCCTTTTTGTCTGTCCCATTCCGGGACCCGCATGCATTACTTGGACGGACTTAGTGCCCTGTGGTTTAGAAACCCACTCTGACATGCATGATACCTTCCTGCGTGACAGCGTTTGGTGGAAGGGTCTGTCCCCGTGACCCGGCCTTCAGTGCATCCTCTGTGCCCACCTGGTACCCCTCCCCACTTCCCTGAGAGCTGGCCTCTGGCGCACTGGGCACATGCTGGAGTGGGTGGCCGCAACCAGCAGTCACGCTCTCCCCATTGAGGAAGGAGGTGAGCGCTAGCTTGGGGTACAGCTCTCAGGGAAGCTGCTCGGTCCCCTCCTGGCTAGGTCCTTGTCTCCGCTTCTTTGCAATTCTCTCTGGTTTCCAGTGACCTCTTTATACTAACTTAGGTGACTGGGGGGAGAAGGGGATGCAGGGGGCTGGTCCAGGGCAGCAGGGCAGGTCTTGCATTTCCTACCAACAAGACAGTCAGACCAGTCATCAGCCTCTCCTGTTTCTCATTCCCTCTGGGAGGAGAGGGGGGTTACTCCATTCTCTCTGCCTTCTTGCTTCTCTCTCAGGGAGCCTCCATGGCCCGTCCATTTCACTGTCTTGGTTTCTATCCTGGTTGTGGGGGGTCAGACGTTTGATGGAGGTCCTTTTGTGACTCCACGCAGCTTATGGTGGTGGCGGTGGCGGCCGCCGCCACATTGTCTGTTAGCGACGCACAGAGCTCCGCTGCATGTGTGGGGTGGTGGGCAGTGCGACCGGCACCCACTCTGTGCCTCCCCGTGACGAGGACCAGGGTGTCCATGCGAGCTCCCGCTGGGCATGGCGGTTGTTTACACCATTGGGCTTCGTTGAACACCGGGTGCCTGTTCTCGCCGGGGCTGACTATTGCTGGCCCTGCGGGGCTTCCCTGTTGTTGGCTTGGTTGGAGGCTGTGCTCTAGCACCCTGTGTAGTGGCCCCACGCCACTGCCGGCTCCCCAAGCCTCACCCCTGCTTTCCGGGAGGACCCCAGGAGATGGGTGGGGTGGCTACTCTTAGTCCTATGCCATCTTTCTAGGAGCATTTGAAGCCCCTGCCTTAACCTGTCTCAGATTGTCCTAAGGCAGGAAACCCTTCTCCTGGGAGGGCTTCCATGGGCACGTGAGTTGGTGCCCTGGAGTGGATCTTTGAGCTATAACTTGCCCCCTCTCTGAGAAGGCCACAGCCTAGGGAAGTGGAGGGGCAGTCCTGCGCAGGCGAGCGGGCAGGATGCGGGGAGGGATGGGTCCCTGTGAGTAAAAGTCAACTCTGAGTCATCAGACACCCCCCCCCCCCCGTGGGAGCAGGCCTATTGGAAAGCAGCCCGTGGGAGCAGCTTGGGGGGCTGGCTTGCTGCAGGGTCAGCCGTTCAAGCCTCCAGCTGCTCCAAGGGAGGGGAGACAGAGGAGACTTCCCTGTGCGGGTGACAGGTCTGCTCTGTCCCTGCGTGTCCGAATCCACTCCACACCGCAGCCCTGGGGCAGGCGACAGAACTCTGATGGGCCTTGGGGCCATTTCCCGGTCCACAACCTTTTACCCCATGCCAAAGTCCAGAAAGCCTGGGGCAGCCCACCCGGGGGCCATGTCTGGCCTGCGCTGAGGGCCCTCCGTCATTCGAGTTAGCAAGCGCCTCCTCACCGTGGTGTCTGCTGGGACAGATGGGCATGTGACACACGGGGGCTTCCTCTCACGGCCAGGGGACAGGACTGCTGGGGTGGGGGGTCAGCTCCAGGGGAGGGCGCCCTCACTGTCCCCCCTTCCTGTTGACCCTGGTCTCTGAGCCCTTGGTGATTGCCACGTGGCCTCTGACTTCTTCCCTGCTGCCCATCCACAGCTCAGGGAGAGGGACGTCACACACACCCTCACCAGCCCCATTGCCCAATGAGACCACCCAGTAAAAGCCCAGGCCCAGCACCACCGCTGGACCCCAAAGCCCTGCTGGCCTAGAGCCTGGCTCTGTGGCCCCGCCCTACCCTCCATGCCCTGGTTGCCCGGGTGTGGCCAGTCACTTCCTGTAGCTTCGGACCCCAGGGCAAGTTAAAGTCTAACTGACCCCCTTGAGGCTGGGAGTGGCTCTGAGGAGGAGTCCCCAGCAGTGTCTCCAGATGACCTGGGCAGAGCACAGAGCCAGCCGTGGGCTGCCCTTCCTCCTGTCCCATGCCATTTCGTTTGTTTTCCCTGGACCTGCTGTCCCAGTCCTTGGTGCTTTCTCCCCAGGGACGCAGCTCTGACCGGGAGCAGCCTCCATGCACGGGAGGGGCCTGGTCTCAGAGTCCCTGCTCGGGAGAGCAACACCTGCCCCCCCTACCCCCACCCCCGCAATTGGGTTGTCACCTTCTGAAGAAGGCATTTGATCTCGTCTTATCAAACGCATGCTGCCTTAGCTGCCGGTGGCAAACCAGCCCCCCCCCCCCCCGCTCCTGCTTTCCTAGGTGGCCTGGGGTTTCCCTCTGAACCGGTGTCTCCCACCCCACTGTCGTCAAGGGTCCTCACTGATAGCTGCCTTGCTGGACACAGTAGCCCTGCCCCTGTGGGTGTCACAGGCTGGGGCTCTGTAGGAGGGTCAGAGCTCAGTGTGTCCCTACCAGACCACTAGGGCTCTGGAACTTGCCAGTGTGGGCCACGTGGCAGGCACCCACCACCACCTGGGCGTCTTTTTGGTGTGGTCACAGAGAGCCCCGCATGGGTGGCCCCGTGGCTGGTGCTGAGATGCCCTTCAGGGGTGTGGGCCCTCTTCTCTCCTCCCAACCTCTCCAGTCTCAGGTGCCTATTGGGCCCCTGTGGGAAACAGAAATGGCTGCTCACACTTCTCTGGAAAAGCCAGCCCCCCCCCCCCCAATACAGCCCAGTTTTGGTGTGGGTGCCCACGCCTACGGTCACGGTCACCGTGACTGCTGCTTTGTAAGAGGATGACCAGGTCTTTCTCACCAGGTGCTTCTGGGAGGACTCCAACTGTCCACCTTCCGTCACTGTGACTTCGGTCACTCCTGGGTGCCATGCCACCTGGTGCACGGCAGTGCACACCGTTGGGTTACCCCTGTCTGCCCAGAGCAGATGCCGGGCGGCCAGTGAGCCTACTGTGGGAGGCCCTTATGCCTGGAAGCCACTGGAATTGCCCTAGCAGAGTGGCCGAGGCTGGTGGTGGTACCAGGGGCACCGGCTGCCCTTGCCCCTCCTCTGGGTTGCCGTGGGCGACAGACATGAAGTGCCCTTGCGGCTGCCCAAACTCAGCCTTCACAGAAGCCAGCTTCTTTCCCCCTTGGATGACTAGGGGGCTTGGGCTGCCTACGTTCCCTGGTCGGCAGCTGAATCCGTAGCCCCGCGCACCACCAGGGATCCGTATAAAGGTTGAGGGAATAAGGCTGCAGAAAATAACCTTTCATTCCACCCAAATCGTGCGTATTCGCTCACAGCATGTAGTGGCTCTGGGATTTTCTCCTTGTGCCTTGCGGCCACGTGCCTTCCTGAGCTGACCCCCTCCCGCGGCCTGCCCCACTGACCGCGCCGTGCCTGCAGGCCATGACATTGATGGAGTACCTGATCAAGACGGGCTCGGAGCGCGTGTCGCAGCAGTGCAAGGAGAACATGTACGCCGTGCAGACGCTCAAGGACTTCCAGTACGTGGACCGCGACGGCAAGGACCAGGGGGTGAACGTGCGCGAGAAGGCCAAGCAGCTGGTGGCCCTGCTGCGCGACGAGGACCGGCTGCGGGAGGAGCGCGCGCACGCGCTCAAGACCAAGGAGAAGCTGGCGCAGACGGCCACCGGTGAGCCGGGACCCCGCCGCCTCGGGCGCCCCCAGCCCCACGCAGCAGAACCCCGCCCTGGAGAGAGCCCGGGGGTGGGTGGGGAGGGGCACGGGTGTCAGGAACCTGCCCGCCTTGCTGTCCAGGGCGCAGGTGGGACGGGAGGTAGCGCACACGCAGGGCCGTGCAAAGGCGTGTGGAGCATCCTTACGCTGTTGCCCTTCGGCGGGCGGGGGGACCGCGTGCAGTCTGTCAGGCCTGTGCGCTGCCCGGCAGATTTCGAGATGAAGTGGGAGCTTCCAGCCGGTGGACTCAAACCGCCAGCCTGTGAGCTTAACCTGCCATGCCGCCAGAGTGTGTCCGGGCTGCGCTGCCCGCGGCCCTTGAGGGGTTTTAAATGGCCAAGCGGACGCCCTCATTGGTGGTGATGCCAGTGTGGTGGATGGTGACCCGGTAGGGCAGTTTGTGTAGTTGGAGGACCGCCCCAGGAGGTGGGGCTAGGCTCGATCTCCCTAGATAGTCTGGAGGATGCTGCTGTGGGGGGCCCCGCCCCATTCAGCGATTCTACCCCCCTACCCCTCCCCGGAAGTTTGTCACGTGTATTGGTCAGAGCTGAGCAGCTGGCTGGGGTCGGGGTGGGGGCGCCTATCTTTTTAGGGGCCAGCTCGCAGTGTTAGCTGTCCAGCCACCCCTGGAGCAGAGCCCCTCCCTGCAGACTCCCATGAGGGGCATGGCAGGACCTCAGGTGGCGCTGGGTGCCCTGCGCAGTGCTGCTCACCCTCCTGGTTAGGGGACCTCTCAGAAGCAGGCCCACCCAGCTTTCCTCCTGGGGCCTCAGGGTGGGTTCACTTCGCCAACCCCACTCTTTCGGCTGTTGGACGGCCCGAGCAGCTCTTGAAAAGTGAACTCCAACCTTGGGCTGGTTTCTTCTTGCAGAACGCTGCAGGGTGGCCCAGGTGGGCATGTTGGACCCCTCCCTAGGGCTGTGGGGCTGGGGGTTTAGAAAGGGATTGCCTCCGTGGCGTCCCGGCACCTGCACCACCTTGCCCCTTGGGTCTTCCAGGGTGGAAGTTGCCGAGGGTGCCTCGAGCCCTGTGTGTAGGGCTGAGCTGCCCTGTGTGGGGTTTTCAGTAGCATCAGACTGCCCTGCCATGCCTTGTTTTAGGGTTGGGGGCTGGATTTGGGCCGCCTGCCTGTGGCCAGCGGTGGAAGGAAGCCGCTCTCCCCACGTGTGTGGGTGCAGCCCTCAGCATGCTGGCCCTTGGTGTCACGGAGCCTGGCTCTGCTGCTGTCCCTGTCCCTTGGGCTCTTGACTGGGCACCCCAGGCTGTCCCTGCAGCAGGGCTGGAGCCTTCGATGGAGGAAGCCCCTCCCCGGCCTCACCTTCCGCCCCTACACACACCTGTTGGAGTTCTGGCTCCTGGGGTTCCCCTCCTCTCTGGGGCCCCAACCCTTCTCCCACCTTTCCCAGGGGACTTCAAGGTCGGGATTGGCCTTTTGCGGGGAGGGCCTGACTTGGTATTGTGAGAGATCCTCAGCTGGCCCAGCATAGAGACAGACGCCCCCCTCCCCATCTGGTTGGGGGGTCTACTCCCCGAGCCCTGATCTGTGCTCACTATCCTCCAGCTTCCTCAGCGGCCGTGGGCGCAGGCCCCCCTGCGGAGGCTGAGCAGGCCTGGCCACAGAGCAGCGGGGAGGAGGAGCTGCAGCTGCAGCTGGCCTTGGCCATGAGCAAGGAGGAGGCCGACCAGGTATGGGGTAGGGGTGGCGGTGGTAGTAGTGGGGACTCCGTTCTCCATCCCATCTCCGTGCCCTCTGCCCTCCTTGTCTCCACTCCACCACCCCCAGCCTCATTACCATAGTCTTGGAATCCCCTTCCTCTTTCTCTGGATGCCCCTCCACCTCCGACTGCCCTCCCACGCCCATGCTGCCACTCCCTTTGCTCTGCTGCCCCTGCCCTTCCCTGTCCTGTCCACCCCCCACCCCCACTCTTGCCCTCAGCCATCAGGACAGTCGCCCATTTCTTCCATTCCTGCATTTTCACCCCTCTGCCCAGAACACTGGCTGCTTCCAGCTCTATCTCTCTCTCTCTCTGTCCTCCCACCCCCACTCTCAAGGCACCCTCCCCCTGGTCCCAATTTTTCAGCCTCCTCAGGCACTTGCTGTCTGTCTGTCTGTCTCTCTCTCTCTCTCTTCCTCTATTCCCCACCCACCCACCCTCCCCCTGGCCCAGCCCCTGCCCCTCACAGTCTCTCTCCCCCAGCCCCCGCCCTGCGGCCCCGAGGATGACGTCCAGCTCCAGCTGGCCCTTAGTTTGAGCCGGGAGGAGCACGACAAGGTCAGCGCAGCGCCAGCCCCGCCCCCAGGGCCTCAGGCCTCTCTCCCGGTCTGCAAAGGCCTAGACAGACAGATGCCTGGGGGCCACGCCATGCCTGCCCCCCCCAGCAGAGCAGCAGCCACCCCCAGCCTCCCAGTGCTTCCCAGACCTCCCTGTGCCACCCCCACCCATCCCCACCCCCATGCATCTTCATCTCCCCACGTCCCTGGATCCTGGTTGTTCCCTTTCCCTACCTCCACATCCCATTTTTATTTCCAATGCCATTTGTCGGGTGGGGGCTTGTCCTGGGGGCAGCAGTGGGGTCTGGACCCCTCCCCCAGAGCCGGGTTTCAGACTCTGATCTGTGCCCTGCCCTCCCCTTCCCTTGGCCACCTGCTTCCACCCCCTAAACCACCCACACAGGAAGAGCGCATTCGCCGTGGGGACGACCTGAGGCTGCAGATGGCCATCGAGGAGAGCAAGAGGGAGACTGGGGGCCAGGAGGAGGTGAGGGGGATGAGGGCCAGGAGGAGAGGAAGGGAGCAAAGGGGAGACTAGGGTGGGGGGTTCTCTGAGGAGGAGGGAGTGAGGCTTAGTACCCAGGCCTTTTCCTTTGTGCTGCTGGTTCCAGCGAGGTCCCTAGGGCCTTGACCGCTGACAGGACACTACTAGGTCTAGGTCCTGTGGTGCCTCCAACGAGAGTGGTGCTGAGGGAGCTGTGGGTTCTGGAAGCTGCTGCTGCCATCCCAGCCCAGGCCCCTGGTGACCGGGGAGCGGAGCGAGAATGAATGCACCGCGGCCCTTGCTGCGCAGTCAGGCGCCTTGGCTGGCAGCGTCCTGTGGGCTTCCAGCGAGCTCTGTCCCAGGGCCTGCACCCAGACTGCAGTGAGGCGGTCCCCTTCTCAGCCCTTCCAGTGCCTGGGTAGTGGCACCAGTCAGGCTGATGGACTCTTGGGTTTTGTCTGGCTGGCTGGGCCCGGGGTGGTCTCGACACCAGGGACTGTGTCGGGTCCAGGTTGGGTCATGGCAGCTCTGGTTTCTCTCGGAAGGCAGGTCCTTGGGTCACCCAGGTGGGAGGAAAGTCTTGCCCCTGGGCCATGTGTCTCCCTGGGACCCTGTGGGGAAGGGCACTGACACCCAGGGGACAGTGTGTCAGCTGGCCAGCCCGCAGGCCCCCTCCCTGGGACTGGGAAGTGGGGGGTCGGGGAGGCACTAGAACACAGCTGCCACAGGAAGGGAGACTGGAGGCAGGACAGACACGCAGGGCTTTGGGGGGTCGGGCTTTTTGGGGTTGGGGGGAAGCAGAAGGGAAGGGGCATTTTGGCTGAAGGGACACAGGGGTGTACTGGGGAGTGGGGCTGGGCCAGGTGAGGGCCCCCTGGCTGAGCTAGGACAGCAAGTGGGACAACCCCCCAACTCACACTCCCCCTCCCTCCCCACAGTCTTCCCTCATGGATCTTGCTGACGTCTTCACAGCCCCTGCTCCTCCAGCCACCTCGGATCCCTGGGGGGGCCCAGCCCCCATCGCCACTGCTGCCGCCGCCCCCACTACTGCCCCAGCCTCGGACCCTTGGGGGGGCCCTCCTGTCCCGCCTGCTGCTGATCCCTGGGGGGGCACGGCCCCGACGCCGGCCTCTGGGGACCCTTGGCGGCCGGCCGGCCCAGCTGGGCCCACGGCTGACCCCTGGGGTGGGACCACAGCGCCCGCTGCTGGGGAGGGGCCCCCGCCTGACCCGTGGGGGGGCGCGGATGGTGAGTGCAGCTGAGTGTCACGTCCCGGCAAGGACGGTGGCTGAGCATGGGGATGGGGGGGCCAGGGAAGCTGCGTGCGGGTGGCCCTGAGGGAGCCCGCGCAGGTGAGCCCCCATGCTGGTGTCGGGGTGCAGAACCAGGCGGTCTGCTCCGCCAGAGGCAGGGATGTGGAATGGAGCAGGAGAGGGATGTATGGGGGAGACCGACAGCCTCCCAGAGGAGCCAACCTGGGCCCTGTGCTAGGGGCGGCCTAGCCAGCTGGGCACCCAGGGAACTGAGGGCACTGATTGGCAGGTAGCTTGTCCCTCACACTGAGCCTCCTTCCTCTGCAGGTGGGGCCCCAGTCGGTGGTCCGCCGCCCGCCTCTGATCCCTGGGCTCCAGCGCCTGCCTTCTCAGACCCCTGGGGGGGTTCTCCTGCCAAGCCCAGCACCAATGGCACGGCAGGTACTGACTGACCCTGGACGTGTGGAGAGTGTGTGTGCGCGTGTGCGCCAGGGTAGGGTAGGGTGGGGCTGGGTGGGGCGGCCCTTCCTGTGTGCAGTGGAACATACTGCTCTGCCCTCTGCAGTCGGAGGATTTGACCCGGAGCCTGATGAGTTCTCGGACTTTGACCGGCTGCGGACGGCCCTGCCCACCTCGGGGAGCAGCACAGGTGAGCTGAGCTGCCTGGCTTGGGCAGGGTGGGGTGCAGGGAGGCGGAGCCCGTGCTGTGTGGGCCCTGGAGTCAGACCCAGCCCCCTGACTTGAAAGAGGAGGTCTGTGTCTTGAAGTCGTTCCAGCCGCAGAAACGGCCTGGCAGGGTGGTGGACACTCGACCTTCGAGCGGCTGTCCTGGGCTCCCATTGCACCAGCAGGGCCGTCCCTCCGCCCCGGGGGTCTTGGATGATGGCCGCCACCTGTGGTGCTTGTTCATTTAGCTTTGTCTCCTGGTGCTGCCTCCCACGTGGGACAGAGTGCCCGCAGGCTTCCACAGTGGCCAGCTGGGCGGCCGGGCACCGCTTGTGCTGCTGGGCGGCTGCCCACTGAGCATCTCTTTCTCACACACCACTTCCCCCCCCCCCCTCGGCGGGGCTGGTGGGTGCCTTTCACACGAGGTAGACTTCTTCAGTCTGTTTTCTAAAAGATCGAGATCTCCAACCAGGAGGTCTCCTGAGTGCTGACCAGTGCTGATGACTCTGAAGTCGCCAGGCCCTTGTGGAGGGGATGCCCTTGAGGGCTTCTGCCCAGTGTCCCCTTCTCACCGCGGGGGAGGGGGCATGGTGCTTGGGGTGACGGTCGCCTGAAACGGACTCCAGCAGTGCTTGTTGGATGGCCATCTCCTGGTCTGTCCTTCGCCCTGTGTGCACCTGTGCTTTTTATCATTTGAGTCGGGGTCCACGTTTCTCCCGTGCCCCCCCCTTCCCCCCCTGCTGTGTGTGTTCCCATCAGCAACCTCGGCCAGGCGTTTGCGTCTGGCCTGTCTCGCCGTCCCATCCTTGGAGACGGTTTCAGGGTCCCCTGCCTCTGGCTGGGTGAGATTCCACCTCCTATCTGTCCGCCCATCTGTCTCTGGTGACTGTGGGGGACAAGGTGATATGGGTATAAATCTGGGTCCCCACTTTGAGGAGGGGTGTTGCTTGGCCAACTGCCAGGGACTCCCAAACCTGTCCCCCCCAGCTGCTCAGCCAGGGCAGGCACCAGGTCCTCCAGCCTCACATGACCAGATGGGTTCAAAACCATCCTGGGTGCCAGCTTCCGGCCCCTCCAGCCTCTCAGGCCTGGCTTTGGGCGGCGGAGCCGGTGTCCTGACCGCCCCTCCCCTGCTTCCTTCCAGGGGAGCTGGAGCTGCTTGCAGGGGAGGTGCCCGCCCGTAGCCCTGGGGCCTTTGATATGAGTGGGCTCGGGGGCTCTCTGGCCGAGTCTGTGGGGAGCCCCCCACCTACAGCCACACCAACCCCCACGCCACCTATGCGGAAGACACCCGAGTCGTTTCTGGGGCCCAACGCAGCGCTGGTGGACCTGGACTCACTGGTGAGCCGGCCCGGCCCCACGCCCCCCGGAGCCAAGGCCTCAAACCCCTTCCTGCCAAGTGGTGAGTGACCTGTGTGCCCAGACTCTGTCCTCTTGCCTGAGTCCCATCCTTCCCTCTGCTCAGCCAGGCCCAGTGGCTGCTGGGAGCAGGGGCACAGGTCCGGGGGTATCCGTGCAGGCAGGCGGGCGGGCGGGCGGGCGGGCGGTTTGTTGAAGGCCCTTCGTTGACTCTTGTGCTGTGTCGTTATCTCCCGCCAGGTGCCCCTGCCTCTGGCCCTTCGGTCACCAACCCATTCCAGCCTGCGCCCCCGGCAACCCTCACTCTGAACCAGCTCCGCCTCAGCCCTGCGCCCCAGGTCCCGGGCGCACCAGCAACGTTCATCTCTCCCCTCGGGGGTGGCCCTGGCCTGCCCCCTATGATGCCCCCGGGCCCCCCGGCCCCCAACACTAACCCCTTCCTCCTATAATCCCGGGGTGGGAGAGGGGGACTTGGCCCGGCCCAGCCCCCCATCTTTGCTCCCCGGGAGGTCAGTGTTGTGAGTGCATGTGTAACGGGCCCGCCCCCCCTGCCCCCCTCTCTGGGGCCCACTCACACTACACCCTCTTCCCATGGCCCCCCACTCCACCTCCCCACAGAGAAACTGGACCTGGGGGGGAGGGGTGCTGGCAAGAGGAGGAGCCCTTTCCTGTGGCATTAGAAGGGGGAGGGGCAGCTGGGGTCCCCCCCCCATCCACCCACCCCCTCACTGTGCTCCTGATCCCCCTCAATCAGTGTTGGAGCCTCCTCGTTGTCCCTCAGTGCACCCTCGGGGAACCCTTGGTGATGATTTTGGCAACTTCGGGAATAAATGGCAAATTCTCTTGGGCAAGGGTTCCCCCCCCCACTCCTCAGAGGTTTCTGTGTCCCCACCCAGGGACCTGGGGCTCTGACATCACCTTGCCCACCATGTGGCCCCGGGGGCACAGTCCCTCGTGGTGGCTTGGAGTCTCCTGTCCCCTTCCGGGACTGGTGGGTTGGGTTTTTGAGGGTGGGAGGAGCTGCAGGCCACTTAGGCTAGACCGTGACCAGGCGGCCACTGGGCATGGAGTCAGAAGGCCAGGCTGTGGAGATTCGAGGGTGCTGGTGCCTGCCGGGTCAGCTGTGTTGAAGTCAGAAGGTCTCTAAGGGAGGAGAGGCTGGTGATCTGGTGCTCCCTCAGAGATGGCAAACACTCAGTCCACGTGTTCCTTCTATAAAGTACCCCCCGCTTCTCTGCTGTTCTCAGCGCCCAGAGCAGGCATCGCTAGTGGATGGCAGGCATCACTGATCCCTCTTGGACACCGAGAGCCCATGTTAGGTAGCACTAGTCCATCTCTGAAGAGCTGGCCTGTGTGGACGCCCAGCTGGTGAATCTGCTGTGTCCATCAGTGGCTTCCCAGAGAGGCAGGCCCACCCTCTGGGCCCAGCCACTCCCCCCCCCCTCGCTGTGGCAAGATGTCTCCCTGGTTTTGTGTCCCTATGGCAGGGGTTCCATGCTTTCAGCCCCACCCCTCTCATTTCTGTTCACTCCAGAGGCCTCCCTAGTCCTGGGGGCCCAGAGAACCCCTAGGTCAGCTTAGGACATTGCCAGTCCCACCACTGCCTCAGTCCCCACAGGGTAGCCCCCACCAGCAGGCCTGCCCATTAGAATCTTGAGCTGTGGGCAACCTAGCCTGTGCACACGTACAGCGGCCTGCTAGGGGGCGCATGTTCGTTTCCCAGCAGGAGCCCCTTGACCTCGAGCCCCCAAATTGGCGGTTGTAATCCACCTGCAGGACCTGGTAGGAGCTTTTGGGGCACAGTCCTGCTGCACCTGGGACACCCTGCTCCCGGAGTGAGAGCCTGTCAACAAGGGCCACACCTCTGGATGCACAAACCTCGCACTCAGGGGCACATGCCTCAGCCCGAGTGTTGGGCAGGAGTTGGACTTCGTGGGCAGGTCCCGGGGAGGAGGGGGATGACCGGACGGCCAGGTGAGTCTCACCTGCGCCCATTTCTGTTACCCAGGTGGGGCTGGGGAAGGCCCCTGGGCACTGCCAAGGGTTTGTTCTGAGCTACTCCCTGAAACATGGTTCCAACCCACCCTGTGCAGCGAAGAGAGGTGGTCTGATCAAACAAAGCCCTGCATCAGACCACGAAGGGCTGGGCTTGAGGGGCTTCCTGGAGGAAATGGGTGGCTATCAGGGTACTGGGGGATGTGGACCTCAGCACCCTACAGCTAGGTGTTTGGGGGGTGGCAGGGTGAAGGCATCTGGGGGAGAGGGAGGGGATGAAATCTGAAGCAGGGGAGATGGGGGCGTTGAAGACCGCTGAGGATATCTGGGGGTAACCGAGGGGGGACGCAGTTGACACCTGAGGATGGGTAGGGGCTGATAGTATCTGGGGGAGAAGGTAGAGGTGGGGCGGCTTGTGAGGAGTCACCCGGCCAAAATGAGAGCCGCAGACCCTCTTTCCGGCTTGGCCCCAGCTCTCCCTGTGCGGAAGGCAGAGCATGGGTCCGGGGAGCTGAGCAGCCTGCGGCTATGCGTGCGCTCAGACGACCCGGACCAGGCAGGGGGTCCCTCTTGCCGCTGTGCACCCACGGGGTGGCAATGAGGCGGAACCAACTCCACGACCCGGCCCCCAGCCCCCCACCGCCGGCAAGTGAGTTTGGAACAGAGTTCTCCAGCGGTGCCAACCGGCAGGGCGGGGTTGGGGCTCCTACCCTGGCTTCCACGCGTGGTCTTCGCAGGTGGTCTGGTGAGGTCTTGACCAAAGCACTTTTGTTCCAGGGGGACCTAAAGGTTGTGACTGCCCTTTCTGCGGACGTTCGGTGGGCCAGGCCTGGCCACAACTGGCCCCCCTCCCCCCTTGGCTGGGATGTGGGGTACATTCTCGGGAGGCAAAAGGGCCCCAAGACACAGGTTATCACAATGGAAAACATGTCGATTCTGAGTCAGAGGCCCTACAGGACGTGGCAGAACTGCTTTGGTGGGTTTCCAAGACTCTTATTTTTTAAGAAATCCTTTTGTTGGGGGCTCTTAGACCTCTTAAAACAATCCATGCATCCATTGTGTCAAGCACATATGTACCTATGTTGCCATCATCCTTTTCAAAACTTTCTTTCTCCTTGAGCCCTTGGTCTCAGCTCCTCATTTTTCCCCTCCCTCCATGAAACTACAAAGCCTTACCTTTCTCCTGTGGATCATGCTGCTTTTGAACTGTCAACTTCACAGTGACCCTGTAAGAGAGAGTAGAACCCAGCCCCGCCCCGTGGGCTTCTGAGACTCAATCGTCAAAGAAGCAGAAAGTCTCGTCCACTTCCCTCAACAGCTGGTGGGTTCGAACCACTGATCTTGTGGTCAGCAGCTCGTTGAGTAACCCAGCATACCACCAAGCACCTTTACCAGGATGGAAACCAAAAGCCAGCCAACCGACTAACCAAACTCCCCGTCGTCCAGTTAACTCTCTAGGCCAGGGTAGAACTGCCCCCGTGGGTTTCCGAGGTGACAGGAGTAGAAAGTTCTCCTGTCCGGACAGAAAGTGGTTAATTGTGGGCCATAAGTGTGTGTGTGTGTGTGTGTGTGTGTGTGTACGTACTCCAGCACCTTGTGGGAACACCTGTGTAGCCCAGTGCTGAGGGGGCTGGGGAGGGTCCCCTCCCCATCCTGCATCACGACTCTCTCGGTGGGCTACTTCACTCATTGTCACCTATCGGATCAAGGAATGAAGGCTGCAAGTCCATAATCCACACACCGGCTCCTTTCTTTGCAAGGAAGCCGCGGACGATGGGCAGTGCAAAGAAGATAATCCGATTTCCATAGTGCGATGGAGGAGTTTCCTCAGTTCTCAGGATGGAAGTGGCTGCCCAAGTCGGCCTCCTAAACAGAAGGGGTGGGGTCCCCAGTATGCTGGGGGCCTGGGAAGGGCCTAGACCTGCCTGCACCCTTCCTCACGGTGTCCAAGGGATCCATCTGTAGCGCTGCCAGACCATGTGGTTTCTGGCTTGCTCCTCTCTGGAGTATCCCAGCCAGCACCCCAGGGGTTGACATTTGAGGACTGCTGCCCTCTGTGGGAGCCGTGGCATGATGAGTTGCTTACAAGTGAAGGGGTGGAGTCTAGCTTGTCAATCAGGTCATAGCCAATGAGGCCTCTGTGTGGGCCTGGCCTTCTCCTGGGGATTCTGGGAAATCTGGTACTTCTTCAGACACCTCTCTCTGCCATCCCCGGGGAGTCACTGCAGCTGACAAGACACATGGAGCTACACTAGCACCCTGAGCTGGAGAAGCCACATGGACCTACCCTGATGCAACCACGCCTCTGAAGCCGGAGAAGCCACGTAGAGACCCCTGCCAGTGCTCAGATGCTCACAATGCCACTGGATCCAAAGATTTCTACCCACTGGCCTGGGATCGCCCTGCATTTGGCTTCACTGCATGTCTTCAGTGTCTGAAGAGGACTTTATAGATTGGTGTCAGACATATGGGCTAATATCAGACTTTGGACTGGACTGGGATGCTTTCTCAATGTCCAGTTCCTCTTGTATATGAACTTCTCCCTTACGTACATGTGGGTGTGTCCAGCAGTTTGAGACTCCTAGCTGCTCCATGGGAGAAAGACAGCAGGGCTATCTGTCCCCCTGAAGTCTCTCAGCCTTGGAAATCCTCTGGGGCGGTAGAAGGTCACACTGAGCCGGGATCCACTGGAAGGCTCCTTTGTACAGCACAGTGGTAAAGCACTTGCCTGATATCCTTAAAAGTTTGAACCCCGCAGGCAGCCCTCAAGAGGAAGAAGAGGCAGCTGGCTTCCATGATAGATTCACAGCACAGGGAACCCTACGGGGCAGTGTGACTGTCCAAGGAAGGGTCACGATGACTCTGGGTTAGCGGTCCCTCTGCAATGGGGGGAAACACTGCACCCCCCCAAACAAACAAACAAACAAACAAACAAGCAAAACCACACCAAACTAACTCACCACCACCGCCAGTTCTCTACAGGACCGCGTGGAACTGCTGCTGTGGGTTGCTGAGACTCGACTTGCCGCCCGTAGAAATTCTCATCTCTCTGCCACAGACGCCGCTGGCAGTTTCCAACTGCTGACCCTGTTCTTAAGCCCCCTTTTGGGTTTTAAAAATGCGAACACCTCCTGGTTTGTAGTGAACCCTCTGAAATTGGGAACACCCTTTCCCTCCACCAAAAAAAACACCTCACCAAGATCACTGCCACGGACTCAATGGTGACTCATGGAGACCCTATAGGACAGGGTAGAACTGCCCCTGAGGGGTTTTGAGGCTGTAACTCGACGGGACTAGAAAGTGCATCTGTCTAACCTGGGAGCTGCTGGTGTTTTCAAACTACTGACCTTTTGGTGAGCAGCCCAACGCATGACCTGTGCGCCCCCGGAGCGCCTGTGGGGAGCCCGCCGGTGGTGCAGACTGCTAACGGACCGGACGGCTGCCCACAAGCTTAGTGTTGGGTCCACACAGAGGCTGTCTGAAGGTCGATCCTCTCGGGGGAGGGAATTCTCACCTGGCCCACGCTAGGCTGAGCAGACGCAGCTGCAGATGGTTTGTGGGGAGGGTGGTTGGGTGGGACTCTCACCTGGGCCGGTGTGTGAAGGAGCGTGGGGTGGCTGGGCCGGGGAGGGGAAGAGCTGCTGGGTTTGGGGCCAGGGGTTGAAGTCTAAGGTGCGTCTGCGTCCAGCCCGGGGAGTTTCAGTCGCCTCATCTGCCTGGGAAGGCCGGAGAATTCACGCCTTGGAAACGGCTCTGGCCAAGAATAGCGAAGGGCCGCGCATCCCGAGAAACGACAGATTCCGTCCCGGAAAAGGCCCAGCCGGAGAGCTCCTTGGGAGGGAGGATGGAGAGACGGCATCTCATGTCCCGTTGATTTTTCTTCCCCAACAGTTTGGCACGCAACCCGCATGCTATCCGAGTCAGTGGTTCAGTCACATCAGGACGAGTTGGGCAGTCATCACCACAGCCAGTTTTTGCTTTTTCAATAGGTCAACTTGATAGGCCAGAGCATCCCAGACTGAGCCTACAGGAACGCCACGCGATGCGCCTTTTCTCATGTCTCACTCCGCGGCCTGCTGAACGCCTCCTTTTTATGAAACATACCATCCCCCATTTTAAAATCATTTTATTGGGGACTCATCCATCCATCCATCCATCCTTGTCAAGCACATTTGTACATAGGTCGCCATTATCCTTTCCAAAATTTTTTCTTTCTACTTGAGCCCTTGGTATCAGCCCCTTCTTTTTCCCCTCCCTCCCTCATGAGCTCCTTGATCATTGATAAATTATTTTTATTCTCACTTCTTACGCCGTCTGCTGTCTCCTTTCAGCCTCGTTTCTGTTGTTCGCCCTGAGTGGGGTGGGTGAGTTGTAGGTAATCATTTCAATTGGTTCCAGATACCTTGTTTTTAATGGCGGCGGCTTGCTGAATCAAAGCAGCTGAATTGGAACACGCTCCACGTCGTGTTGCTTCAAGAATCGACCCAGCCTGCTGGGCGGAAGAAGTGGGACAAGCCACAGCTGTCCTCGTGCAAACCCTCTGGGTGTATTTTTCACCCAGGAAGCTACAGATTTTAACCGGCGACCCATTCTTCTGAAGGACCATGTGGATGGGGAAGTGGGCACCCACAGACCTCATCTGGTACCGGCAGCCCAGTGTCAGGCCCTTGGGTCATGTTCTGCGCTTGCTTGGCTGCATAGTGCAGGCTGATGCCAGCTCCTGTTTGTTTCTCCACCACCCGTCCTCTTGGAGTGACTTCCACCCCTTCCCAAGGAGACCCGGTTCTCCATTGATGTGACTGAAGTCCCTCTGCAGTTCTAGGGGGCCCTTCAGGGAAACGTGCAGATTGCCTGGAAGGTTGACAGCCTGGTTGCTGAGAATGGTCTTCATTCTTGCAGTAGAGACGTGGCAAAAAGGCCACACTCTGCTTTAGAACATCACAATTCACTTCCACCATCCCTCGCCACACCCCCAAGGAATCATGAATCCAGCCACTGTCCCCATAGATTCACCTATCTTGGATTTCATGTACAGAAAGCATTGGCAAACACACACACAAAAGCTAACGAGAATAGAGAAGTAAAACTGATAAAACACCCCACTATCATGACCCCAGTTCTATCTTACAAATCTGGCTAGACCCGAGCATGTACACGGGTACAGAGAAGAGCTCTCGACACACAGAATCCAGGACAGGTAAACCCCTTAGGTAGTGTAATGGGAGTAGCAATACCATGAAGGTAGGATGGTGAGGGGAGAAAGGGGAAATTGAATGTAATGATCTATGTATAACTGCCCCCCACCCCCCACCCCAGGGTGACAAACCACAGAAAACATGGATGAAGGGAGACCGGACGGTGTAAGATACGAAAATAATTTATCAAGGGTTCATGAGGGTTGGAGGATGGCAGAGGTAGGGGAAAAAAGCTGATTCCAAAGGCTCAAGTAGAAAGCAAATGTTTTGAAATAGATGGTGGCAACCTATGTACCAAATGTGCTTGCCCCGATGGATGGATTGTTCTAAGAGGTGTGAGACTCCAAAAAAAATGATTAAAAGCAAAAAAAGAAGGTAGAAGGATGAAAATAGGAAAAGTATGAGACGTGCCAGGGAGTTAACGAATAAGAATATAACGGAGATGCATCGGGAGATCAATTACAATATTGTTCAAACAAAAGACAAGAAAGCAGAGACTATGAAACACCAGAGCACACTGGAATGTCATGTACTGTGGACGTTGCCTGGAGAGACCAGTTCCTGAGAAGTTATCATGCTCAGCAAAGGATCAGTCCAAAAAGAGGGGGAGCCTGGGCGCGAGGGTGGGCAGTGGGGACCATAGCACCTCAAGCAGGGTCATGAGGAGGAGGAGGAGAGGGCAGGATGGGACCAAATTCTGTTCTGTGGTACACCAGGCCACTAGGAGTGGGGCTCTGGGGAAAACAATGGGATACAGAGGAATCCTCGACACTCATGTATCAGCAGTTCTCAACCTGTGGGTCACAACCCTTTTGGGGCTTGAATGACCCTTGGGGTTCACCGCAACATGAGGAACTGTATTAAAGGGTCGCAGCATTAGGAAGGTTGAGAACCACTGTCCCATAGGAAGGAGCCGGGCAGGCAGGTTTCTGGGGTGGAGGGAGGCCTTCACCCTGGTGAGCTGGAGATGAGTCCCAATCACATCATTAATACTGTTCCCCAGTGTGGTAGTTACACAGTCTGGGGTCAATTTGGGACTTGAGAGGATTAAGAGTGAAGGGGTGGAGTCTAGTCTGTCAATCGGGTCATAGTCAATGAGGCCTCTGGGTGGGTATGGCCTTCTGAGGATTCTGGGAAATCTGACTTTTCCTCCTAGGAGGTAGAAGACACAATCTCTCTGCTCGCTCCCTGAGAGACACCCCACTGACAAGACACATGGAACTACGCTCAACCTCTGGAGCCGGAGGAGTCACATGGAGACCCTGCCAGCGGTGCTGAGATGCTTCCACTGCCACTGGATCCACAAGACTTCCCACCCACTGGCCTGTGATCTTCCTGCATTCGGCGTCAATGCATGTATTTCATGAGTCAGAAGAGGACTGTATAGATTGGTATTGGAACATATGGGCTAATATCGGACTTATGGACTTGCTCTGGACTGGGCTGGGATGTTTTCTCTATATTCAATTGCTCTTGTATATGAACCTCTTTCTTATACACATGTGAGTCTCCCTGGATTTGTTTATCTATCTACCCAGACTAGCACACCCACTATAGTCTCCCATAATAGAGCTGCCTTAAGGTTACCTCGGACAAGCACATGGCTGATTACTACCCATTTGGCAGCTTTAACTACAGGAGCAGACGTGTGCTATGGCTCTCTAGGCCCTGAAGACAGCCACTCACTCTTAGCTGCCTCTGGGACTGGTGTTAGGTTACTCAGGGACCTTTAGGGTTGGGGTACAGCCCACTTTGTTAAGTATGTGGCTACCTGTAATTAAGGGAGCTTGCATGTGACACCCATCCCTCCACCCCCCAGAGTACATAAGCCTTGGTTGGAAATGTATTTTCTCTCTCTGTTCAGACCTGGCTCCTGAAGTCATGGGGGCCCCGGAGGTGAAACTTTGCATGTCTGATGTCTCTTTAATTTCAACCCTCCGTGACACAATCGCACGTTGGCTGCCCCATCCGATTGTGGGCGCTGGTACCCTACAGAAGCCACCCACTGGCACCTAACAACCAGGGCCGGGGCTTGAGCCATGGGGGAGTTTAAGGATGGAGCCCTGGTGGGGGAGTGGGTTACACATTAGGCTGCTAACCCCATGGTCCTCAGTTCAAGCCCACCAGCCGCTCTGCAGGAGAACAAGGAGGTTTTGTACTCCTCACAGAGCTACAGTTTCAGAAGCCCACCTGGGCAGGTCTACCTTGTCCTATCGGGATTGGACTCAGGGCAGGGAGGGTTTTTTTTTTGGGTTTTGTTGTCTGTGGCCCTACCCACCAGCAGATGGCGCCAGACATCCAGGCCAGGCATCTTGTTTTGGAGCGCTCGTCCACCCACTGCTCCCCCAAAACCATTTTATTGGGAGCCTTAGCAGACTCCATACTATTCCATAGTTCGATCGCATCCAGCAGGATATTGAACAATTGCTATCACGACCAATTTCAAAACATTTTCGATTGCCGCACTGGCTGCAACCTTTGGATCAAACAAAGCAACAATTTTGAGGGTCACCCAGGACTAGCTGAGGTGTTATTCCGCTAACTATGGTGTCTCGATGGGCTGGAAAGGCTCAGCGGCACCTAATAACAATAGAGTAAATAATGGGAAAAAACAAAACATTTTCTTCCTTCTGTAACTCCTTGATATAAGTTCCCCTTTATCTGTCCCCTCTCCCTACCTGACTCCTCCCCCTACCTGACCCCACTCCCACCCTAGGAACCTTTACTTATTGTCTCTGTAGCTTCACCAGTCCTGGGTTTCGTATACCGAAAATCATAGAAAAATACCTTTAAAAGATTCAAGACAATGACAAAAATACATCAGAGATAAACCTCACTGTGGAAACACACACACACACACACACACACACACACACACACACACACACACACACACTTTTAAACCACATCAGGCCCAAAGTGTATCTGAGGCGGGGGATTCAAGTGACAACTTTTAACAGCTCAAGTTAGGTGTGTTAGTTTGGGTACATTAGAGAAGCAAACCCACAGAAACTCACGAATAAGAGAATTTTATATAAAAGGTAAGTGCACATCAAGAAAACATCCTAAACCCAGTGCTGCCCAAGCCCACAAGTCCAACATTAACCCATTAATCCATATGTCCAACACTAATCCACAAAGTCCTCCTCCATCTCACAAAACACACACTATGACACCGACTGTAGGAGGGAAGTCAAAACCGTGAATGTGTAAGCATTTCAGCACTGGTAGGGGTCTCCACACGGCTGCTCCAGCACCCAGGGCTGCATTGGGGCAGGTCCATGTGGCTTCCCCTCAGGGAAGTCTTGCAGGAAGTAAGCCTTGTCAGCTAAAGCAGGGAACTGGCTAAGGCAGCTGCACCCTAGTCCGACCATCAGAAAGCAAGAGACCCGAGAACTAGAAAGGCGAGGCTCACTAAGCCATTTCTCCCTCTGCCCTTCAATTAACCCCACATGCGTTTATCGGCCAGGTTGGCACAATAAACTAACTACCTCATTAGGTTTATCATTTTATCTCCTGTAGTGTTCTCTCCAGTCTGGGAGGCTCTTTCTGGTTAACTCACAAGCTCGGGGTTCCTCAGGAGCACCGAACTCTTATTTACACTTCTCATTTTATTTACACACAACATTCTCATCTTATTTACACTGAATTGTCGAATTATGTGACACGTGCTAGTAAAGCCATAGAAACACACAACGAAACAAAGCTTTAGTCATTCTGGAATAAAATGTATCCCGACCAACCTTGAATTTTCACCGATGTGGGTCAGGCATTAGCCAGATCTACACTGAGAAAAGGTTTCAGGAAGCCATTTATGAGGATATTCTTGGAAAGAAAGAAATTTCTACATATTGGCACTGGTAGAGGGGGAATCTAATTATTCCTTTTTTTTTTTTACAAACACGAAAAACAACAAAAAAATAGTTGCTGTGGAACTGATTCTGAATCAAAGGACTTCGTGTTGGTTGCATTAAACTTCATAGAGTTTTTTCTTTATAACAGCTGTATTGGTGCCTAATTCACATATCCTACACTTCAATAGTTCAGTCATACCAAGAGGAATTGCTCACCTTGTGTTTTGGATTCTTATGCGCTCACGACTGCATCCATAGACTGTTGGGCCCCACGATGATGTATCAGGATGAGGTTGACATTCTAAGGTCCCTGTGGAAATGTAAGTTAAAATTTGGTCTTCAATAAATGATTGCTGAATAGAGGAACCGTGGATATTACGGAAACTGCCTTCTGTGGATTTTCTCTTCAAGAGAGATTTTCAATTCCAGAACTCTAGGGTCTGACTGGCAGTAGTGGTAGTTACGTGATCTGTTGTCAGTTTGAGACGTAAGAGTGAAGGGGTGGAGTTTAGCCTGTCAATCAGGTCTCAGCTTGATGATCTCATTTGGAGGCGCTAAGGGGATAAATAGCTCGCTAGAGGCGGACACAGACACTCCCTGTGAGACATCCCTATTGACAAGACACATGGAGCTACGCTAGAGCCCTGGAGGCGAAGGAGCCAGGTGGGGATCCCTGTCAGTGCTGAGATGCTTCCACCGCCACTGGTTCCACAAGATTTTCCACCCACTGGCCTGTGATCTTTTTCCTGCATTCGGCATCATTGCATGTGCTGTGTGAGTCTGAAGAAGAATTTGTAGACAAATAACAGACATATGGGGTAATATCAGATTTATGGACTTACCTGGACTGGCTGGGATGCTTTCTTAATGTACAATTGCTCTGGTATATAAGATCGCTCTTAGACACATATGAGTGTCTATGAACTTGTTTCTCTGGTCCACCCAGACTAACACAGGGACTGAGAGTTGGAAAACCACAGACGAGTGTTAAAGAAAGTGTTCATGTAAAAACCAAATTCAGAATCGAGTGTGTAAAAGTTGACAAAAACCACCACCAGCATGAGGATCGGGCTCAGAGCAGCCCCACAGGGCAGAGTAGAGCTATAACTCCCATGGGAGTAGGAAGCCTCAAGTAGTGGCTGGTGGTTTCGAACTGCTGACCTTTTGGTTAGCTGCCCAACACATAACCGGTAGGAGTATAAAGAGACTTTTCCCCACCTTTGTCTCCCCCAAAGACATGCCAAACATTAGAGGTTATTTGCCAGCATATGGTGGAAGTTCAGATGCTCAGAGATATCCTCCCTGAAGGCAGTCTGTTGCCAGACTACTGTCTGGTCCCACCAAGGTAGGGCCTGCTCGTTGCTGTTAAGGACAATGGGCTACTTCTCCCTAAAGGCTTGCGGTCATGGTTAGGTTCCTGTAGATGGGGTTCGCACCCTACTGATAATAGTTTCTATAGTGAGCCAGAGAGCAGGTCAAACTGGCTCAGTGACATCCAAAACTAAGCCGCCTCCCTGAATCTAGAATCTGCCTATCTTGTCACATGTATATGCCCAACACCTCCCTTCCTATTGCGTGGATACCTCTAGATCACCCCCCTCCCATTATTGCATCACCTGTAGCACAACCCTGTCCTGTGACGTATGTCTTCACCTGTAATTAGGGGCTTACACATCCCCAGAGAATATATAAGCCTTGGTTAGCAATAAATCTCTTTCTGTCCATGTGGACCACCAAGTGAGGCTGAGGTGAGCATGCCACCATGAAATGTGTCTGGCTCCATTAATTCAATCTCTCTTCTATCTCTCATGCTCTCTATAACTTGACTATAATCTTTAGTTATTATCGCTGCACAATTGTGCCTACCGGACCAGTGGTGATGTGTTAGGGGCTGGTGTCCCACACACACGAAGAGGAGTAGAAATGCCCCGTAGGTTTCCTAGGCTGCCATCTCTACCAGAAGAGCCTACTGGGATTGTGATCTGCTGACCACAACGTCAGTCGTTCAAACCCACCAGCCACTCCTTGGGAGAAAGTTGAAGCTCTTTGCTCCTGTAAAGAATTACAACCTCTGAAACCCTAAGGGGGCAGCTCTCTGTGCCCTGTCGGGTCACTATAAGCCAGAATTGCCTCGATTGCAGTGAACTGAGTTTAATCTTTGCTGGAGCAGACCACCCAGTGTTTTATATTGTAGATGCTGGTAGGTTTGAACGGCAAACATTTCTGCTACATGTTGAACACTTCACTCTTTGGCATCGGGGTTGTTTAGTTTAAAAATACGAGCCAGTAATGCCAAGGTTACTTTCTAGGGCTTGTGTAGCCAGTAGCAGTTCCTTCCTGTGCTGAAAGGTAAATGGCAATTCAGAAAAAGGAAGGGAAGGGACTCTGGTGTCGAGAGCCTAGTGAACGTCTTTCTCTAGGCTCACGCTGGGTTACCGAGCCCCGACTGATGAGGTTCGCTCAGCGACTCACTCACGGGGAAGAAGCAACAGAACAGTTCATCTCCCCACTCCCCCACTTTGCTTTCCACCCTTCCCTTTATTCCCGACCCCTCCCTTTGACACTCTGCCCCTTCATCTTACTCACTTCATCCCAGTGGCCTGGGTAGAAGCAGTCAGGCAGCAACACACATTTTCCCTCTTAATTCCAGCTCCCAGTAGCACCATGTGCTTCAAAGGATGACTGCAGAGTCTTTTTGGCTGTAATGTTGATAGAAGATGGCTTCTCTTCCATGGCACCTCTGCATGTTTGGAATCATTTAAACACCCGAGGATCTTATGAAAGCAGGGAAGGGACAATGTGTATAAATTTCAGGATGTGGGAGTGTTAGATTCCTCCGGTGGGAAATACCTTGATTCTTGGCTTCGCACGAGAAAGGAATTCATTCCTGACCAAGGCTTTTATATTCTCTCTCCACGTGGACCACCAAGTGAGGCTGAGGTGAGCATGCTACCATGAAATGTGTCTGACTCCATTATTTCACTCTCTCTCCTGCTCTTTATGACTTTACCATCATCTTTGCTTATTATTGGGGTACAATTGCGCCTGCCGGGCCTGTGATGATGTGTTAGGCCCTGGTTCCCTCACAATAACCCACTGTGCCCCCAGGGTCGACTTGATGGCAGTGGGTTTTGCACGAGCGTGAGACTGATGTGTGCGCCTGGTCTCAGGGGGACTGCAACCCATAGTGACCCTACGCTCAACAGAACGCCATACCGCCCGTCCTGTGCCATCCTCACCATTGTTCCCAGGCTCGAGCCCATTGTTGCAGCCGCTGTGTCGATCCATGTCGCCGAGTGCCTTCCTCTTTTTCCTTGTCCCTGCCCTTTACCCAAAGTGAACAGGTTCCAGTGGAACTTTCAGACCATGAACAGACTTCCAAGAATGACTGCTCGACCCATTTTGGAGGAAGGAGCCACTGAAAACCTCCTTCACAGCCTCAGGACTTCGTCAAGGGCACATTGGTGGGAGGGCCGGGGGGGGGTCAGAATATACCACACTCTCTCCTGGTGCCTCCTCAGGAGAAGCACTGTGGACCAAGGAGTCCATGAACACGCTGCCCGAGGCTGACCACTCTAGGCATCTGAGGACCTGGGAGGCAGTGGACATGGTCTCATCTCTACAACGCGTGCCGACAGGGCTTGGAAAACTGACACTCGTGTTTAGAGAAGCGGTTCTCAACCTGTGGGTCGCGACCCCTTTGGGGATCGAATGACCCTTTCATAGAGGTCACCTAGGACCATCGGACAACACATATTTCCCATGGTCTTAGGAACCGAGACATGGCTCCCCTAATCCATCTCCAGGTGGGTCCGCCCACAGGCAGATACTCCCACCTACGAGTACCTGCCGTGGACTGTTACCCATTCAACACCATGCTTCAAGACACGATGTCATTGATTGTCATTAGAGATAAATATTTCACACTATATGACACATTGTGTTTGTGATGAATCACTGTGCTTTAATTATGTTTCAATTGTAACAATGAAAATGCATCCGATCAGATATTTACATGATGATTCATAATAGTAGCAAAATGACAGTGATGAAGTAGCAACGAAATAATTGTATGGTTGGGGGTCAGCACCACATGAGGAATGGTCTGAAAGGGCCACAGCATGAGGAAGGTTGAGAACCGCTGCTCTAGAGGAAGCCTACCACAGTCCCGGGAGAACAGACGGAGCCAAAGGCACGGATTCTCCAGGATGGTTCTTCACATCCACCCTCCATAAAGTGATAGGCTGCCTCCTACCCTCGCCTGGCCCTCACGTGCGCGGTTACAGGGTCCCTATCTCTGGAGCATTCACTGCCTGCTGTCTTGTATTCGTTCAGAGTGATTGACACCATTGGTCTCTCGCCGGCCAGACACTTCCGTTGAAGTCCCCCTAGAGGGCTCAGGCCATTCGAGATGAACACACTGCCCATTCCATTGTGTGCTAACAGGAGGTTTGCACGCCCCGTTACTGTAAAGCTTCATTGTTGAGTAAGTCAAGGCTGCTTGTCTCCCGATACTGGAGACAGTCCCCTGTGCCCTGTTCTGCTGGCTCCTTTCTGTAGTTTAATAATTGTGCCGCTGTCTCCTCAGGACCCTGTTTGCTCGTGGGGCTGGACCCCACGGACCACAGGATGACAAGGCCTGCCCTGGAATGTGAGTGGCGTTGTCTTGGGTGCATCATTGTGTGTGTCATGTGGGCCAGTGACCATCAAAGGAGCAGAGAGATATTTTCGGAGATGCTGAACAATCAGAAGGTGCAACAAGAAAGCCCAATGACCTCAGGGACCCTTCCTTGGCCTGTCGCCGACCCTGCTTCCGTACAGTAGTGTGATGGTTGTCTAGGTGCTCAAGGCACAGGCGGACCATCGGTTGGTTCTGTGAGATGCTCGGCAGATGTAAGAGACATGCTTATGTCCAATTGTGGGCAGGGGGATTGTGATAGGTTTATTGTACCAACCAGGCTCCCATAGGTACATGTGGGCAGAGTTTAATCAGGTCGCAGCTTGATTGAAGGACGACTGAGAGAAATGGCTCCCTGAGGCTGGCTCCTTCCTGTCTTCTCCATGGTGATGGGACCAGAGCACCGCTGCCCCTGTTAGTCCTTGGCCTCAAGCATGTGCTGCACTACCTGTGAGCTGAGCCAACCCAGGGATCATGTCACCTTGTTGCACATTGAATTGCTAGAGCTTGTGGCTCCACTGGGACCTGCTTCAATACACTCCCATGCTACTGGCCTCTGCTACACCTTGGCGTCTCTGATGTTGCTGACCAGCCCACACTGCCATGTCTGCTGCCTGCAGGCTGACTCTGCTCATCTTTCCTGAGGGCAGATTCCACTGTCTGCTTAGTTGACCTTGGACTAGCTGCAGGCGTGAGTTGAAGGACCTTTAGTATATGAACTGTCCCATGAAAGTGAGTTGAACTGACTTCTCTGTACTGCTGTGTGGACTAATTAGCTGTGGTATTCCTTCTCACTATATAAACTGGATATATATGTATATATATCACTGTTGTCCTCATTTTGTTTCTATAGAGAACTCTGCCTAACACAGGTGTGGTAGTTATATAATCTTTTGTCAATTTGAGACTTATTAAGAGTGAAGGGGTGGAGTTTAGCCTGTCAATCAGGTTGCAGCTTGATGACCTCATTTGGAGGCGCTAAGGAGATCAATAGCTCATTAGAGGCAAAACACACACTCACTCCCTGGGAGACATTTCCATTGACAAGGCACATGGAGCTATGTTAGTGCCCTGATGTGGAGGAGCCACATGGAGACTCCTGCCAGCACTGAGATGTTTCCACCGCCACTGGATCCACAAGATTTTCCACCAACTGTCCTGTGATCTTCTTGCATTCAGTGTCATTGCATGTGTTTCGTGAGTCTGAAGAGGAATTTATAGATTGGTATCAAACATATGGGCTAATATCGGACTTATGGACTTGATCTGGGGCATTTTCTCAATATTCAGTTGCTCTTGTACATAAAGCTCTTTCTTATACACATGTGAGTGTCTCTCTGGATTTGGTTCTCTAGTCCACCCGGACTAACACAGCAGGGATCTTAAGGCCCAAAGCTGCCCTTATGTGTGAAATCCCCGAGGGGAGAAGTACCGAGCAGTGGGGGATGACCATGTGGGTGAGAATCACTTGTGTGGGCTTGTGTCCAGTCAGGATTGGAGGAGCATGATGGAGGGAATGAAGTGCTTTGGCCAGAGCCAATCACGACCTGGGGAACAATGTGGTTTTCAGAGCCCCCCCAGCCAGTGGTCCTTAAGCCCGGCTCTAAAAAGACATCGGGAGAATGAACATCGTGCAGACATCAATGTGGAGTCAGGCTGGGTTGTTGGGAGCAAAGACTCTTGAGACCGGTGGTCATGACCTCATTGGGGGAGAGGCAGGTCACATAACGGAACGTGGGCTGGGGGGGGTCGCAAAAAAATTTGACAGGAGTAAAAGCTGTCTGGATGCACCACCACCAAAAATGACATCAAAATGAAATGTGTAATGACTCCAGGGTGTTCCTGGCAGTGCTCGCCTGTGCTACATCACGGGACTTCATTGCAACCGTGGGTGTGGACACGGACACACAACACGCACACCTTGCAGGGTGCATGTCCTGATGCCGCCCAACGCTGACCAAGGTTGCCAGAAACCCCTCGGTTCCGATTCGAGCCTCCTGCAGAGGACGAACTGCAGTGCTTCCATTGTGCACACGAACCACTCTGTTCGTCCAGAAACATAACCGCTCAGTCACAGGAAACACAGACTTTACGTACTCGACGATGGTCATTCCTCAACATGTCATGGCTTTGGCCCGTCTTGTGTGAGACTGTTTGATTCTAATAAACGGTCAAGTTACATGTGTACCAAAGGATTGTTTTGAAATGAATTTCCTTATGATGTATGGTCAGTAAACTTTGATTGATATCCGTGTTTCATGTATCTGTATACTTGGGGTTGTGCATACATTTCTCAGGTGAAAAGGGGTACAGAAAGGGAAGTGGAAGAATTCCTGGTCTAGGAGACGAAACCAGCCCTCCTCCAGCAGTCTGTGTGTGTGTCGTGAAACCAAAACCAGATTGTTTCCGTCACTCAGCGGTATAATCTGTTTTGAAGTTAAGAAGAAAGTGGGAGGCCATCTCCTTTCTTCGTCTTGGCTTCTCATGTTCTTTTTCGTGGGTTGGTATCGATGCAGCCACGGCAGGTGTTGATCCCAGAGTTGCAGACGAGCACACAGATGTGTGAGTGTATAACGGATCCACATACACAGGCTCTCCATCTTAGGATTAGTTGAGTCTTGAGGACCCATTGTTACAACTTCTTTCCCTGCCCCCCATCCTCTTGCTAGGCATACATACTTCATGCAATGCTGTAGCATTTAATTTGCTGATGTCGTTATTCTCAGATGTTTCCAACCACCAAAGACACCGAGATAGGATGTTATAAAGAGACTGCACTACCAAAAAGAGTCCGTAAGTAAAAATTGAGAAAGATACTTGCCTTCTGCCCAAACTGACTGGTGATGGAGTTGGCGGAAATGAACACTACTGTCCGTCAGGCGCTACCTGTAAACTAGATAAGGTGTCAGACTATATTACCAAAGAATATGTCGTGTTAGTGAATAAGATTTCCTTTGCATTTAATCGATGTCTCTCATTAAGGAAGAGAAAGGAACCCTAATAAGGACCATATCAGAATTTCATTAACCTACCAGAAATTAAGAAGAAAAAAAAGACAAGTTTTCCCTCTGTCTGCTGACGCAGACCAGAATCAACAGTAAAGTGATAGCAACAATCACAGCTCATACGAAATCTTGCAGCTCATACTAGATGCTGCTGTCTACACTGTTGGTAAGTAGAGTCAGCTCTATCTCATTACAACACAACACAACAGTGCCCAGTTGCTCAATTTACTCAAAAAGCAATCGGTCCTTTCTTTGTGAAACAGAGGATACCATGTCCGCACCTTCCAGGGCACAAGATGATCTTGGAACCACGTCTCCTTGTGTGGGAGTCACGACACAACAGACTCAGCGATGCACTCAAACATACCACTGGAGCTGAAGGAAGAGCAGGGCTGGAAGACGTTTCTTTCCGTCAGAGGTAAAGTCACTGTGAGTGGGAGGGATCTCGCTGGCAAGCAGAAGAGCACCTTCTTCAACAGCAGAAGCTCACATATTGATGACCACACAGCATGATGGCTCGAAAAAGCATCAATAGGAAGTACGTATCACGTCTTTGAACAGAAAAAATATGGACTATACCAGACTCTTTCTCCTCAAGAGTAAAAGCAGAAAGAGGGAGACCAAGACAAACAGAACAAAGGAACAATCACATCCCAGAGTACAACTTTTCAATGAGGAACAGTAACATTCTAAGGGACTGCTCCAGAGAGGACAGTTTGTACACGAACCTTAACATTTTTTCATCCACCTATCTAATTAACACTACACGGGGCCAGTCATTCTAAGATAATCTACAAACGTCTCAGGTAAAGGACTCCACCAGACACCACTGTTGGAAATGCACTCTTTTGGGAAAAATCAAAGGGAGTGAAATAATATCATACAATACTGTTTCAAAACATTTTTTCTTTTATACGACATTTTGAATGTCTAATTTATTCTTTAACAGCTGTCTTGGCACTTCATCCACATGTCACACAATTCAACAGTTCAGTCATAACAAGAAGAGTGGTACAATCATTGCATGAATCAATTTGAGAACAGCTTCGTTGTCCTTGTGCTCATTGTTATTCATGTAATTATTATTTTTTAATTGCGGCAAAGATAGACACAACACAACATGCTCCAATTCGACAACGTCAACACATGTAAGTTAGTGCCCTGGATTATACTCTTTGTGCTGGTCAACCATTACTCACCTCCTTTTCCAAAGGATTCCACCGCCATGAACATAAACTGACTCTCCCCTCAGCTAATACCCTTCCTCTAGCACCTCTGGTAAACATCAGTCAAGTTGGGGTGGTTTCTTTCTTTCTTGTATTAGTGTTCTTCATCTAATATTCACATATCATACACTGCTGCTCTTTAAAAAGAGTTGTGTATATATCCTCACAATTAGTTCTGGTGCTTCCTCCCCACACTTTTTCCTTCTTTCTGGTTTCTTTTCTTCACTTGTTTCATAATAAAATATTATCTGGTCCAATGTTATACTCTGTAACGCAGGTCAGCAAATAGTCATATCCACGCTGCGATAAACTTTAGAGAAACGCTTTCCATATTTTCATAGAAAGGACATTTCTTTCACACAGTAGCATGAATAGAGAGGGAAACCAGTTTTCCTCCACGATGTTCTAATTTCTGAGACCTCAAACTTCATAAACAACTTGCTAGATACCACAGTACAAGACCCTATCCAACTGACCTGTTAAGGTCTCTGTAGAATTGTAAGTTAAAAATTGATGCTGATATGTTGTAATTCCTACTCCAAGAGGCATATCTATTTACTTTGACCACCCCCAAGACATGCCCCCAGCTTCCCATTAAAATCATACCCATAAAGAATTAATGCTGAGATAAAAATCGATACTGAGCAAAATGATTGATGAGCTGAGTGACGAAGGACAGTAGGCATTTCATTATTTATTTATTTTCTCTCGAATACAGACTTTCAACAGATCCACAGGAGACCTTGGAAGACCTGACGATCATTAAGGAGGGACTGAAGATGGGAAAACATGAAGCCAATATATGAGCGATGTGCATCAACCAAAGATTAGGGTCGACAAAAAAGCTCGAGTAGCGTGTTGTGCAAAGTGTCTTTCCAACAAGTCGGGCCTGAGAGGCTGGCGGGGGTCGTCCTCAGGGCTGGAACCCTTACATGACAGGGCTGGGGAGCCTGGTTCGGGAAAGGAAGGGTGGAGTGGAAATGAGAGGACGGCGTGACTGGGAGGGAAGATGCCCACTGAGGAAGGGTTGTTGGGCTCTTATTGTTGGGTGTTGGCCAGTAGGTTCTCCCTTAGAATGAAACACCGTCCTGAGCCCTCCCTGGAATCGTTTGCAATGTTTCGATCCATTGTTGCGGCCACTGTCAAGCCATAGAGTTGAGGGTCCTCGTTATTTTTTCTGCTGATTCTCTCCCAGGCATGATGGTCCCTCATGATAAGACGAGACAAAGTTGTGCCACCCTGGCTTCTAAGGAGGATTCTGGTTGTACTCATTCCAAGACATTTAATATTTTTTGCCAACACCATAACTCAAAGGCATCAGTTCTTTGGTCTTCCTTAGTTTTTGTCTTACTTGAGGCAAAAGGTGTTTGGAGTTGAAGGAGAGATGGGATTCCCCGGTCTTAGAGTTTTCAAATAAAGGCGACAGAATGTTTCCTACATGGAAGAAAAAAAAAAAAGCTCGAGTAAAATATAAAGGCAGAACGCAGTGTACAGAAGATGACATACATTGCCATGGGCACCAGGATGGTGTGGGCGGCTCTGATCTCAGGGGGAGATCTATGGTAGAAATTGGAGGCATGGAGATGCTGCAGTTTCTTGTGATGTCTCCACAAGAGAAGCATCCTGGAGCCACTGGCCCACACCATGAGGCCCATATCGACCACATCGCTGGCTGACCACAAGATAACCAAGCCTGTAAGGGGAGGTGAGGGTGAACAGTACCATGTGTCTTGGGTGTGAGTATCATTGAAGGTATCCTGTGGACTACTAACAATCAAAGGAGTATAGATATTTATCAAGATGCGGAGCAACCAGCAGATGCAACAAGAAGGACCGGCAGCACTGGGAGCTTCCTCTTGGATCTTTGTCTACCCCGTCCCCCTGGGGCTGAGAGTGATGTCTTAGCAGATACTCAGGAGAGTGGTGGAGCAGAGGCTGGTGCTTCGAGGCACTCGGCGGGTGTAGTAGGTGAACTTACATCCAAGAGTAGACAAGAAGAACCAGGAGTAAAAACTTGAAGGATGTGGGGAATCCCCAAAGAGAACAGACCCGTGGAGTTGGTCACGTGTGTGAGAATCAAGGATGTGGATCTAATTTGTGTCCAGTTAAGACTGGAGTGATGTTTTGGAAACAGACTATTGGCCAGGGTCCCAGTCACCCGCTGGAAAAGTGAGACGGTGTCAGAACCACTTGCCCAGTGGTTCTCAGGGTGGTGCCAGAGTGGCCTAGAGAGAAAAACAAAGCTATCCCAGCGGGAACATTAGCAGTCTTCTTGGTTATTCAACCTTGGAAAAGGAGTCAAGAATCCTTCTCTTCCTGAAAATGAGATGCAGTCATACCCCCCAGGAGAACTCAACCTGGAGACCGTACTTCCAAGTTAACGCCAAAGGAACGATTATAATTTTGTGTTCATATTGATTTCCTTTGAACATTCTCTCTCCCTACCAGAATGTGAGGCGTCTGAGCCTCGCTAGTGTGATTCAATGGAGTGTACACACGATAGTTCAGAACAAACAAACATCAAGTCATTGAGTAAATGTTAGACTGAAATACAAGAAGGCAGCGTCCACCATACAGGCTCTGATCGTCCATCTGGTTATAATCTTACATTAGCCAAAGAAAATGAAACGGGAAATGCCTAAATATGTGCAAGTGGGAAAAACATGTAATTTACAACACATTGGAAGAGAATCAGTGTTGTTGAAACCCTACCAGGCTCAAAACACACGTTTACTTTGAGGACCCATCACCCCTCTGTAGGCACAGGGTAACCGTGTGATATCCTCTGATGTTCTACTTAGTACAGACAAGGTCTTCAGGGCTTAAACTGCTATCAGTCTACCACCATTTAAAGTAATTTCCCAGAACTCACCATTTCACGCTGAGAAGTTCGACCCTGGGCAGCTTTTCTTGAGTGGTCTGCTGCCTACACCATCAACTGAACTCCTTATTACTAGACCCAGGACACAATCCGATTGTATTCATGCTTCCTTGGGTTTTTAATACCTACATGTCATCTGACTCTTTGATTGGTTCTAGATTTGACAAATGAGCATCAAGCTAGGTGCAGGAGCTGTCATATGTCTTTAAGATAATATTTGACCAGGTTGATATGAGTGAGTATCATAGCGGGTAGAACAAAAGGTTGACTTCCTCTGATTAGAAGTGTGGAATTTTCTTAATAAATATTCGTGGCTCCAGATGGTTTGGTCAGCTGCAGAAGAGAGAAGTCAATTCATAAGCAGAGTGCAGTTACCAGAACACCGTGTTCTTTAGGAAAAGTGGGGCTACCTTAGGGGAGCCCTATGCAGCACCACTGTAACTGCAGCAGGTTTCCCCTCAGCAGATCTTGCCCCCAGCCCTGGCTGCCATGTCTTGTTGCTGAGACTGGTGAATGGGCGTCTTATCTCTCCTCCCCTCACTTGTCATCTCAGGATACTAGCAGGACTTGGGTGGGAGGCGTGAGAGCAGCATGTTCAGACTAAGCCATCGGAGGCTTCATGTGATCAGATCATCCCCCTTTTAAGTGACTGAATCCTAAAGAGTGTCATTAACCACTTTGTGCCTCTGTTTATCATAAGGAAGTAGAATTGGATAGACTGCAAGCCATGCTGGTTTCAGCACTAGGCTGCTCATTGTGAAGTTGGCAGTTTAAGCCCATCAGTGCCTCTGCTTAAGCTCGCCAGTTCCACTTCACTAACCTCAAAGTGGGAGCTTTAGGCTTACCCACTAGACTGTGTGCTCCGTAGGGATTGACGCTTTTGGGACTCTTTTTAGGATCCTGAGTCAGAATACCAGTAGACATATTTAAAGCCAACAAGCGATTTCGACACACGATGGGGTGGGTGTGGGAGAATAATGGAGTGTGAGACTGCAGGAGCAGAGCAGCCCTATGCCAGCAGTGACACTGTTATTGTCAGACGAGACAGGGAGAGTGAATCAGCGCCCATCTGACTTACTCTGCTTCAGGTTGAAGAAGGAGAGAGGAGCCCAGAACGAGGCACACGCGTGAGCAGCACACACTCAGAAAAGGCAGCCAACACTGAGGGCGACCCAGACATGGCTTGGAGGAGTGCTGAGAAAATCCTTGCACAGCAGTCAGACTGGTGGCGTTTGAGAACGGAGACCCAGGCGTACCCTGAGATGGTAGCCCTACTCTCTGTAACGGAAACCCAATGTGTGCCCTCAGATGGTAGCCCTACTCTCTGTGTAGCTCCGTTTGCACAGGGGTGAGTGTTTCAATGGTCTCATTCTCTATCGGGATGTTTGAGTCCTCCCCGAAGCAAAGCACGTCCAATTCTTCCCCTTATATTCACCCTCAGGTCTTGATCTATTTCTTCTGAGACGAATGCAGCACCTAGTGATGATGGCATGTTAGCCAGTCCACAGTGTCATTATAACCACCCCCCACCCCAGGTCTAGGGCAGAGGGAATTGTACAGGGCCCCCAAAGTAGGTCCCACCTTGACAGCCTTCCCAGGACACACACTCCTCTACCACGGACCATTCAGGACATGGATAGAGCTGTGCATGTTGAGACAGATCAACTTCTGTTCTGCTCAAGGATCTGTCCAAGCTCCACTCTGCAGCCCTCCCCTCTTGGACATTCCTCTGTCCTTCTCTCGTCTTGACTTAACATCAGGGAAACACTCACCTGGCTGCTCTTTGTTCCAGAGTTCCGTGCAGTGGGCTGTTACTCACTATAAGCCCAGTGTATTTGGGGCCGTCTTTTTAGGAACAAGATTCCTGCATATTATGACCCCACAGAGAGCTCATTATCATGTCACCTGTAGGGCCAAAGGCATCTCCAAGGAGGCATAAGTTTTATGTCTGGTCAAAGTAGCATGAGCCGACACTTCTGATGGACTTCAACTCTTGGCCATTAATGCGACTTAATGAGCAGCCCAACAGCTGGGACAGAAGGTTGTCTGTGTTCCCAGTGGAAGAATCCAAGTTGTCGTCGAGTAGAAGGGAATCTCAAAGATGACTCCAGTGCCCCTACTTTACTTCCAGTGACATGTTGTCCTTGAAGCTTTTCATCTTTCAGATACCACTGTGTCCCCGTGATTGATTGATACTGATGATCACCATTCTATCAGGAGCCTGACCTCTCCCATGACTGTAAGTCCACAATTCCCTGCTTGCATGATTCCATGATGGGAAGAAGTTCTGGAGTTGAAGTCTGTACACACCACTTCAGCCTCCTTCAATTACTTAATGTTTTCTTGGTCACAGTGGTACTCTGGTTCATTTGCCAAATATTCTGTACCCCTGCCTTTTCTTGCATCTTTGCATGCAGCCCCAGGCTCTCCCACCGTTATCTGCAGAATTTCTAGTGGGTAGCAGTATTCCTGGATATACGGACACAGATGAGAGAAGAGAAAATATATGACCGAGACAAACACTAGAATTGTCTGTAATAGAACAAGAAGACAACTCAATGTAGCAATGACGGAATCTTGAATAGGCATTTCTTCAAGGGGGACATAACAATGAAGAATAAATACCGCATATACTCGAGTATAAGCTGACCCGAATATCAGTTGAGGCACCTAATTTTACCACAAAAACTGCATAAGCAATGTGCTGAAAAACTCTGGCTTATACACAAGTATATAGCTAGATGAAATAAATCTCAACAGTTTTAGTTCCAGAAAACAGGAATTCAAATGACCATGAGACAGTTCACATTCATTGGAATGGCTTTGTTTAGAACGCTGAAAATAATAAATATTGTTAAGGATGTGGAGGAAATGGAACAAATTACGCGTCGCTGGTGGAAACTGCTGTAGAGAGAAGTTTGGCAAAGCCTGACAAGATAAAACGTAGAGTACCGGAGACTTCCACGCAAGATGGTGACAGTAACACACAGCAGAGGGACGGACTCCAGAGAAATCAGCGCAGGAGACCAACTCGGGGGGAAATTCCACGCTGCCGGGTCCCAGGTGGAGCACTCTAAGGATAAGAAGCACAGATGCAGGAGGTTTTGAGGAGCTGCGGGCTTTGGGCTTATCACTGTGGTGGTCAGCTAAGCCTTTACCTTAGCCCTGCCACAGTCTTGGCCAGAGCCGGGTTGCTTTGGCCGGCCCAAAGCATTTCCTTCAAAACAGCCAGTTTCATTTCTGTCCAGGACTCCGACTTTCGTCCTTGTTTTCCCTTCTGTACTTCTGAACCAAGTGTGCATCAAGAGAACCCTTTTAAAGTCTGAGTATAAATAACCTTTGAGAAGTGTTTTTGAGGTCACAGCCTAGAAAGTCAAACTCTGAAGACAGAACAGTCCCTTGCTGACTAAAACACCTAGATCCCCCCTTTTGCTTGTTTCCATGGCTACCTCTCAGTAATGGTGACCAGAGGCGCACTGAGGGAAGTCTAGGACATAGATGAATAATTGAATCTCTAAGTTGTATATGATTATGTTCAAAATACCCACATTTAAAAATAATGTCCATTCATAAATTCTGCAGATAGAAAATATCTCTACCACAGAATTCCCAACAGAGTTAAGTCGATATTTATTCCTCAAGGATTCAAAAGCCCAGGTTTTCGTCTTTGAGTGGCTAGACGTGTTGTCTGGAGAGATGAGTCCTTAGAAAAGGACACCATGTTTGTGAAAGGAGAGGGTCAGCGGAAAGGACGAAGAGCCCCCATGGGGTAGGTTGGCACAGTAGCTGCAACAATGGGTACAAACAGCAACACTTGGGAGGGTGGCCCAGGACCAGGCAGTGTTTCTGTCTATTGTCCATGGGGTCTCGGTGCGTCCAAATGGACTCCCTGGTATCCGGCAGCAACAGCATTGGAGACATTGGTCGATATTTTATGGAAATAGAACTGCCTTGGGTCTTCTCAGAGTCCATCCACCCACAGGGCGCTCTGTCCACCTTTTTGACTGTCTGATCTGGGATATCCAGTTTCCACTTTCCTGCCTGAGAGTCCCAGCTCAAAAGTCATTAAAATATGGAGAGATGAAAGGATATAGTATTTACCCATGCAGTTAACCTTTATGGACGGAAGCAGAACTTGCCACGTAGAAAGAGAACCCGAAGTGCCCCCTTAAACCAAGTCCAATGAGGCTTTAAGGGGAGAGGAGGAAATTGAGTAGAGAACTGACCATTCAATAATCTTACCCTGATGATGGAATTGCACCACCATATCTGAGATCTTCTCAAATCAGGTTCCTAGGTAGTTTTAAAATGACAAAGGTGCTACAAGTACTCGGGAAATTCTGAAGCTTTAGAACGATCTTTTAGAAGCAACAGACATAACCCAGAGTTAACTTTTTTTTGACGAGTTCCCGGTCAGATGAGTTCGTGGCTGGCAAGGGTGTTGTCACAAAGGGGGCTTGTAGGAGTTTACGACCATCTCAGCTCCACCGTGTTTCCTTTTTCTTCTCTTCTCTTGAGTGGCTTGCACAGATGTTAGGGATCCTTGTAAAATGTTGCATGCTTTCAGAAAAATCTGACCCTCTGAGTCTCAATCCCCATATTATTAATAGCCTCTATCTTCTAGGCATCATTGAAAATAATATATTATCATCGAATACAGGTATGCACCGTTCCATGTCCGTGACAAGCTCTGTGAAACAGGGCATTGTGTGATTTAGACACCCTGCAGACACCATGTCAAACCTTACGGGAACATGGTACTGGTCATCCCAGTTGTTGCCGCCACTCCCACTGCTGCTGCGGCTGGAGACAGAAGGACTAGGCTGCAGCTGAGAGGGCTGTGGTGAGAGTGGAGTGAAGTGAAGCGAGTTGGCACTGAGTGGAGATCACATCTCTGTCCGCTGCTCTATCCACTTGCTTGCCCATGACACTAAATCCCAGAGCCTGCACCTACAGCAATGCCCACTGCTACTCGATCACTGGCGTCCTCCTGGTCCACTGCTGCACCTGTCTGATTTTGGGGTCTTTAAACCGCCAGGAAGGTCCGCTGTCATCCTTTCCATTCTGACTTACTGCGGCACTCTGTAGGATTTCCGAGACTTGGAATCCCCTTTTTTCACAACAGGTTCGTGGGCCTACAATTCGCACATCGCACAATTCAAGAGGCCAGTCACATTAAGAAGAGATGTGCACTGTGTAAGGAAGTCGAGAGGCTCCAGAGACCAAATCAGTCAAGTTAGAGCAAACAGGCTTTATTAGGGAGAAAAAGAAACCCAGCCTGGGCAAAGTCCCACAGTCCACAATGTCCGGGCTGGGGGAGTCGCACTGCAGGCTACAGGGGTGATGTTTATATATGGACAGGTATGTCTGGGTTTCTGGAATGTCAGGTGTCTTCCTGGTTCCAGATGTGTTCGTGCCGGGTGCAGAGTGGAGGGTGAAGAGCAAAGCGGGCACTGAGCCAAACGGGCCGTGCACAAAACGGGCCTTGAGTAAAAGAAGGAACAAAACTTGCAAAGCCGCTGCTGACAGGTTACATAGCCAGCTCTGGTCAGCTCCGCAGGTGTGTGTCTGAGATTCAAGGCCCCTTGCTGCTAGAAGCCGGCCTGGCATTGATCCGGCCATATACACTCATCACCGTAACCAGTTTTACATCACTTTCTTCATCCTTGTTCTCACTGTTATCGGCTCCCCAGCTCCCCCCACTTCCCTGCCATGCCCTGAAGGAAGAATAAATTTATAGACATAACTTTGCAGCCTCAGAACCAGTGATTTGATTTTCCAGTCTATCTCATGGGAAATATGTTCAGTTCTCAAACTTTTTGATGTTCAGACATGAATGTGGAACAAACTGAGCTCAACCACTAAGGCATCGCTGTATATTTTCACAGCTTTCCCGATATAATTTAGAAAAGTACATAGTCTGTTGGATGAAGCCAATTAGTCTATAATCTCTATCTCAAATTAAAATGGTGTCTCAGCAAAGAAGAAAGGAAATACTTGGAAATTGAACGGAAAGTTGAGGAACTCTTTATGGAACAGAAACATAAGCGTAAAGACCAAAGAATGCAGAATGATTGTTACTTCTTCTAATTCATCTTTGCTATTTCTGTTCAAGGAACTTGCACATTGCATGTTTCCCCCCCGGTAGCTCTGTTCTAAGTATGTTCCAAGAGAAACCTCTTCAGGTTTGAGAATTGAATTTTTTTTTTTTTAGAAATGTTTGTTGTGTTCGGAGCTTGTTTGCCTGGTTCAGCATTCACTGCAGGGCTGGCATGGAAGCTTCCTAACTGCTGTGATGCCTCCTGTCCTCTCCGTGGCATCTTGGTGCAGCCACGAGGAATGGTAGGAAGGTGGGAATATGTGGGAGTAGTTGACTCTGTTAGGTGGTGCAGGAGTGGGGTCGTAGACAGTTTATTTAAGTATCTGGGGGAGAGTGTTAGATTAAATGTGAGATAAAAAGTGGAAAAGGAAGTGTTAGAGAAGGGAGAAAGGAACAGGGAAGCAAAGTAGGGAGGGAGCAAGTCGTACTCATTGGAAAGCTAAAAGAAAGCATGCCAACGGATGGGGAAGTAGTCATGGTTAAAGCTGAATTCTAAGAGAGGCGCACAGCTTTGTTTTAAAGAGTGGGAGGGTTTAGGAGGGTTAGAACACAGAGAAACAACAATACCAACAAAAGAATGTCTGGGGTCTGGACCTTGTGTGGTGGGGTGGGGGGGTGAGGTAATCAGGACTGTGGGTAGCAGGGGTCTTTTGAGGAGTTAGGGACAGCGTCTGGTAATCTGTTGTTTTACCACCATGTGGTCTTGTAGGATATCAGGGTAGGGTTGAGGTTGAGGTTAGGACAATGATTTTGCTGTCTGGTATGGTTGAGAGTACCGTGTCCTTATGATTTAGTATTATCTTAAAGGAACAGACCTCTGGTGGACCAGGTCAGAGGGGTTGGGGTTCACTCTTGTCCAGTGATGGAGGTGACCAAGTTGGAGTGAGGGAATGAGGTCTATACCTGTCATGCACCTCGGGTGTCTAGGAGGAGGGATGAAGCAATCGCCTACTCAGAGGGCAGGTTGCTTATCTGAGCAGATTGGGGTGAGGACCAGAGGCTGGAGTAATGGGAAAGCAAGCTGGTGAGTAGCTAGGTATGTTGCCTCTGGGCCCTAAGACCTTTTTAGTCCTTGTCTCAAGGCTAAACATCCTGCCTCTGCTTTGCAAATCCCACCCCAGCCCACCCCCTTTGCACTTTGTACTTGTATTATTATGCTAATTCCTGGTTAATGGACCAGATGTGTGTGTGTGTGTGTTATCCCTTAACCCCAAAAGTTCCACCCCCCAGATCCATTTTATTTGGAGCCTAGACATTTGTCTTGCCATACCATAGTTCTATCACATCAAGCAGTATTATCCACTTGCTACTACAGTCAGTTTCACAATACTTCTTTCCTTCGTCAGCGCCTTGATATCGACTGCACTTTACCCTGTCCTCTCACTGCCCTTCCCAGGAACCTTTTCTTCTTGTCTCTATAGGTTCATTCATCATGGGTTTCATATAAAAAAAAACAGACAAATATATAATAATTCAATAGGGCTATCCCCAATGACAAAATATATCAATGATAAACCCAAATATGAAAAAAAATAAAACACCAACAGGGGCCTGCCGAAGATCCACGCTTCATGTCTATCTGCTATGATGCCTCCAGCACCATTGGATCAGCTGGATCACAGGGTACAAGTAGCAGAGTGGCTTGCATGGTAGGCAGCCTGAACCCACTGCAGACTCTTCTCTTTTTCTGGGCTGCACTCAAAGCTGACAGGGTTTCAAATCACTGGATAAATAGCTCAGGGTTACACACCCAAATGAGGGACATGTTGCCTCCAAAATTGAAAGAGGAACACTAGGTATTGTGGTTAGTTTTGCCTGTGTGTAGGACGAGGGCAGATGCATTAGCTTACCCTTCACTTTAGTAGGAATATATTGACATGCCCCTAGAAATTTCACTGAGGTGGAATGTACCTGGACTTTTGTTGAGTTGATTTCTCACCGTCTTGCAAGCAGATGCTGTACCAATGAATCTAAAGCCCTGATACCTCTTCCTCAGTGGGTCCAATCAGCATAATGGCATCAATTTAATGGACCAGTGTGACAGTCTGTGGAAGAGACAGGTGATCTCTTCCAGACTAAATTATGGCACAGGGCGGAAGAATTGATGTATCCTTGGGGGAGAGTTGTGAAAGTGTACTGTTGCCCCTGCCTGGTGAAAGCAAACTACTTCTGGTGGTCCTTCAAAAATGAAATTGAGAAAAAGGCACTGGCATGATCAATAGGTGCATACCAGGTACCAAGAGATATATTACTTTGCTCAAGCAGTGAAACCACATCTTGAACGGCAGCTGCGATTGGAGTCACCACCTGGTTAAGTTTAAGATGATCCACTGTCATTCTTCAAGATCCATCTGATTTTTGCACAGGCGAAACAGGCGAGTGAAATGGAGGTGTGGTAGGAGTCATCTGCCTGCATTTTTCAAGCTCTCAATGGTAGCACCAGGCTCTGCAGTTCCTCCAGGAATACTATAGGAAGTTCTAGGCAACAGCACTTTTAATGGTGTCCACTTGGTCTTTCTTCTCATAATAGGCTTTATTCCGCATTTCATTGATCCAATTGGCAGTTTTGCCAGTCATTGAATATGTCTATTCCAATTATGCATTCTGGAACTGGGAAGATGACAACAGAATGGGCACAGAGACCCACTGTGAGATGTACCTGAGCTAAAACTCCATTAATAACTTGACCTTCAGATGCCTCAATTCTGACTTGTGGGCCTTCAAAACACTTTGTGTCTCCTGAAATTAGTGTTAATTCAGAGTCAGTGTCCAGTAATCCCCGAAGAGTCTTATTATGTCCTTTCTCCTAGTGAACAGTCACTCTTGTACAAGACGTCAGATCCATTTGGGGGAGCCTGGAAGAAAGGCTAACTGTATAAACCTTTGGCAATGTTGTGGGGTCCTTGCTCAAGGGTATTTAGACGCCCCTTCATTCAAGGGGCAGTGGACTGTAAACTGGCTCAACTCTGCGAATTGATTGACGGGGTTGTGACCCTCTATGCTGGTGAATTGAGTACGGCCGAGAGAAGAGACTCAATCCAGTCACAAGGTCAGGTGGGTTACAAAGAGCAAAGCTTATATCTTGCCTGGGTGCAGATGGGACGAGGCAGAACATCGCACAAGCCCAGACTGTGGCTGTACCATGCAGGGTCTCGTGCCCTCATATACTATATAGGAAGGAGGAGCGGGCTTGGCCCCCCTGGCATGGCAAATACAGGCGGAGGTCTTCTTGATCTATCTGCATCAGGAGAGCACCAGAGAGTCACTTTGGGTCATCATCACTCACGGTTTACTGATGCCTTTGTGGTCGTCACTGTGTTTGGTTTGCTGGTCTCTGACTAAGGCACATTCTTTCCTGTCTGTGCAGAACTTTTTATAGGCTCAGCCTTGGGGCAGAACTTTATAGGAGGGTGATCAGGGGAAAACATGGAGGAACTTTGGTTCTTAGTAGATTTTATTAGGTGTTACATTTTGAGTTGGATTGCTCTTCACCTGATCTAGAATTCTTCTGCTTGTATATTCAGTAGGTGCCCTATGTATTTCAGTCCCAGGGACACTGTGGCTAAGTTGCCAATGCTGTAAGACCATCAGAGACGGTTCACTCTGAGTACCACTTAGACCAGTGGTTCTCAACCTTTCTAATGCCGCAACCCTTGATTACAGTTCCTCATGTTGTGGTGATCCTCCAATCATAAAATTATTTTTGTGGCTACTTAATAACTGTAATTTTGCTACTGTTATGAATCAGGAGACCCCTTTGAAAGGGACGTTCAACCCCCTCAAAGAGGTTGTGACCCACAGGTTGAAAACAGCTGACATAGACCATGCTGTCCAGTATGATAACCGTGCCCACCTCGTCTGTGCTGATTAAGTGCTGGTACCTGCCCCCTACCACCATGGGGGCTCAATCAGCCCCATTCTCAACATGTGTTTTAATTTAATTAGGGCAATTCCTACTGTCAAACCTGTGTACATAAACCAGCAATCAGAGTCTTCAGAGATGCTGGGACTCCCTTCAAAAACTTGTTCCTCCGGTTCTGGTAAAACATCCTCAGAGCGCTGCTTTTGTGGGCCTCTGAGGTTATCTGATAAATCCATTCTAACACACCAATTTCTCCAAGTCCTTGGATACCTTCTTCTACAATGTACTCAGGGAGGTTTGGTACTTCAAGTGGGCTTAATGTAGGCCATCTGGCAGCCCATGCTTCAGTGAACCAACCAAATAAGCTATTAGATTGGGCACTTCAAGTTGGATTAATGAAATAACTTCCTTAACAAGCCCTTTCCTCGTGAATATTGTTTGATTTCTGTGCGGCAATTGCAGTGAATATTAGAACTCAGATATAGAGAGCATACACCAGGGCTCTTTGAAGAACGGGACAAGGGAGGGCAAAAATAAGCCTCACAGTCAAGGCTTGGTTGAGTTCGATGTGCATGCCAAGCATGTGAAAAACATTGGGCATGAGTTTGAGAACACAGACCAACAGCGATTGGTGAAGGAGGGATAGGACTGGTGTAAAGGTCCCTGGGGGTGTAATTGTTAAGTACATCGCTGTTAACCGAAAGGTTGGCAGTTTTAACCCACTCCCATAAAAATTACTGCCTAGGAATCCTATGAAGTGATTCTATCATATAGGTTCACCGTCAGTCATAAACGACTCAACAGCACATCAGGGCTGGCACACTACTGAGACCGATTAGCACCAGGTACTGTAATGCCATCTTGTTGACTGATGAATGACCTGCCTCCTTCCCCTTCCCATCTCGGAAAGTTCTACTAGTGATTGATTTTAGAGTGTATGCTCATGTTCTAGAGATCAGAACATTATAATTAATAATACTGCTCCTTTTGCTGTTGTAACCAGGATATTACTATTCTTATTTTATTAACCAGGATGCTATCATCAATGCTGTACCGTGTAAGGCTCACTAACTCTGAAGAACAATAACATTAATTTTGCTCTCTGCTTTTGTCATACCTGCTCGCTCTATAGGAAAGTCCATAATAAATGAGTTTTTGGCTTTATAAACTCACTGAAATGTCCAGTTGGGACTGCAATCAAAGAGTCGCTTTATGGCCAATCACACGGAGGTTGGTCAGAGGCCTTTGTTCAGGGAGAGAAGAAGGGGAAGTGGGGAAATTTAGAGAAGGCACTGCGGAGTCACAGACGCAGAACACACAAACAGGTAGAAAAGGCCCAAGGGTGTAGTCCAATTTGAAGGCACGGTGACTGCCAATCCCAGGGACAACAGTCCCGCTACTGGCAAAAAGCCTAGGACGTAAATACAGAGACAAAGGGCTGGGGGCCACATGGGATTGGGACCACACCAACAGGCACGAGGAACTGACCCTGTCGTAGCACCTTTTTCAGGGAAAGGCAGTTATTTCCAGCTCCTCTTACTACTAGGGTGGAAGTATAAACCCCTTCCACGGCACCCCTTTTGGGGACCCTGTGTTCCCAGGTGAGTTTGCTGGTCGTGCTTGAAGTGGATCTGATGCAGGCGAGACAAGACCCAACACAGACACAGGGCAGGTGACGGAGTACTAACCAGAGTACAGGTGTGTCAGGATTTGATGGCAGAGGTTCAGGGAGGAGAGGGGGATAGTGTTGCACCCGTCCAGGACAAAGTGCAAAGTGAAGGCATGTCAGGTCCCCCTACTCTCCTCTCGGGTTTTAGCACCAAATGTAAGGTAAACTGAGGCACGGAGTGAGACCAGAGTCAGATCGAAGGAAAGTAAATTCAAGGATAGCTTTATTGTAGCAAAAAGAGCTCCAGGCGAGATTCCCCAACCTAGTGAGGCAGGTCAGGGAAGTTGCGCTGGTGGTCAGGGGATTGGGTTTTTAAAAAGGTTCCAAGGGTGGGGAAACCGCCTGAGGCAGCAGGGGTTGCTAGCCATCCCGAGAACAGTTTGCCAGCTTCTTGCAGTGCTCTGTGTCCCAGAACTCGAGGTTTCACTCCCTGAGCCTGGTTGCTCCGTCTTGGCTCCATCTGGCCTGGCCAGTTTTCAGCTTTGAAGAGGGCCCTTCAATTTGCGTGCCTGACCCCGTCCAGACAAGAGTGTGCAGAGGTTTATAAAAAAACTGGTAGAGTTCACCAAAGTCACAAGCCAATGCAGAGATTAAAAACAACGAGGGAGAGAGAAAAATATGCCATAACGTTTGTTCCCGTCACCTTGAGTGGTAATTGTTTGTATTGAACGCATTTATGGTCAAGGTGATGTTTAGGAAGTTGCAGTCGATTCTCCCTTGGTCGTATACATTTTAGGCATCTGCAAAGACATGAGCTGCCACTTGACGTTACGTTTACGTTTCTCATTTGGGTGCGGATATCGTTGACCAATCTTCTCAGGGACTTTAGTGCTTTCCTTATTTTGAGTCCAAGACTTATCCACGAAGACCAGGTGAGCGTTCTTATTTTTCACGGTTCTTAGCAACTCTTGGGTCTTCTTACTCAATGTACTTGTTTGAAGCCTGCAGAGAGGGAAAAAAATCCTATTAATTGTAGATGTTACATCTCCACTGTATCGTACCGATGGCTCTGTTCGAATGCACTCTTGCTTCTTTGGCATTTCTAAGAGTCTCTTGGTCTTTCCCTCAAACACAAGGGATACGGGCTCTAGACGAATATCTTCATTCGAGAGACAGAGCTCCCCATAGCGTGGTTCATAAAGAACTCCCCTCAGAGCACGGTAGCTATAGAACTCCTCGTACAGCCTTATAGCTATCTAGGTCCCCAGAGAACCCTGCAGATACAGAGCTCAGCACCGAGCACTGTGGATATAGAATTCTCTATACCGCACTGGCACAGAAGCCAAAACTTCTGCTCACAGAACTGTTTGAACAGTGCATTCAATACTTGTTGTATATGCAATACTTTACACCCATGCATCATTAGATCCTTATCAACAGGTACAATGCATGTCGTGACTTTATAGAACACATCACTTGGCATCAGAGTTTAGCACAGATATGTTTATGTGGCTGAAGAACAGAAGACCACTCTAGGCAGAGCCTGTGTTCGTCTCATTTGCGCAGCTTTTGCAAAGCAGCTAGGGAAGTTCATAGTCACGTTGCTTTCTTATGCCTTCTCTGGATCTGAGGTAAACATTTAGATCAAAAATACCTTTAACATCAGAAATGAATTTACTTTTAAAAAGCTATATTTACTGAGCACTTTAGTACTAGTACAGAGCATGGGAAAGGAAAGGTGGGATGTTTTATAGTATGAAAGAAAGCAGTGTTAACTGGACATCCCTTACAGAAGGGTCGCAGGGAGGAAACGAGCCAGTCAGGGTGCAGTATAGCAATGATGAAACATTCAACTTTCCTCTAGTTCTTAAATGCTTTCTCTCCCTTCCCCCCAACTATCATGATCCCAATTCTACCTTACAAATCTGTCTAGATCAGAGGATGTACACTGGTACAGTTAGGAACTGGAAACACAGGGAATCCAGGATAGATGATCCCTTCAGGTCCAGTGGTGAGAGTGGAGATACCAAGTGTGGAGGGAGGGTGGGGTAGTAGGGGAGAACTGATCACACGGATCTCCATATAACCCCCTCCCTGGGGGACGGACAACAGAAAAGTGGGTGAAAGGAGATGTCAGACGGTGTGAGACATGACAAAATCATAATAATTTATAAATTACCAAGGGTTCATGAGGGGGGAAATGAGGAGCCGATGCCAAGGGCTCAAGTAGAAAGAAAATGTGTTGAGGTTGATGGCAAAAAGGTACAAATGTGCTTGACACAATGGATGATGGCTATATGGATTGTGATAAGAGTTGTACAAGCCCCCAATAAAATTATTTTTTTTAAAAAAAGAAAAGTGTCAACAAGGTGAAGAGACTCCAGCCCTCATCATGCATTGTTGTTGGATAGGGACTGGAACGGCCACTTGGGAGACGGCTCCTCAAAAAGGTGAACCTAGAACTATCATATGGACTAGCAATCCCACCTTAGGTAGGTGGGCCCAGAGTAAGTGAGGACGGGAAGGCAATCACAAAACCTGTCCACCAACGTTCACTGCAGCATCTGTTCCAGTCGTCTAAAAGGTGGCAATAGAAACGTCCACCAACAGATGAACAGGCCCACAAAATGTGGGCTTTACACACAACGGACTGCTCCTCAACCACAAAAAGGAAAGCAGGCGATAGGAAGAACACAATGCTACCTGAGAACCAGGAAGTGAGTGTATGAGGACAATTTCTACGTTCACAGTTAAGAAGCCTCAGAGCCCAGGATTCCCATGGAAGAAAGCCCTCACATCGTGGGTTGGAGAGGCATCCCACTCACATTCTCTGAAGTAACAGTTATTCCCCACGATGCCCTCCCCCCATCATAATGCCAGTTTTAACGTGCTGTTTGCAAATGCATGGTTGCTTACTATACCCTTGAAGGTCACCTGCTCGAAGGATACCCGCCTAAAGCTTATCTACCTAGTTATCTGCCATCAAAAGCAGTCAGACCATCTAACCCTAAGTATAGCCCAGGCCTGCTGATAAGGACCATAGATTGTTCCCCTGGGGAAGAGCTAGGGGACACGTAAGGTCAAGTCAGCTTGAAGAAGACCAAGGCCGACTGCCATCCTAGCTTTAGAACCTGCCCATCTTATTGCATATGTACCTTGCTGTATGCCTCTAGTCCCTCCCCTTCCTATTGTGTATACACCCCTAGCTCATCCCCCGCCGATTACATGTATGCCTTTAATATAGCGCTTCTCAACCTGTGGCTCACGACCCCTTTGGGGGGTCGAACCACCCTTTCACAGGGTTGACCCGATTCACAACAGTAGCAAAATTACAGTTATGAAGTAGCAATGAAAATAATATTATGGTTGGGGGGGGGTCCCTACAATATGAGGAACTATATTAAAGGGTCCCGGCATTAGGAAGGTTGCGAACCACTGCTCTAATACAAGTCCTTCCTGTTACATATGTGCTTACCGTGGCTTGCATGTCTGGATTACACAGGCTTGTGAGAGAATACACCACTCGCTCACTCTGGTTCTCGTCTCCGTTGGAGGAGGTGAGCCTTTGCATGCCTTGTCTGTTGCTCTTTAATTTACTCTTCAATTACACAACTGCCCCCTTGGACCCATTCAGTTGTGGGGAGGCTGGTCCCCCACGATTGATAATATATAATATATACAAAGTCCCCATTTACTCAGCATTGACTATGTATTCTGTTTTAAGCTCTCTATAGACATTTCCAGCAAGAGAGAGTGTTTTCATCTTCCAAAGGAGTTCAGCCAGCCATGGGGTGCATCATCATCTTGCACACCCTAGTTCCTACCCCAGAATTTCACTTTACCTGATGAAGTCAACACTTTACCTGACCAAGTCAATTCTGGCTCTGATGATCCTATGTGTTTCACAATAGAACTATGCTCCATGGGGTTCTCAGTGACCTTTCAGAGGTATATCTTTACCAGATTTCTCTTCCGAGGCAACTCTTAGTGTATTTAAGTGGTCAACCTTTCGGTTAGTACCCAAGCCCTTTGCTTTATGCACCGAAGGACTCATCATCATGCAAAATAGCACCCAACTTACCCAATTGTCTGAAGTAAACAATCGGGGTGTCCCAAGGCCTCAAGGATTCGCACAATTCCCTCCTCACCCAGTTCATTTCTGATCAGATTGAGCTTTATTAGGGTTCTGTTGCGTATGAGAGCAGAGGCAAGAATTGGACAACTGGTTTCAGTCAGCTTACACTCTTCTAGCCTGCAACAAGGATATGCAAACGTGAGGTAGGACCCTTTCCTTGGGGAAAATGGAAAGCAGACCAGATGGGCATAAACTAGATGGATTTCAGATGCCTGCCTCATCAGTAGTTCTGGATGAAGTAGTTTACGGCCCAAGGAAGAAGCCTTGGACAGGCAGACCATTGTGCCGAAGGCACAACCCACTTTCAGTGTGCACATGTCCCATTCCAAAGCCTTCCCAACCTCCAAAACAAAACAGAAGAAAACCTAGTCCTGCCTCCCCAAATCAAATACCTACCCAAGATTTTGCAACTTGCAATTTGGGTGTGTCAAGGCATCACACAGCAGTAACAGTCCTGCATCCCCTATATGGTTGCTTCCGAGTTCCAGGCTCCTCAGGTTTACACTGGTCATAATGACCTTGGAAAGTTGTGGACAGATGTAAGTGTTGAAAAAACAGCCACACAGCCTGTAAAAGATGGACGTGAGCAGCAATCAGGACCGCCTGGCTCAAATGGCTCAGATTGTGACGGGATGCAAGATCTTGGATCTCTCTTCCCATGATGCTCATGAGGAAGAAAGACAAAGGCAGGATTATTAGCATTATAGCTAACAGTATACCAGACACCATTCTAGGCTTTTGTTTGTTTTCAGGTGCTATTGATTACATCCATCATGCTATGCAACCAACACTCAGCATCATTGCCAAATCTCCCATCGCCATGAGTCCCACCACTTCCTAGTCAGTGACTCCCCACTTTTCCCTTCATCCTGTCCCTGATAACCGCTAATGAACGTCACACATCTGCCTATTCTTGCTTCATGTAAGTGAAATCATACAGAATTGCCATCTTATGATTGATTCACTCAGCATGATTTCTAGGTCTGTCCACGTCATGCTAAGAAGTGCCAAGGTTTCATTTCTCTTTGTGGGTGGGTACCAATTCATGTAGGTACCCTATTTTATTCATTGAGTATTCTGTACATGGGCATTTAGATCTCCCCTTTTTAAAGACACTGGGCAGTGCTGGAGTAAGCCTAAGTGTACACGTGTATTCTAGGCTCTTTGTGTGTATGGCCTCTCACACACAATGATCCCAAGGTTGGTTATTGTCCTCGTTTTACCTACTTCCATCTAGAATGTTGATCAAGGGCCATCCCATCCTGATTACACTAGTCAACAGAGGAGCATAGGACGAAGGCCCATACAGGTAGGGTGTCTTTGATAAGGCAACCTTCCTCTTGCCACAGTTAGAAAAAAATTACATAAATAACAATGATTACAAAGAAGAATAAAATGCTCTATAGCTGAATGTGGGGGATAAGTGTACAACTCTTCTTGATTATGACTGAATTATTGGACTGTGTGGCATGCGGATGAAATGCTAAGAAAACTGTTAAAAAAAAGAAGGCTACCCCCCTGAACTGTGCTAACTTTCCCAACAAGACCAGTTTCTGAGAAAGATGCCAATCTCTGGGGATGTCCCATCCTCAACACACATGCAATCCAGGTCAGTGTGGAATCTCTGGGGTCGCCTCTTCAGAACTTTTCTGTAGTCTGTCCAGTCTGGACAGGCGTAGGCATACTTCCCTGTGCTATAGTGAGGGTCTGAGGGACTTTGTAAACTTGCTGGTTTTCTGTTAGAACATCTACCCTCTCCCCCCCCCCCAAAAAAAAAAAGCTTAGCCTACTTTTATGCTGGGAGTCTCAGGCACAAACCATTAAGGGTTCAGTTGGATGATTCAAATTCACCTAAAGATGCCTCAGAAGACCTATAAATCTACTTCTGAAAATATGACCCCCCAAAAAAAGTGTGGTAGTTACATAATGTCAACTTGACAAGGTGTAGGGGTGGAGTCTAGCCTGTAAGTCAGGTCACAGCCTGATGGTACCTCCTTGTGGGCATGGTCTACTTATAAGGAAGGTCCTGGGAACCTCCCCTCTCTCTTTCTGCCTGCACCTTCCTTTGACAAGCCATGCTGAGACCTGCCATTGCTCTGTGATGCATCCACTGCCACTGGATCCACAAGACTTTGCCCCCACGGGCCTGGGATATTGCTGCATTCTGCATCATTGTATGTGGCTGTGTGAGTCTGAAGAGGGATTTCTGGACTAGTATCAGACTTATGGACTTGATCTAGACTGGGCTGGGATGTGTGCTTGATATATAATTTCTTCTTGATATAAAGCTCTCTCTTAAACATATATGAGTGTCTCTGGATTTTGGTTCTCTAGTCAATTTGGGCTAACACAAATCGAAGACCTTATGGAGCATAGTTCTACTCTACCTTACGTAGGGGGGGGTTTCCATGAGTTGGAATCAGTCTGACGGCAACTGGTTCTGGTGATGATGTTGTAGGCACCTGTGTTTACACCCTTGGCACACCACTTACGCGTATCTGGACATCCTGGAAGTATATTTTCATCTCTGTTGTCAACTCCACTATCCCGACCCCGTGAAGAGATGGTCACCCATGAATATAATGGCAAGACTCACTCCAGCTCCTGTAACTGACAAGTGTGTGTCAACAGGGAAATAATTAAGGTCAGCACTCCACTGTTTTGTAGGTAATTCACACTCAAATCCAGGTGTTTTAAGGTTCTGCTGAGCAAAAGAACTCTCCCGATGGCGTTGCAATAGGCTTTAGTGAGACCACAGTAGGGTAACCTGCACAGGATCACAAATACAGAAAGTCCCAAGTCAGTAACACAATTCACTCACTCACCTTCAATCTGCCATGTTTTCTAAGACTTCTGTCAATGTCCAGACCCTCTCCCTATGACGTCCTAGCTACATGCCAGGATTCTGACTCAAGGAGACCAATCCGTCCTTATTCTCCACAACATCCAGCATGGCTGCTAGTTTTTCAAATGATTGCTTGGGAAGTTCCTTGTTGCTAGTTGAAGAGCCCTGGTAGTGTAAGTTATGCACTGGGGTGTGAACCACAAGGCCAGTAGTTCAAAACCACTGGCTACTCTACAGGAGGAAGACAAGGCTTTCTACTCCTGTAAAGCGTTACAGTCTCAGGAGACCACAGGGGCAGTTCTACCCTGTCCTAGCGGGTCTCTGTGCACGAGAATCAACTTCACTGCAGTGAGTTTGCGGTTAGTGTCTAATTGGTGTCCTCCTGCGTCAGACTCATCGCCTGTGTCAGAGTAGAACTGGGCTCCATTGGGCCTTCAAGATTGTGGCCTTTTGGAAACAGATCTCTAAGCCCCCTTCTCCCTTTTTTGAATCACTTCTAGGTGGATTCCAACAACCTACCCTTCCGCAAATGGTCAAGTACTTAACCATTTGCACTCCCCAGGAACTCCATAGACCCTTCCAAATTCTGTCTTTCATTCTCTTCAAACCCACGATGCTGGTCTTGGGATGACCCCATTCTCTAGAGTGTGAACTAGAAGCTAAGAAAACCTAACTGTATTTTGTCAACACTATGCTGCTGGCTGTCACTCAATCTTAACTCAGACCAGGTTCGAAACACAGTGTCTTCACATGGTATGCTTTGTGGTCATCTCACCCCCACCCCACCCCTCACCTGCAAGCCTCATTTCTTTATGGCTGTATGACTAAGGTGTTCCAACTGTCCCCCAGTGTCTATAGGGTTGGTTTGCCCACTTCAACTTACACCAGTGACTCAAGAGCACAGTCCGATTGGAGCAAAGCGTCACATAGGATATCTACCACCTGGGTACTCAGTTGGTGGTTGGATAATGTCAGTTTTTTCAGGCTCTTGGTGCTGATGAGGAGGGAGGAGATTCCTCTCCACCCACTCAAGTTCATCTCACATTTTATCAAGCTATAAGACAAATAAATTCAGATGAAGTTGACTTGTACATTCTCCTTTATAAAAAAAACAAACCCTTGTGTGCTGGAATATACGCAGCAGAACATAGACCAACTCAGCAAATTTCTAGATGAACAATATTCAGTGTCATTTGTTACAATCTTCAGATTTGGCACACATGCTCACGCTTTCCCTAATCGTTCCTCCCCCGTTGACAAACTCATTGTTCTCCACGTTTCCCGTCTAGCTGTGATGGTCAACTTGATCCCAGAAAGACAGTTCTTCAAAGAGCCCAGTGTTCAAGGCAGATGTTCTTTGTTTAAAAAGCTAAACTATTGTTTGATCAAAGTAGACTTATGAATAAAATCGGCCCCAACCAAGTAAGTTCACGTAGCACTTCAGATGGAAAAGGATTTTTAAAAAATCTTGTCCTATACACCAAAACCAAACCAAGCCAGTAGCTGTCCAGTTGATTCACGCTCATGACAACTCCATGTGTGTGGAGTAAGAAAACCACAGGATTTTCAAGGCCGGGACCTTGTGAACCAAGTCGCCAGATTTACCTTCCAAAGCACTTCTGAATGGGCTTGAACCATCAATCTTTGAGCAAGTGGTTGAGCAAGTGACTCTTTGTGCCACCCAGAGACTTCTTGACAAGACATAGAGCCTCGCTGTCCAGCATGGAAGCCAATAACCACGAGTGTCCATTGAGTACTTGAAAAACAACTAGTGTGACTGAATTCAATTGTAGTTGATTTTCATTTACTCAAAGAATGGATTTGATTTGGTTGCTAGAAACCCCGAAGTACATGTTTAACATTTTGGTTTGACTTTCAATTGTAAAATTCACGAAACCAAGAGACTGGTAGAATTTCCGAAGTTAGCTTTGTGAAGGAGATGTGCTATAACTGAAAAATGCACGCTGCGTCTTCAGTACCGAAAGGGGTGGGGTGGGGCTATGAAATCTCAATGAAGAGCAAAGCCAATTGCCTGCAGATCAACTCAGGCTCATGGCAATCCTTTGTGACAGCCTAGAGCTGCCGTATGATTGGGTTTTGAATGGCCTGCTTTTCAGAAGAGGACTACCAGTCTTTCTCCGAGTTCCTCTGGCTGGGCTAGAATACCCACTGTTGTGGCAAGCAGAAAAGCACATGGGACATTTTTACAGCCTAAGAGAATTCTAAATGTCATTAGTAGTTAAACTTAAAATATAAACTACATATAGATGGGTTTTTGTTAAAGGGGCTAAGCAAGTGACTTAAGGGCTAAGCCAAGTTAAATATAATGATTGAATTAAGCTATACTAAGGTGAATTGCACCTGATTCCTTTGCTTTTTTTTTTAATGTGGCTACTGGACAGTTTTAAATGATAGTCTCCCCCACCATACAAAGGGACTTCAAAAAGTTTGTGGGAAAATCAAATGAAAACACAGTTGACCTTTCCCAACAAAAATAATCAACCTTACATTCTTTTTTTTTCAACCTTACATTCTTTTAACTCTGAAGACCCACTGCCATGCTCACTGCCAATTCAGACTCATAGTGACCCTGTCTATATAGCAGTGTTTCCCGGAGTGGGCAATACCTGCACTGAGGGGAGAGGGGCCACTGGAATGATGGTGGCAGTGGGCGGAGCTGCAAAAACAGATAGCTACACTTGATCCTGGATTGTGGGTCATAGCATCAAAGTTTGTTTGTTTGTTTTGATTCCCAGGGGGTGTCAAGTAAATGATTTTTTTTCCTGCAAAGGGGATGGTAGGTCAAATAGGTTTGGGAATCTATGCCATATAGGGTTTCCAATGCTGTACATTTCTGTGGGAGCAAATAAACTCATCTTACTCCCTTGGAGTGACTAGTGAGTTTGAACTACTGACCTTGTGGTTAGCAGCCCCACACGTACTCAACAACGCTACCAGGACTTCTTAAATGGCCAATACGATATGTAAATTTTAAGAGATTGTAAATGAAATGCATTAAAGTGGAACATGAAGGGTAACCTGTTATTCTAATAACAGGGAGCCGTGGTGGTGTAGTGGTTAAGTGTTTGGCTGCTATCTATATGGTATGTAGTTAAAAACCACCTGACTCAATGGCAGTGAGTTTTCTCATTTGTCTGTTTTTGTTTGGTTATTCTAATAGAATAAATTCTCTTTGCAATGATATATTGTGTCAGTCCGGTTGACTTGGAAAACAAATTCATAGACAGTCATATCTGTGTAAGGGAGAATTTTATATCAAAATAATTTTGTATTATGACAGCATCCCAACCCAGTCCAGATCAAGTCCGTAAGTCCAAGATAAGCCCATCTGTCCAATATCAATCTATAAAGTCTTCTTCAGACTCACGCAACACATGCAATGACGCCAAATGCAGGAAGATCACAGGCCAATGGGTAGAAAGTCTTGTGCATCCAGTGGTGGTGGAACCATCTCAGCACTGGCAGGGGTCTCCACGTGGCTCCTCCAGCTCCAGGGCCCTGGCTGCCATCAGTGTGTCTCCATGTGGCTTGTCAACAGGAATGACAAGCAGAGAGAGTGTGTCCCGCCTCCAGGGAAGGAGATAGGAGTACCCAGAATCCTCAGGGAGAAGGTCATGTCCACACAGACGCCTAATTGGCTGTGACCTGATTGACAGGCTAGACTCCACCCCTCTGCAAGTTGACAGATTATGTCACTACCATATATATGTGTGTATATATATGTGTATATATGTATATATGTGTGCGTATATGTATATATATATTCTCTTTAAAATTACATAAAACATCACACAAGGAGTCCCTGAGTGGTACAAATGGCTAAGTGCTGGACCACGAGTCAAAAAGTTGACCTTCAAAGTTACCCAGTGCCCTTCAAAGGAAGACCTGGCGATCTATTCCCAAAGATCACAAGCTTGCAAACCTCACGGAGCAATCAATATACATGGCATAGCCACAATACGGGGAGTGGTGGGCGGGGAATCATGGGATCTCCCCACGAAGCTCCCTCATCTTTTATTAGGCAGTGTTCTGCTACAGTTTGAGAAGGGGAGTCTGACGCCTGACGAGGAGCAGAGGGGCTAGATCATCCAGGGATTATAGTTCAAGGAAATAAGACACATTATAGGAAGGAGTTTCCCTATTAAAAAGAAAGGCAACCATAGAAAACAACAGGACTAATGCTGGAGAGAGAAATAAGTGATGTGCTCAACATCTGCCAAGAAATGAGGGGCACAGCTGGGGGAGTAACAGACATTGTTATCTACAAGGGCGTCTCTATATAGCAATTGGATCCCTGGGGGGATCAACAGTAATGCACTTGCCTAAGCCAAAAGTTGGAGGCGTAGTCCTCTGAGAAGTGCCTTGACAAGAGACCTGGCTTCCACTTTAAAGGAGCCAGTCACTGAGCATCCTATGGAGCAGGCTTCTGCCGTGAGGCACCGGGCCCCCACGCACTGGAATGGACTGCATGGTACCGAATCAGTGGTGTATCCACCAATACCCAGCCTTTCCCGCAGGCCCACTCCACACTCAGACAGCATTCACCTACCTCAGGTGTTGTATTGTGCTCGTTGGATGGGCCAGGACCTCCTGCAGAAGTGAAACCATCTTTGGGGAAATAAGCATGTAAGTCAGGATCAAGTGTTTTAGATTCTTGTTATGAGCGGTGGCCTTGAGCAAGTCTTCACATAAGACATTGGGAGCCAGATACGCCAGCCTGCAACACACAAAATCGGTTGCTAGTTGCTGGTCAGTCCATTCCGATTCAACAAGAGCCTTGTGGGCACAGTAGAACTGAGCACAGGCTCTAGTCAAGGCTGTGAGCTTTCAAAGGCTGATCACTGGCCCTGGTTTCTGGGGGAAGTTCTGGGGGTTTGAACCCTCAATCTTACTCACCCACTTGTGTTGCCCAGCGGTTCCAAACATAAAGTGGAGGCAAATTTAGACATGAAAATCACATGAGAGGGCAAACATCTTGTTTGCAATTTCACGTTCACCGCAGGCTAGGTTGGCAGAGTTTTGGTTTGATCTCATCCTCCCACCCTGGGGAAGAGTACCGTCACCATTTCTCTAGTTCTGCTGGCCTTCCCTGGTGAGTGATCTGTACACCGTGGTGTAAGCGGTCTTTCTCGCGTGTGCGTGCTTGCCTAATCTGTTCGTTTCTATCTCAAATGTGATGGGTTAGCGTGCACTGGGAGAAATGTAAGCCATATCACTGAAAACTTGGAGAAAAAGCAGTGAGCGGAAACCTACCAGCGATGGATGAACCTCCACCAGACTCAGTTTTGTTACATTTTCCCAAGTGCCTGGCTTCAGACACAGCCAACACTGGATCCAACCTGAATCTGCATCACAGAGAAAATGCTTGTTCCCAAAGGGGATTGCTCCACAGGTGTAGGGTTAGGATTTACAAGACTTTGTATCCGATTGAAGGCATGACAGTGGGTCGTTACCATATGTATATGCATTGGCCTCCCTTTAAAGAGCTCCTGTGAGGGACCTTGCTCTGGTCTCACCTGAGATCAGGCAGGAAGATTCTACAGACAGGACATGGAGACTTAGGTCACATCAGTAATGGATCAGAACAAGAGTAAAGTGGTTAAGGCTTGGGGCGTTTTCCAGAATCAGGAGTTACTCAGTCAATTGGCACAATCGAACTCCTAAAGTTCACATTCGACATCCTAGTGTCTGGGGCCCCAGAGGCTATGCAAACAGCCACCGCGAACACACAAACCATTGGCCTCTGGGCATATGGAACCAAAGAGTAAGGATGAAGTCAGATTCGCAAGAAAGTCATCTCCAGGGCTATTTGCAGGAACCACGGCCCTACTGCCTCACCTGCCCCAAGACCAGACGGATCCTTCTGGTTAGGACTATAGTGAATGAAGCCTTCTAGCATGGGAAGGCGGGAAACGTGGATCAGGACTGCAAATTCTTCAAAAGTCCACACTGGCTTGACTGGTTATGGCTGTAAGACGAAAACTGTTCTTCCAAGATACTCTTTAAACCTTGAACCGGAACGAGCCCCTGTGGTCACCTAAATAAAAGACGGGCTCACAAAATAACGAGTCGCCTGTGTGTACCGCGCCCCTTAAGATAAAAATGTCAAACATCTATAGGAGACCAAGCAATTCCGTTTCAAGTGACATGAGTCTGTAAGTGGGCAGGGAAGCTAGAGGAACGGTAGTAGAACCACCAGGATGGAAATGAGGAGGAGGAGGAGGAGGAGGTGCAAACACGGCGAAGAACACAGTCCACATCATTGAACAATTTGGGGAGAAATGGGAACCGAAACTGTGATGTAAACCTTCAATGAAAACTTTTTTTTTTTAATTAGGAGTTTCCAATAGTCTGCGTGTGGGGTGTAAAAAAAACGGGGATAAAAAATAATGCCCAGAGATTTTCATTATTCCCTGTGAAGTTCAAGGGAAGCATCAAAGCAATAGCTTTCGCCATGGCCTCCATTTGGGAAAGATAACTGGGAGTCCATGAAGGATGGCCGAGCAGAAGGTCAGGAGGGACCCAGGTCCCTGATAACCTAAGTATATGTGCACCAAGCTTCTCTATAAATGGAGAGGCCTGGGAGTGCATTACGTAAAGCACTCGACTGCTAATCAAAAGGTTGGCAGTTCAAACCCACTAGGCACTCCTTGGGAGAAATATGTGGCAGTCTGACTCTCCTCTAGACACGGGAGTGGAAAATTAAGCTGTAGGGGCTTAGACCACCCTTGGAACATGGGAGAGTATTCCGTTGTGCCCAGTTCTACTGTATCCTATAGAGTCACCATCCACTGGAAAGGACACGACAGTATTCAGTGACTAATTTCCCCAAAGAGACAGCAAGGTATTCCTTCATTTAACTTTTATAATACACATTAGCTTTATTTAATACAAGGAGGCTTCACCATTTTACGAAAAAATCCCTCATATTTAAATGTTGTTGGCCCATGTACGTTTGAAGCCCCTTGTATATTAAACGGGTAAAGCCCCTGGCCACTTCCAGCGTAGGATCTCCCTGTTCTAGAACAGTTTCTCATTCGATAAACCCATTGCCATAAGCCTGTTCCAACTCACGGTGACCCCTCTCAGACGGAGTCGTTTCCAAACCCACGGGGGCAACTCTGCTCTGTCCTAGGGGATCACTAGGAGTCACAATTGACTCGGTGACAGTTGAGCTTGAGGTTTTTATAGAGTTTCTAAGCCTGTAATCTTTCCAGAGCTGGTTGCTACATTTGCCCTCCTGAGGAACAGCTAGTGGGTTTGAACTACCAGGCTATCAAAAGCTTAATCATTGTACCCCTAGATTTTTTATAAACCCCATTAACACTGACCTTAGTAACCAAGAGGAGCCCTGGTGGTGTAGTGGATTGGGCTCCTAATGGCAAGATCAACGGAACCTCAGGACAACGAGGCTTTCTGCTCCACTAAAGAGTGACCGTCTCAGAAACCCACAGGGGCAGCTCTACTCTGTCCTGCAGGGTCACTATGAGTTGGCATCCACTCGTCTACTGCAATCCCTTCAATCCCATCGCTTATACTATTCTTCCCTCTGTTTCCCATTTCCATTTCTCCTTCTTGCCTAAACCTTTCTACTTCAGCCTTGGGTAGATACTATCCTTGTGGTCTCAAATGGCCGATCATTCTAACATGGAATGGGGGTTGTGAGTTCAAGTCCAGATGGATCTGCTTTCTTTTCTGGGAAACATTAACAAGGATATTAGTATTCTCTTTTCCCTCTACGTTTTAGATAGTCACCTATTTAATTCCTGTATATCGTATTCCTTTTATCCTGTGGGGACACTGTCTTGTATGCTGTCCCCAGCGGAGGAGATGGAGGGGAGTACCGCTGCACCCAGGGATCCCTTTGAGGAGGAGAGAGACACTGATACCTGCCTGAGTGTTTGAAGTTGACAGTTGGGATGCATCAGTGCTTTACTGAGAATCCTTTCAAAGACATCATCGAGACAGCTGTTAGAAATTTCCAGCTCCCGGAGGACTGTGGTGTGGAGCAGAGAGCAAAAGTCTTTCCAGTAGAGAAGGCTCCTTATCTGCCTACATGGAGGAAGCAAACGGTAATGAGCCAGTGGGCATTTACATTTGACTAGCCATGTTCATACTGAGAAGTATACTCTATCAAAGTCTTTTTTCAAGAGCAACTGTTATGGAATCAAACTTTATGCAAAACCAATCAAACAAACAAAACGTCGAATCCAGATCAATCGCCGTCAACCATGGCAGCCTCATGTGTGTTGGCACATGAGTGATCTTTTTAAAAGAAAACCACCAGGACTTTCTTATGAGGTACCGCTGGGTGGTTTGAAACCACCAACCTTTTGGTTAGTAATTGATCACTTAACTGTTTACCCCACCCAAGAGCTCGGGACTGGGCGGTGTTCATTCTGTTGTTGTACATGGGACGGCTAGGGGTTGGAACTGAGCTGATGGCTTCTACAACAACAAAAACAACCAGAGCTCCTAGACTTAGTACCAAGTAGGAAAAGATAAACTAGGGTCAGGTAGGGGGAGGAAGAGAGAGTGGAGCACATCCTGGCCCATCAGGCCTGGAGGACGATATCCCCGCTCTGAGCAGCCAAAGGACACAGTGGACGATGTGGCTGATCCCACTACGAGACACACAGTCCCTTGATGGCCCAGAGCCCTAAGGGGGACAACACTAGAGACTCGGTGTCGGGACTGGCCCAGACTGACGTTGTGACACCAAGGCAAACCACTAAAAGCATGCGGCAGAGCAATCGTGGGAGCAGAGCAGGGAGCCCCTGAGGGAGTACCAGGGACAGACTCTGGGGCCAGAGCGTGGCACCCCATCGGACCTGACTGAAGGACACACCTAGAGATCAAAAATCAGACCTTGATCTATTTACAGGTTTTTCTTTCTTTAAAAAAAAAAGTGTTTTTTCCTTTAATGAATTTATTCTTCTATGGGTAAAAAAAAAAAGAAAAAGAAAGAAAAAGAGAATCTTTCCTTGACATCTGCTTACCGAAGGGTCTGGGGAGGAGACGAGATAGTCAGGGTGCAGGGTAACAACAATGAAACATACAACTTTCCTCTAGTTCTTAAAGGCTTCCTCCCCACCACTATCATGATCCTAATTCTACCTTACAAATCTGGCTAGAACAGAGGATGTACACTGGTACAGATTGGAACTGGAAACACAGGGAATCCAGGGCGGATGTTCCCTTCAGGACCAATGGTAAGAGAGGTGATACTGGGAGGGTGGAGGAACGGTTGGGTAGAAATGGGGAACCGATTAAAAGGACCTACATATAACTTCCTCCCTGTGGAATGGACAACAGAAAAGTGGGTGAAGGGAGACGTTGGACAGTGTAAGATATGACAAAATAATATTAAGTTATAAATTATAAAGGGTTCATGAGGGAGGGAGGGAGGAGCAGGGAGAGGGGGAAATGAGGAGCTGATATTAAGGGCTCAAGTAGAAAGCAAATGTTTTGAGAATGATGACAACAAATACACAAATGTGCTTGACACATGACTGTATGTAAGGATTGTGATAAGAGTTGTACGAGGCCCCAATAAAATGATTTAAAAAATATGGTCAGGTATAAAGAGCAACACCCAAAGCCATGAAACTGGAGATGATTCTTTCATCAGGCAAGAAACCATCGATTATGTGAGAGACTCTTAGGATGAAGATTTGACACAAACATTACACGTTCTGTGTGACAACATCTTAATTTTTAAGAAACATATCAGTTCGCCTACACCACAAGTCTGAGGAGATTAGATTAGACCAGTGGTTCTCAACAGGGAGAACCTTTGGCCTCCCATAGACTGTTGAGTTTTCATGGTCAGAACCAAAGGCAGGTGAGGTGCTATTGGCTGCTAGCAGTGGAGGCTGGCAATGCCACCGCACATGCTAGGACACATAGTGCAATCCTCCCAACACCAAAGAACAATCTGACTCCCAATGTCGATAATGATTTGCTCGAACTCCTAAACTCCGGATCAAATGGAAACAGATCTTTTAAATCTCCGGTCCAGGTCAAGATTAGATGAAATAAAATTCAACTCATTTTCCCTTGCTGTCTTGTTATGGGGAGGTTTTAGGCACATGGGGAAAACAGAATTTAAGAAATAAAAACTCACTCATTCACTCACTCATTCACTCACTCACTCACTCACTCATTCACTACTCACTCACTCATTAACTCACTCATTCACTCACCCATTCACTCATTCATTCACTCACCCACTCACTCACTCACTCATTCACTCACTCATTCACTCATTCACTCACTCACTCACTCACTCACTACTCACTCATTCACTCACCACTAAAAAGAAAAAAACGAAATAAAACCTCACCGAGACTTTGACATCACCTTGATTTGTTCTGAAAAGAGATAACAAATACGAAACCTAAGTGTCTCTAGTGCACAGCAGTGCTTGAGACAATACGCTGAAGCCACCAGGTCTTTGTTTTTTTCAATCAACACGGCGGCTTCTACAAAAGGCTTCATGACGTGTTTCACAAAGTCTTCCTCCTGGTTTTCTAAGAGACAATGAAACAAAGGGAGATGGGAGTCCATTGCTGTTGGGTTAGTACCCAAGAATTTTATTTTCTCTACGAAGTACCTCCGGTGTTTTGCTGGACATATTTGACACCCAAAAGTTGTCTCAAGAATGTCTCTCGTCTTCTCATTAAGAAGACCAAAAATGTACCGCATGACTGGACTAAAATCATTGTATTCTGTCCTGTTGCCCAATTCTCTGTGAACCGAGGCAAGCGGAACAATCGTCAATGGCATCATGTAGGCCATGGCTGCGCAGAACTCCTGGACCTGCAGGTGTGTGAACATGCAACAGTCTGCCCGTTTACTGCTCTGCACCAAGATCTTCCCGGCCTTCAGCACAGAAATATCAGCTTTGGTAAATCCAACACTTTGGAGGTCTTCATTGCTAAAGTCAAATATGTTGTAAAGCAGTCCTTCTAAAGCCAGCAAACACACCCGCTCCAGTAGGATGCGGCAATGCTCAGTGGCAGCCACACCAGGGTACGAGGTCAATTCATTGCTGAGAAAATGGGCGTATATGTCCGTCGATGTTTGGAATGCAAATTTGACATCATTCTTCACGTCCATGTGCCGACTCAGAGTTGTGCAAGTGATACAGCACAAGACGGGAACCTTGCACAAATCCACAAACATTTCATTCTCCTGGACAAGTTTGAAGGCTGCCATAGCCCTCGCCTCATTTTTATAGAATAACTCAAAATACTTCTGCCTGTGGTCATCAGCAATATTCAGACTTAGATAGTATTCACGTATCCCCACTGTGGCCAGGTTGGCAAAAGGCCTGCTTCTGCTGGAGATGAGGAATGAGGATCCGGACACCACTGTCCTCTTCAGCAGACTGAGCACAAGTACCGCGACTGGCACCTTCTTCCTGATGTCACTACACAGAGTCACTTTAGCCATGTTCAAGGGAAACTTGATATTGTCCAAATCCTCGAGGACAAATAAGAGCTTCTTGGGATCAGATAGGACATCCACCACAGGTGCCTGGCCATCCGGCCAGGCCTTGGAGAGCAGCTCAACAAAACTGGTGTCGCCCATCTGGTTTATATCATGCGAACTGAGTAAAACAAGATGTGAAAACACTTGCGTCCACAGGTGCCCTTCGCTCCACATCAGCATCATCCTTTTGATAAGCAGGGTTTTCCCAGCTGCTTGATCTCCTATCAGGAATACATTTGAATTGCCATCGCCGTCAAAGATTTTTTCAAAAAGGCAGAAAAAGGATGGGTTAATTTCACCTAAGAATGCATGGTGAACCATTGAATAAAACTTGTCTTTCCATTGTGTCATGAATTGTATGTAGGTGATCATTTTGTGCGTCTCTGCGTTACCTATGCAGATGAGAACAGAAGAAGGGCAAAACACAGATAAATGTCCAAACGGTATAAACAATTTCCCTCCATTTCCACTTCCAACCAATCACCAGAAAGACAGAACCACAGTTGCTTCAAAAGTAGATTACATAAAGCTTAACGCACGGACTCACAATGTGTCGGAATCAACAGGATGACAACCGACAACAACCCCTAGATTATTCACTTAAATCCTAGCCAGGGATCAAGAAGTCACTCAGTAGTGGTACATCAAACAACAACTCAGGTCATCACCATTTGCCCGTCAGTTTGTCGTTCCGTGGTGGCTTGTGGGCTGATGTGGTGCTGGAAGTTATATCCCTGGTGTTTCAAACACAAGGAGGGTCACTCAAATGAACATGTTCCAGCTGAGATTCCACACTAAGAGCAACAAACAAGTGGCGAGAAGAACTCTGAGGAAAATCGCCATTGAAAACCTGATACATGCCATCTAAACATTGTCAGATACTGGAGTCCTAATGAATGGAAGTGGAACATTGTCCTAGGTGGTGCCAGAGGGCGGGCCCCTGAGGTCAGAAAGCACCCAGCATATGACTGAGGAGGAGCTGCTTTCTCAAAGTAGAGTCGACCTGGTGACTGGGATGGAGGGAAGCCTGTGAGAGTACAGCTTCCAGTACCTCCTTTTTCGGATGGGGCTCAACTCAAGGAAAGAAGAAACAGCTGGGAAAATCTAACCATCAGAACTTGGAATGTACATTGGAAGGTAGGGAGAATGAATCTAGGAAACTTGGAAGTCGTCAAATATGAAATGGAATGCTTAAAGATCAACATCTTTTGTATTTTTGAGCTGAAATCGATGGATATTGGCCATTTTCGATCAGAAAATCATATGATTTGTTATGCATGGAACGACACAATCAAGAATGATGCAGCATGTGTTGGCCAAAAAGACATTTCAAGATCTTGAAGCCCAATGATGTCTGTATTTGGATTTCCCTAGAAGTGCATAAATATAATCCTATGAAAACAACTATCATTCACATTTATGCACCAGCCTACAAAGCCGGTGATGAAATAATTGAAGAATTACACCAACATCTTCCACTGGAAATTGATCAAATGTGGACTCAAGATGCCTTGATTGATAATTGGAATGCAAAAGTTGAAAGCACAGATGAGCAGTAGTTGGAAAATATGGTCTTGGTGATAGAAACGAAGCTGAAGATCGCTCGATAGACTTTTGCCAGACCTACAACTTGTTCATAGCAAATACTTTTTCAATAAGCCAACGGCAACTATACACATGGACTTCCCCAGATGGAATACACAGAAATCAAAGGGACTACATCTGTGGGAAGAAAAGATGGAGAAGCTCAATTATTAGCAGCTAAAACCAGGCCAGGGGCTGACTGTGGAACAGACCATCAATTGCTCAGATGTAAGGTCAGGTTGAAGGTGAAGGAAATGAAAACAAGCTCAACAGAGCCAAAATAAGTCCTTGAGCCTATCCTACCTTGAGATGTTTGGGAACGTCTCAGGAACAGAGGTGACATATTAAACACTAATGACATGAACTGTGGGAGAACACCAAGAAGAACATTCAGAAAGAATGTGAAAGTTGTTAAAAAGACAGGTGAGAAAAAAAAAAGACAGGTAAGAAAGAAAAGATCAAAGTGGATGTCAGAAGAGACCCTGAAACTTGCTCTTAATAGTACAATAACTAAGGAAATGGAAGAACTGATGAAGTCAAATAACTGAATAGACAAAGGGCAGCTCAAGGAGACAAAGTCAAACATTATAATGAAATATTCAAAGACCTAGAGTTAGAAATCCAAAAAGGAAGAACAAACTCAGCTTACCTTAAAGTGAAAGAACGCAAGAAAAACTCAAGTGTTGGGTTGTAATATCGGAAGATTCTATGGACAAAATATTGAATGATGCAGGAAACATGAAAAGAAGATGGAAAAATATATACAGAATCATTGTACCAATAAGAACCAAGTGGACATCCCACCATTTCAGGAGGTAACATCTGAGCAAGAACCAATGGCGCTGAAGGAAGAAGTTCAAGCTTCACTGAAAGCATCACCCAAAACAGGGGCCCAGGACTTGAGAGAACACCCATTGAAATGGATTCAACAAGCTGATGAAGTACTGGGCACACTGACTTCTCTGTACTAGGAACTTTGAAAGACAACTAGTTGGCCAACTGACAGAAGACATCCCTATTTGCACCCATTTCAAAGAAAGGTGGCTCAAATTATAGAGCGATATCATTGATATCATATGCAAGTAAAAGTTTGCTGAAGATCATTCAACAACAGTTGCTGAAGTACATGGACAGGGAACTGCCAGAGGTTCCGTTTAGATTCAGAAGAGGACGTGGAACAAGGGATATCATTGATGATGTCACATGGATGTTGGCTGAAAGCAGAGATAACCAGAAAGATGTTAACTTGAGAAGGCAGCCGACTGTGTTGATCTTAACAAACTATGGATAAACTTGAGAGGCAAGGGAATTCCAGAACAATTCATTGTGCTCATGTGAAACTTGTACATGGATCAAGAGGGAGTTATGCAGACGGGACAGTGGAATGCTACATGGCTTCAGGTCAGGAAAGGTGTGCATCATCAGGGTTGTATCCTTTTGCCGTACTTATTCAATCTGTATCCTGAGCAAGCCAGAGAAGGTGGATTATGGAACGACTCATGTGGCATCAGGATTGGACGAAGGCTTATTAACAAGCTGTGGTATGCATAGGACACAACCTCGCTTGTTGAAAAGGAGAACTTGAAGTTCTTGCTGACGAAGATTGAGGGTTTCAGCTGTCAGTATCGACTCCAACTCATTGAAAAGAAAGCCCCAGATCTCACAACGGTAACGTCATGATAAACGGAGGAAAGAATGAAGTTGTCAAGGGCGTTGCCTTGCTTGGATCCACACAGCTTACAGAAGTAGCTGTCAAGAGATCACAGGACGAGTTTTATTGGCTCCATCTGCTGAGCAGAACCTCGTTGGAGTCTTGAGAAGCAGGGCGGTGACTTTGAGGACTATCGTGCCTGTCCCGAGGCATGGTTTCTCAGTTTCCTCACAAGCACAGGAAAGGTGGACATTGAAGAGGGAACGCCAAAGAAGAGTCGATGCATGTGAATTGTGGTGCGTGCTGGCACCCGATCTCGAAAGTGCCGTGGACTGCCAAAAGAACAACAACAACATACTCTGTCTGGAAGAAGTACGGCCAGAGTGCTCCTTGCAGGCAAGGATGGCAAACCTTCATCTTACATACTTTGGACATGTTATCAGGAGAGACCAGTTCCTGGAGAAAGACCTTGTAGTTGGTGAACACAGTGAAGGGGCAATGTTTCTCACTGACCTTCAGCAACATAGAGTGACACAGTGGCTGCAATGACAGGCGTAAGCCTAGGAACTATTGTGAGGCCAGTGCAGGACCGGGCAGTGTCTTATTCTGTTGTGCATCAGGTTGCTGTGGGTTGGAATGGTCTCAATGGCACCCAACAACAACAAATAACAAACAACAACAACAGCATGAATCAGCAAGTCACATGACAGGATACCCATCACATCCAAACCACCACCACTGGCGACATCCTGGATTGAATACTAGCCCTTTCCCGATGGAGGATTCCTTATCAAAGCAATTGCAATTCCTGCAAACCATCCGTTGGCCACACCCACCGACCTCTTAAAGAGCCCACTCACGTGTCCGCCTGTTTTCCATAATCTTGCAGAGATCCTGACGACTGATCTTCTGAAAGATGCAGAACATGATCTTCCAGGTGACCTGTGGCTCATAACTGGTTGTCAATATCGCATCGAGATCCTCTGGCGTGGCTTTCTTTAGCTGAAACCATGGGATCTCTGTCAGTCCAGCATCCAAAAGTTCCTTGTTAAGGCCATCCTTAACGGTCTGAAATTCGTCGGCTCGGAGTCTCTCCAGCTGCCACAGGAGGTTGGAGTTGGCCTTGGGACTCAAGGCTGCCATCTTGCTTCCGACTTCCAGAGGGAAAAGATCTCGGGAGCAAGCAATGAAGGATCTGGAATATAGACGGTAGATGTCTCACCCGCTACTTTGTGCAATGTTCCTGCCTCAAGCTATTAAGGCAGGCGTAAGAGTGATCACGGGTCCCTGGTTAAGAAGGAATACGGAATCAATCTAACAAGACGGAACCGGGGAACTGAACGAGGCGGCGGTGTCCCCTCATTCATAATTCACAGAATAGAAAACACACCGAATCTCACTGGAGTCCAGGTCACCTGTGGGGTTACGTTTGCTGGCCTGGAAAGATGCGTATGACCCACTGTCATGAAATGAAGGAAAGCAATGAGTGGGAATGATGCCTCCACTTACGGGAGCTGTTAGCTCAGTGTGTCAGTGTTTCAGGACATGTGTCATGGAATTAACATGGCAGGCCCGGCTTCTCTCGAGAGGTTGGCCGTGGTCTAGCATTGGGGGACCCGGACTAGGTAGGGGTGTGGGGGGATTTCACCATCCCTTAAGAGCCTAACGGAGGCTAAGTTGCTTGTGCAAACAAAGTGGATTGTGTCGAACACTTAACTTTCCTTATGGGAATAAGTTCGGTTTGTGTTAGGCAGAGGGTGTCTAGGTGACCCTTCCCCACCCCGGAAAGGACCCTCAGAACCCGCCTCGAGTTTCTACCAGCTTCCTCGGTAGACACCATTTCATCTTCATTCTCACAAGTTGAGACTAAAGGAATGAAGTATGTCCCGGGAGAGAGCTTTTACATTTCATTTTCTCTGGACTTAAGGGACTTTTCCCTTTCCCAGTTGCAATGTGCATCCCTCTAGGGCAGTGGTCCTCCACCTTCCTCACGCCACGGCCCTTTCATACAGTTCCTCATGTGGTGGTGCCCCCCCCCCAACCATAACATTATTTTCGTTGCTACTTCATCACTGTCATTTTGCTCCTGGTATGAATCGGGCGAGCCCTGCGACAGGGTCCCTCAACCCCTAGAGGGGTCACCAGCCACAGGCTGAGAACCACCGCTCTAGGGTAATACATCACTCTGTGAGTCTCCCCTGAAAACTGTCACAGGTAAAAGCTGGTGCTCTTCGAACCCCGCCACACAAGCCAGTCCCCAACCAGTTGACCACAACTCGCGGTGACCCCGTGTGCTCTGCGGGGCGTTTAATAGCTGTGGAGGCTTAATCGGTTTTTAATGGATTTTCAGGGCCAGATCACCAGTCTCTTTTCCGAGGTGACTTGGGGGTGGGGGGAGGGTGGGTTGGGTCAGACCTCCAAACTCTCCGTGAACAGGCAAGCACAGAAACCCTTGACATCACCCAAAGACTTCCCCTGGCATAGAGGGAAGGAAGCAAGAACGAACTCCATGGCCCGGCTTCTAACCCACACAGGCATCCGAGCTACCTTCTTGTTCTTCACAGCAGGTGGCATCACTGTGAAAACTCCCCAAGCCACAACGAACAAGAAGGAAGGGGATAATGTTCACACAGGTCAAAGAACGTCACCGAACCGGATGGAGACACGTGAATTGGTATTCTGTTCCGTTGTGTATATTCTCAGCCAGGCACAGGACAAAGTCATTGTTGAACCAAAGAAGCATGGCAGGATTGTGTGGCTAAGCACCCAAAGACATGTTAAAAGCAGGAGTTGAGAGCACGACCAGAATCCAAAAGTCGTTATTGCCTTAATTAAAAGTCACCTGCCTCTGTTAATGAAGAACATTTGTTGCCAACAAATAGCTCTCCACCCCTCGCCCCCAAAAGGCGGCAACTGACATTGCGCATGCGCCAGCTGAGACCCGTGACACAAATAGCATCACCCGTCCCAGCTGAACACAAAGGGATCGGGTGACTGGAAACTTCTCTAAAGTTGATACGTATTTCCAAATCCATTAAAACACTTAATGCATTTTTAAATAGGATGGAACATTACGGCAACATTAGGGCATTGATAGTCACATTTTAGAAATGATACTGAGCTGTTTGCCATAGCAAGAAGATAGAAACAAATGTCCATCAGTAATGTCCTAAATGTCCATCAGTAAAAGAATGGATAAAGAAACCCTGCTACATCCACACAACAGAATAGTAAGAACTGGTTTAAAAAAACAAAACAAAGAAACAATGGCAAGTCATGAAGAACCTCATGACATCCATGGACCTGGAGTGGATGATGCTGGGGAGAAATTAGTCAAGCACAAAAGGATACATATCGTGTGAGACCACGGATATAAGGGTGGGAGGACAAGATAAAGATTTTCAGACTAGAAGGAACAGAGGTAGGAGATTGCCGAAGGGAAGAGTCCGAGAGAGGAAAGAGACGCAATGGGGTAGAGTGTTGATGGGTAGTCACTTGGGTGAAACAGAAGATAGTCCACAAGAAAAGGTGACTCTAGAAGAGTAGTCAAGGGCTGGGGGAAGGGTAAACTACTGGGGGATTTGCTTAATACTTTAAACTATTGAATACAAATTTCATCATCTGAAATGTAAAGCCCCCCAACCCCACCTGAGGCACATGCGTTTTTGTTTTTAATGACACCGAGAAAAATGGACTAACAGCTAAGATGTGAGGGAAGCACAAGACCTCACTTCACTCCGCATACATACAAACTCCAGGGAGGGCGACAGTTGTATTTTTAAAGGAAATATGATTGGGACTTAGTAAAGACATAACATCATGCATATGATGTTTACATAAATCTGATGTTATGTCTATATATCGGCAGTCCTCAACGTGTGGGTCGCGACCCCTTTAGGGGTTGAATGACCCTTTCACAGGGGTCACCTGAGACTGTTACCCACACTACACCATGATTCAAGACAAAATTTCATTGATTTGTCATTAGAATTATTCCACAATATATAATTATATAGTATTTTTATGATTCATTACTATGCTTTAGTTATGTTCAATTTGTAACAGTGAACATATATCCTACCTACCAGATATTTACATGATGATTCATACCAGTAGCAAAGTGACAGTGATGAAGTAGGAACAAAATTAATTTGATGGTTGGGGGGGGTGGCCACCACAACATGAGGAGCTGTATATTAAAGGGTCGTGGCATTAGGAAGGCTGAAAAGCACTGATGTGTGTATATCACACACACACACATCAGTATACACAGTACACACACACCTCTGATCTTAGGGGGGAAAGTGGAGATAGAATAAACAGGAAAAATTGAATGAGAGCCTGATTAACAATCAGTCTTAAAGTGAGGAGTTTTGCTCAGCGGTCCTTGAATCTGTGTGAGGGGAGGCACACTTTGGAAGGGGAGGGTGAGAACAGCTGCCCAGCTTTGAGGATATAATGTCATGAATTGTACACGTAGAAATTGTTGAGATGGGGTATAGTTTGCTATATTTCCCCACAACAAGTCTCCATGATAAACTTCGTTAATAACTGAGCAAATGTGAACAACTCAATAGCCATCGAAGTTGAAAAGACGAGAAATGATAAATGACTAAAACATGCACGTACAACTAGGCAGACGCAAGGCGGGGTGCAAGAAGTTGGTGGGGGGAAATCCCATGTTCTTTTCATGTCACTTTCCCACCAACTTTTGGAAGCCCCACGTCCTACTCCACATAGTTCAGAAATTCCAAGTACTCACTGATAAAAACAACAACCAAGCATTGCAGGAAGGACATTTCCTTCTTAGGACTCCCTGAAGGGAAATCACTAGGGGTGAAGCTTTTGGAATACTCATACAATGTCATTTAAAGCATCCTATGTGGCAGTGCCATGGCTTAAGGACTCGGCTGCTAACAGAAAGTGCCGAGGTTCAAAACCTCCAGACACCAGCAGAATGATTTGGTGGCCAGTGTTCATCGATTGTTGTTGCTGGTGTTAGGTGCTGTCAAGTCAGTTCTGACTCACGGGACTCTGTACAACCGAACAACAGAATGCAACACTGCTGACCTCACAACTGTTCCCTAAAAGACGACCACCTTGGAGGTAATCTGGTGATCCCCCCCACCCATGCCATCTCGTTGGCACTCTGAGTCAGCAACGACCACCGTGTGTCCTCTGTAACAGTGTGGAGTCCTTGGGTGATGGATGTCAAGAGTTAAGGAGCTTGACTTTGAGACCAAAGTTTGGAAGTTCCAACCCACCCAGAGACGCCCTGGGAGAGAAGACCCGATGATCTACATCTGCATAATGAACTTTTGAAAACCCTCTGGGAGGAAGTTCTAGCTGGTCACACTCAAGGTTGCCATGAGTTGGAAGTGATTCAAGCACAACCCCATTAAAAACAAAAACGGGCAGAAACGGGTGCCGAAAACATATGTGTGTGTATAATTTTTTAAGAAATAAAAACAAACAAAAAAGCAAGGGGTGGGGTTCTACACCTGATCATGGAAAGATCCTTCTATTGCTAACATTTTGCACATCAAAGATAAAGCGCATGGCCCACTGTGAGGCCATAGTGAGAGTTTCCGCATTCAGGGGGAAAAATAAAGGAAAAAAAATAACACACAAAAGTCAGAGAGCTGAATAACGTAGATAAAAGGATCTTAGCAAATTGCTAAGAAAGGTAACTTACCCACCCAGCCTAGCTGCAGGCGTCCTGCCCCCGTTCCTAAAGCACACAGCCAGAAAATGATAAGAAATAGACCTTTCTCACGCAGTGATTGGCTGTAACGTCCTCGCTCTTCATCATTGGTGAAAGCAGGCTCTTGATGACCAAGACTGTGAAGGAAGGGAAACGGCTTCCCTTGAGTGTTTCTGCCTGAGCTGAGCCGGCCCAGCTACCCACAGCCCTTTCTGGGGTCTGCTGATTGGAAGATGGCTCAGCCCTACCTTCTGATGTTGGCGCTCTTGAGCCACCTGTCTTGGATCATCCTATCTCGCTGCTATCAGTTGCCTTCGAGGAGCTCCCGTCACAACCAATCGCTGCATCCGAGAAGGAAGCGTGGCTCACTCCGACACCGTCTTCTTGATCTTCGACGGGTGGACTCCATGGTTGTGGCTACTATGTTAAGCCATCTCATTTTCATAAACCCTCTACCTGACCAAACATGGTGTCCTATGCTAGTGATGGGCCTTTCCTGACGATGCCTTCAGAGTAAGCATGGGCCATTCTTGCTTCTCAGGGAGCAGTCTCGTTTTATTTCTTCTCGGACAGATTGGCGCCTTCGCCTGGAAGTTGACAGTGTGTTTAAAAGCCCTCTTCCCTCCCATCGCCGTCCAAACACTTCCATTCTTCTTCCATCTTCCTTCTTATTGGTCCAGCTTTCATATGCTCCTGGGGTGGTAAAACCTCTGAGAGACTCATCAAAACCACTAAGTTGGTCAGTGCCCGAGGAAGAGAGCTTGTTCACCCACACTGGACTGCAGACAACCATCTCTACCACAAATTCAGAAGGAAAATCCTACACAAATTGACATAAACCCCCAACACAGGGCCATCCTCCTCGGAAGGATGGGATAAAGATGGGCGAGACGAATGAAAGCATATCTGTGTGGAACAGGTAACAGAATGCCATACTTCCTTAACCCAGGTTGGTTTTGCCACACATTGGAATCACCTGGGGGAGTCGTTACCCGACGCTGATCCCCACCTGCCAGCTCTCTGCTGGAACTGGTTTGGAAGGCGATCTGGATAGGAAGCATCTTTGTAACACCTCACACATTTAACCGATTAGAAAAAAAAAAGATTGCCTCAATAGATGAAGAAAGAGAAATCTAGAAGGTCATGGTCTGTTCAAGTCCCCAAGTGTAACTTTGTTCACTAGGGAGGAAAGTCCCTTCCTCCACCCAATGTCGCCAAAGCGCCACACCTGTTGTCTTAAGGCAAAGCCTGGTGATGTGATTGAATGAGAAATAAACACTCTTAAGCGAAGGACCTATAGAAGCCAAACCAACCAAACACACTGCCATCAAATCGACTTTAATTCATCATGATCCTGTAGAGCAGAGTAGAATTGCCCCCTTTGGATTTCCAAGACTAAATCTGCTTAGGAGCAGAAAGCCTCCTCTTTCCCCTTCAGAGTACCTAGTGCAGGCGGCCTCAAACTATGGTCTTCGGGCCATATACGGCCCACCGAGGACATTTATCTGGCCCACCGGGGGGTTTTGCCTTCGCTGCCTGCCCTGCTTAGCAGTCGACTCATCCAGTATGCATAGGAATTTGTTCATAGATTTTTTAAAAAAAACTATAGTCCGGCCCTCCAACGGTCTGAGGGACAGTGAACTGGCCCCCTGTTTAAAAAGTTGGAGGGCCCCTGAAGTGGGTTCGAACTGCAGAACTTGCAGTTAGCAACCCAACGCTCAACAAACGAAACTGGCTGAAGCTCTACATGCGTCGTACACAAACGACAAAAGCAACGACAGCCGGGGTTCAGAAGCCACGAAGATCTCCAACACACGAAAGCAACACGCCTGACAAGAATGGGAGCAATGAGAGGACAGTTCACAAAAGAGGGAAAGGACCCCTTCGTACGCATATTAACAAAATTCGACATTATGGATAATCTTGTAAAAGGCTAATGAAAGCAATCATGAGATTACCACTTATCCAATATCTGGCGAGCATGTTTTATCGTGTTGGTAGTGGTCCTTGAGGTGCAGCAAGGGGCACATTCAGATGCCTGTAAGGGTCATATAATTTGGTAAAACCCCTCAGAAGTAGATACGTCATTACCTGATGCTCTTTGCTGTCACCGGGGTTCCAATGCCTAGTACAACAAAGGACCATCCTGCCCATGCCATCGTCTCAATCGCTTCTCTGCTGGGTCCCTTGATGGCGCCGCTGTGTTAATTCATCTCATTGAAGACGACCCTCTCTATCACGTGGAAGCCGACCCTCCGCTTCACCGAGCATAATGTCCTTCTCCAGAGACTTGTCTATCTTGATAACAGGTCCAAGGTGAGAGTGAGGCAACGTCTCCTCAACCTTCCTTCGAAGGAACATTCCGGCTGTACTTCTTCCCAGGTTTGTTCGTTCACCAACCCCATCATGAAAGGGCTTCCATTTGTTCTTCTTTATTCATTGTCCAGCTTCCACATTCATGCGAGGCAGCTGGGGAAAACACACACACACACACACACACACACACAACTAGGGCTTAGATCACCTGCACTTTAGTCCTCTCTGACCCAACAAGTCCATCCTTTTTACCCAGCATCTCGGGCATATAAACTAGGGGACCATGTATAAGGATGTTCTAAACAGCGGTTCCGATTAGTCCAAATGGAGAATGAGGCATCCATGCACCGGTGGTAAGAGGGATATACTCATACATGGAAACACTGTAGGGCAGTAAGAACGCATGGAATGCAGCTAAAGCCAACTGACATCGATAAAGCTCTAAAACATGACGGCGACTGAACGGAGCAAGCCACCGAAGCATAGATACGCTAAGCCACTCTCCAGAAACAATCCAAACTCCACACATCTCTTCCAGGAGGCAGTTGCCATGGAGGCAACTCTGACTCACGATGACCCAGTGGGTATCAGAGGAAACTGCCCAGGAGGTTGCCTGCTGACTGGGTTTTCAGCAGTAGAGCTCCAGGTCTTTTTTCCACGGTGCCTCTGGGTGAACTTCAACCGCCAGCCTTCGGGTAAGAACTTCAGCCAGGAACATCATGCTGTTCTGCTTGCTAGTTGCTGCTGAAGCACATACAACCCCTAGCGACTGTGCATATAACAGAGTGAAATATTGCCCGGTTTGGTTTCCTTCCGTTTGTTTTATTTTGCTTTTACCAGCTCCACGATCCTTGGTATGTTTGAGCTCATTGTGATGTATGCCCTACCAGCCAACCTCATTGAGGGTTACCTCACCGACCAGCCAACTCATTGCCAACGCTGACTCACGGTGACCCTGTAGGACAGGGTAGACCTGCCCCTGTGAATTCCCGAGACTGTAACTCTTTTTGTTCCCCCATAATTAATTTTTTTGTTGTTTTTGAAAACCTACCCAGCAAACCAAGGGCCAATTCGACAATTTCCACCTCCTATAATTCAATGGCGCAGATTACATGCTTCAAGTTGTTCACTCATTCTCAGCCTCCTTTTATTCTTAAATTCTTCTTTCCCTATTTACATCAACTTGCTGGCCCTTAAGACTATTAACTCTTTTTTAAAAAAATTAATAAATCACTTTATTGGGGGCTTTCACAGTTCTTGTAACAATCCATAGATCAATTGTATCAAACACATTTGTCTATACATTGTCATCATCGTTTTCAAAACAGATTTTTTTTCCTGCTTGAGCCCTTGGTATCAGCCCCTCTTTTTTCCCTCCTTCCTCCAACCTCCCACCCTCATGGACCCCTGATTAATGATAAATTATTATTATTTTCATATCTTACACCGTCTGTTGTCTCCCTTCGCCCACGTTTCTGTTGTTCATTGACCCCGGGGTGGTGGGGTGATGGTATACGTCGATCATTACAGTCAGTTCTCTGTTTCTCCCCCTTCGCCCCCTACCTTCCTCCGACCCTCATGGTATCATTTCTCCCATTACTAAGACTGTAACTCTCAATGGGAGTAGAAAACCCTGTCTTTCTCCCATGGAGCGGCTGCTGGCTTCAAACTGCTGACCTTTTGAATCACAGCTTAGTGCATAACCACTACCTTAGGGGAACATATATCGATGGGAGACATAAAAGGCAAGTGAAAAGAATTAAGGAACATAAAACTCACTCCAGCAACAACCACCGAGAGCACAACAAGCATGAGATGGTGCCGGGCTAGAGGGAGCCTGCCAAGGTGCTGGTTGTTGGGATTGTTCAGATGCGTTCTGATCAGAGCGGTTTCCGTTGAGACTATAGATAATCCTGAAATGTTTCATTCCACTGTCTACGCCCCTTCCAATGCATTGCCTATCTCACGAGGAGAAACGAAAATCATGTCACTTAATTAAAAGAAGATTCTTTAAAGAAGACACAAGATCGTGCTTCTGGAAGTCCGATTCTTGGTACATTTTTAGCTTTCAATGAACTTCAGGGATTACTTTAATAGCTATGAGGAAGCAGGGGCAGCGTGAAGGCCATGCTCAACAATGAAACATGGACCTCAAGCCTGAAAACCCAACACCTGTCTACCTACTCAGAAACACATCACTAGTATTCATTGGGCTCCTCTTAAATACCAGGTGGAATGCCACCTCTTCAGGAAAGACCAGTCACTACAAAAGGACATCATGTTTGGTAAAATATATTGTCAATAAAAACGAAGTAATCACTGGGACCACTTAATTCTAGCCCCAATCCAAGAACAGTTGGGTCTTATAACATGGCCTGCTTGGTCCTTGCCTTCATGAAGAGATCCCTGAAGATAAGGGTGCTACAGCAAAGCGGCGAAGAAAGCCGATAGTGCCCGGCTATCAACTGGAATCGAGTCTGGGGTCTATCTAAGTGAGGTGTCAACTAAGTCCATACGGAAGAAGCACACCAGCCTGTGCGGTCCAGAGACGAGAATAACAAAATCCAAATCTGATGAAGGAAAAGGTATCAGAGCTTAAATTGTGAACACTCAATTTGTACAAGACTATACAGGACAGAGGGAGCCCAAAGTCCACCTGCAGAGTATTTAAACAGATTGAGCCGCTGGCTGATCTCCTCTAGCCACAAGCAAGCAATGCAAACAGCTTCACTATCAGACAGAGACTATTGTAAACTTGTAAGCTTTTGTAAATTATGGTGGATGGAACTCCAATATAATATGATAGTCACTTGACCTCCTTCTTGACCCAACCAGAATTTGCTCTAGACTTAAATATTCCTTTTTTTCCACCACAGAAATTTCTTCTCAGAAGGAAGAACCCATCACAAAGTTGGATAAGTAGCCCACCCTCCCCAGGGGGACGGATAACAGAAAGGTGGATGAAAGGAGACAACGGAGAGTGTAAGACACTAAATAACAATAATAATATATAACATCAAGGATTCATGAGGATGACAGGGCCAGGGGCGGGAAGAGGAGCTGATACTAAGGGCTCACGTAGAAAGAAACGGTTTTGGAAATGTTGATGGTAACATATGTACAAGTGTGCTTAATACTATTGAATGATGGGTTGTTATAAGATGTGTAAGAGCCCGGAAAACATAAGGAAATAGAGGAAAGGAGTAGGAAGCAAAGGGCATACATAGAAGCCTAAATACAGACATGTACATATGCAAATATATTTATGAATATGGGGAAAAAAGACATATGCGCATATATTTATAGGTTTAGTAGTAGGGTAGCAGGTGGACATTGGGCCTCCTCGTGTACATTTCCTTGATACAAGAGCACCTTGCTCAGCTAAACGGTTATTTCATGATACCCACCTTCCTGACATGATCCCTGAAGACAAACGTGTGCATAAGCAAACGTGGTGAAGAAAGTTGATGGTGCCTGGCTATCAAAAGATATAGTGCCTGGGGTCTTAAAGACTTGAAGGCAAATAAGCGGCCATCTAGCTCAGAAGCAACAAAGTCCACAGAGAAGAAGCACACAAGCCTGTGTGATCACGAGGTGTTGAACGGATCAGGTAGCAGATACCAAAGAACAAAAACCATCATTGTGTGATCACCTTCCCACATAAACGCTGAAGACAATTGTGTGCATAAGTAAGTGTGGTGAAGAAGGCTGATGGTGCCTGGCTATTGAGAGATATAGCGTCTGGGGACTTAAAGGCTTGAAAGTAAACGAGCGGCCATCTAGCCCAGAGGCAACAAAGCCCACATGGAAGCAGCACACCAACATGTGTGATCATGAAGGGCCGAAGGGACCAGACTTCAAGCACCAAAGGTGGAGGGGGAAAAAAATCATATCATTGTGAATGAGGGGAGTGCATGATGGAGACCCAATGCCCATCTGTAGACAACTGGACATCCCTTGCAGAGGGGTAGTGGGGAGGTGAGGAGTCACTCAGGGCTCAGTGTAGCAATAATGAAACTCACAACCTTCCTCTAGTTCTTAAACGCCTCCTCCCCGCAACTATCATGATCCCAATTCTACCTTGCAAACCTGGTTAGAGCAGAGGATGCACAGTGGTACAAGATGGGATCTGGAAACACAGGGAATCCAGGACAGGTGAACCCCTCAGGACCAGTGGTGAGAGTGGCAATACCAGGAGGGAAGTGGGGGTAGCAAGGGGGAACCAATCACAAGGATCTACATATAACCTCTTCCCTGGGGAATGGGCAACAGAAAAGTAGGTGAAGGGAGACTCCGGGCAGTGTGAAAAAAGATAAAATAATAATTTATAAATTATCAAGGGTTCATGAGGGAGGGGAACGGGGAGGGAGGGGGAGAGAAAAAAGGAAAATGAGCTGATTCTAGGAACCCAAGGGGAAAGTGAGTTTTGAGAATGATGAAGGCAACGAATGTATAAGTGTGCTTTACACAATTGATGTATGTGTGGATTGTGACAAGAGTTGTATGAGCCCCAATAAAATGATTAAAATATATATATAAAATAAAAATTTGGGGGAGGGAGGAGGAGGGGGAATAAAAAGGAAACCGAGCTGATTCCAGGAACCCAAGTGGAAGGCGAATTTTGAGAATGACGAGTGCAACGAATGTATAAGGGTGCTTTGCTCAATTGATATATGTATGGATTGTGATAAGAGTTGTATGAACTCCAATAAAAAGATTTATTTAAAAATAATAAAATAAGAATTTTTTCTATGGCTTTTGAAATATTGCTGGTGGTCTTTTCTTACTCTTTATTTTTTACTTCTCTATTTTTTTCTTTCCGCTTCATTTCGGTTTTGTTATTTATTACTTCTGTTAGGTTTCCCAGTTTCCGAAGCACAGGAGTGCACACATGGAGACAATAACTGATCTAAGAGCTTATGGGAAACAGGAGGGGAGGGGAATTGGGGAGCAAACAGTGAATGTGGGAGGGGGTGGGGGCACTGGAGCGGATCGAGATGCAATATAGATACCTCTTTAACAGCAACTTAACTATGGAAGCGTATGACATGTGAATATTACATAAATGAAAGAATTAAAAGAATTTTTAGCGAGGGATCCTGTCGAGATAGATGGGAGCTACCAGAACAGAGCCACACAGACACCGATGGCTGCCACGACGGTGCAGGGCCGGGCCATATTCTGTTCTGCTCCACAGGGGTTTTCCTGAGTCTGATCCACTGTGATGGCACCTGGCACTACTATTGGGCGCGGTGACAGAAAGCTGCCGGTGACCATCTAATACTCCTCCAGGAGCTGAGAAGCTCAGAAAGGAACGGAGACTGTGGAGGATGAATCGACTCCCTAAATTTGTCACTGGGGGAAGACTGGAGGAGCCGTAAAGAACCTCTCAGGGTGCATGGGTAAGCGCTTGGCTGCTGACTGAAAGGTCAGTGGGTTGAGCCCACCCAGCCACTCTGAGGGAGAGAATACGTGACCATCCGATCTTGTAAGGATTCCTCATGGCCACTGAATCGTTTCGACTCACAGTGAACCTATAGGACAGGGTAGAGCTGCACCCTGGATCTCCAACACTGTAACCCTTTATGGGAGTAGAAAGCCTCCTCTTTCTCCCACAGAGTGGCTGGTGGTTTCAAACCGCTGGCCTTGGGCTTAGCACCCGAGTACACCATGGGGGCCTAGAAAACACTGTGGGCCAATTCTACTCTGTCCCACGGGGTCAGTATGAGTTGGAGTGGGCACTACAAGGTGGCAAGGGGGAAGAGGGGGAGGGGGAGGACGGGAAGGGGAAGAGGGAGGGGGAGGAGGAAGAGGAGAAGTAAAGCTTTGTTCTCCATGAGTTCTGGTCTGTTCATCAAAGACAAGGCCCAGGTGATCCAATGAGAAAAGAGGAATCGTTGACCAATCACAGGGCACTGTAGCCTTTTTCCTCCCAGTCCCAAGCACCATCCCTGAGAACCAACAAGGGGAACCTGGCGTGGTGAGTCAGTCAGTCTTCCACTGGCACCCTTCTCCTTCCTATCTACTCAAGGGCTGTTTGGGCTCTTTGGGTCCCCTCCTGTCTCTTTCCTCAACCTGCCAGAAAGGGTTCTGTGCGTCCTTGCTCTGAGGCCCTGAATTTTTATTCTTCAACATTGCCAACGCTAGTCAAGAGGTTAGACCGGGGGTCGGCCAACTTTTGAGACAAAAGGGCCAATCCCGTTCCTCCCAACAATCTGAAAATTATTCGCGAGCCTTACAGGTATGTTGCGGACAAATGAAACCGCCGTTATCTGAAGTACAGCCTTTCAAGTTTTCGATTTTACATTAGAGCCCACGTGTGTGTCCCAGGAGCGTTGCATGTGACTCTCGAGCTGTGGTTTGCCGACCCTTGAGTAGCGGGAGGGAATGGTAAAGTGGGGTGGGAGACAGTGTGTGTGTGTGGAAAAGACAGAAAATTTAAACATGTCACAAGGACCACTTTATTAAGCCTTAAACAAGACAAAAAAAACCCCATTTGGATGCGGTGGCCTGTCGTGGAGTCTGTCCGAAGGATTCACAGGCATGTGGCTAATTAGGCACGATCGAAGCCCAGGGAAATCCAGAATCATGATTGCTGGCGAGTCAACTCATTGCTGTCGAGAGCAGGCAGGAAGAAGACCAGAGTTCGGAGAGTATCCCAGTTGCACGCTAGATACGCTCCCAGGCTTGGTCCTGTGGGCCTGCAGCCGCCCAGTGGTTCATTATCGTGGCATGACTGGTGCCATGCGCCCCGGGACCCCCGCTTCCTGGTGACTTGCATCTGTAAATCATTAAGGACGCACTCAGGCAAACTTACTGCGGACAACGCTGCCCTTGCCCTGGCTGGCCCGCGAGTTGTAGTCTACTTTCAAACAGAGGGCACCCCGAGGCTAAGCTACCCACCCCCCCACCCCCCCAGTGCTGGTGAGTGGTCAGAATGAACTCAGGTGGAGCTGGAATTTGTGTCAAGACTCCACACGGAGGTAGGACTCTCACTGTGACCCACGGCTCTTTCCTGACCAATTACTTTGTAATGGGAGCTCTTCTATGACACAAGGGTGGTTTCTAACACCTGTGTCTGCTGTTGGCACGCGCTGTTAAATTCCCAGGTGGATGCCCTTAGCTGCTAAGTGAAAGGTTGGAGACTGGCATTCACCCAGCGGCATCTCAGTAAGAAAGCCTGGCGACCCACGTTGGAAGGAATCCGAGACTTCTAACCTCCACCGAGGATGGTTTACTCGGACACAGGCCGCCGTGAACCTGAGTAGGCTCGATGGCGGCTAGTTTTGGTTTCAATAACGAGGAGCCCTGGGGGTGGAGTGGTTCCGCGATGGGCTGCGACCTGCATGGTCTGTAGTTCGAAACCACCAGCAGCTCCTCTGGCAAACGACTGGGCTCTCTACTCCGGTCCCCAGTGCCAGTCCCAGAAACCCACAGGGCGTCACTGTGAGTCAGCGTTGACTCCATGGCAGAGAGTGAGAAGATCCTGAAATGGCAGATGCTCCCTGCCTCGCCCCTGCTTGTTCCGCAGCCAGGCTAATTCCACTCAGTTCACCTGGTCTGCCCTGCTTCACAGGTAGTGGAGCAGGTGAACCGTTGCTGCTCATCAGTTCCCTGTTCCCCGAGACTTGTGAAAAGTACAGAGTATGCTGGGGTATTATCACAGGGACCCTATAGAACAGGGGGGAAATGCCCCCCTGTGAGTTTCTCAGACTGTAACCCGTTGTTGCTGCTGGTCGGTGGCGTGGAGTCGGTCGGGACCCACATCGACACAATGCACAACAGAAAGAAATTGCTCAGTCCTGCGCTGTCCTCACAACTGACCCTGTCGCCGCCCCTGTGCCATCCATCTCATTGAAGGTCCTCTCTTTCAGGCCTAGCTCTTGGTGGGAGTGGGAAGCCTGGTCCTTCTCCGTGAGCGCTATACCGCCAGGGCTCCTCTGAATTTGGTTTGAGTTTTCTGGGGCCCCACGGAGTCCAAGGTAGGGCCCCCTACCTTCCCTTTGGGAAACCCAGGTTCGAATGCCCAGCCAGTGTTCTCCCTGCCCAGTCACCACCATTTGTCAATGTGTCGTGCCGTAGCAACCTGTTAGGAGCCCACGCCGTGCTGTGGGGTACGTGAACACTGGACCACAAGGGCAGTGGTTCAAAACCACTAGCTGCTCCGTGGAAGAAAGACGAGGCTGCCTGCTCCCGTAACTATGTACAGCCTCAGAGCCTGTGTAGGCTGGATTCCAGTGAGTGGAGGGTGTGGCACTTGAGTGCTAGAAGTCATGGCACCAGAATTTCAAATACCAGCCGGGCCACGCACGGGGTCATGGTTCAGTGGCCTAAGGACGTGTTTCCACCAATCAGCCGGCGTAAGCGCTAAGGCCCAAACAGAGCATCACTAAGCTCACTTGCGGTAGTCACCGTGTTGGGGGGTGGGTGCCAAGAGGGCCCACGTTGCCTGGTCACAGACACCCTGTGGCTTAGAAAGATTGCTTTGTTGTCACATGCATGGGAATGGAGAGCAAGAGGGGTCCTTTCTCCAAATGTCTGTCTCCCCGTCTGTTTGTCCTCACAGGATGAAGCAGTTTGTTTGTTTTTAAACAGACACAAGTGTTGGAAGGAGGGGCTCAAACTACAATGTTTGTCTTTAATAAAGATCTAGGTACAGTGTGTCCATCACGACACGAAACAAACCCCGCGTAAATCTTCCCGCCATCAAGTCGGTGCTGACGCAGAGGGCCCTGCAGGACAGGGTAGAACTGCCCCTGTGAGTTTCTGGAACTGTAGCACTGTTTCCCCTTCAAAGCCATTTTATTAGGAGCTAATCCAGACATACATTCCCGTAGTCTGATCCCATGAAGCAGAGTTGTATTGTTGCTTCCACCATCGATTCCAAAGCATTTTTCTTCCTCCTTGAGCTCGATATCAGACCCCCTTTATCCCCACACCTCCCCCGAGTGTGTCCCCCCAGGAACCCTGATTCTAATTGTTGTCTGGAGAAAAACAAGTCCTGCCTTTCTCTGATGCTGGAGGATTGTAACTCTTGAGTCAGGCCAGGTGTGCGGGTCCTGGTGTCCGTGAGAAGGGAGAGACGTCTGGGGAAGATTCCTGACACTCGGAGAAGAACTGAGCTCTTGACTTAGTGTCCTTGAGACCCAACCACGGGATCTCCGTGGGACCGGTTGGAGGGGTTCGGCGTAGGGTCGCAGCGATGGGGGATTTCTAGCCGTGTGTCAACAAATGGTCTGGGTCTCTTCACGAAGATTCCTCTACTCTGTTACGTCTCCATCATAAAATAATAGGGAAGTAGAGTCTTCCAGGCCCCGCAGCAAGCGCTTCGGGAGGGATCAAGCTCTAGGAGAGGACACCACTTTGGGGAAGTCGGGAGCGGGGCGGGCGGCTAGCAGGGGAGACCGGGCATGCTGGGTTGATGCAGCAGCCACAGCGATGAGGGTGGCAACTGTGAGGAGCATGGCACAAGACTGGGCAGCGTTTGTCCCTGGTTTGTGGGTTACCAGTGATCGGCATTCAACGCCCCGGCAACAAACAAGAGTAGGAAGGGGCTCCGGAGGGCGCATTTCAAGCAAGTTGCCAGGTGCTGCCAATCTTCTTCAGGCCCCTGTTGGAGAGCCTCCTGCCTCTTTAGGATCTGTTCTTCCCCCCCCCACCCCCTTCCCCAGTGGTTCTCGAGAAGATACAGGTGTTTGCCCCATGACTCAAGATTTCCCAAGCGGCCACTTGAAAACTATTGGTAAAAGCCCTCAGGCAGGAGCCACTAAGGATCTTGTTAGGTGCCATCCACTCAATTCGGGCCTGTAGCGACCCCACGCACAGCCAAACAAAATGCTGCCCGGCCCTGCGCCATCCTCCATTGTTCCCGTGTTTGAGCCCAAGAGGGTCGTTGAGTCATGTGTATGTCACTATATTCTTAGTCTGTTGGCTTGAGGCTGCTAGGAACTAGCTCATCAATGCCCCCACGCATTTCCCACTCAGTTCGACTCAATGTGGAGTTGGGGCTCTCGCTGTGACTCCCCCCACAACCCAGTGCTTTAAGAACGGAAGCTCTTCTAGGACACAAGGGTGGTCTCTCTCCCCTTGGCTCTGCTGTTAGGAACGCACTGTTCGCGAGGCTGTCAATCTTCACTGTCATCGACCAGCTTTCTCCTGTGGAGCCCCTGGTGGGTCCCAAGAGCCAACATTTCAGTCAGCTGAATGTTGGACCATCCCGTCCCCTTAGCATAGTGGTTCTCAACCTTCCTCATGCCGCAACCCTTTAACACAGTTCCTCACGTGGTGGTGACCCCCCAACCATAACATTATTTTGCTTGCTACTTCGTCACTGTCATTTTGCTACTGGGATGCATCGGGCGACCCCTGTGACAGGGTCATTCAACCCCCAAAGGGGTCGCGACCCACAGGTTGAGAACCACAGCGAAAGCGCTTTCCTACTGACTACAGCTGTCTGTCCGTTTCTCTATTTTCTAAGGTTTGTTTTTCCCTTTACTCCAACTCAGTCTGCGGGGAGTCTCACGGTAATTTCTCCGGAGAATCAAGTGTCTGATACTGGAAGCATGCTGAAGAAAATCTGTCTCACATGTCTGTCTTCTTTTCTTTTCTTTTTTTAACTCAATTGCTAAGAGTTCACAGAACTTCGGGAGAATCCCAGCGAATGACCAAGTGGATACACTGACACCAAGCAATGTGTTTGTATTGGGGGGGGATGGGGGATGGGACAAGCGTGTTCTCTCTCTCTCTCTCTCTCTCTCTTTCTTACACACACACACACACACACACACACACACACACACACACACATCCCTTGACTTGTGGAGGGCAGACGCCCCTCCTGGCACGGTAGTATTTGAAGAAAAAACAGCCTTCCTTTGGAAAGCTTGGCCCCATCTGTTGGGTTCCTTCTTCATGAGCCACTGCGCTCCTCCGTGTTTCCTTTGCTCCCCTTCTCCACTGTCCCCGCAGCCTCGAGACTTCTGCTGGCCAGGCGGCCTCCTCTTCCTCCTCTTCTTTTCTGTAAAATTTTAATAAATCATTTTATTGGGGACTCATACAGCTCTTACCACAATCCATGCATCCATGGTGTCAAGCACATTTGTACCCAGGTTGCCATCATCCTTTCCAAAACATTTTCTCCTTGAGCCCTTGGGATCAGCTCCTCTTTGTTCCCCTCCCATCCTTGTGAAGTCTTGATAATTTATAAATGGTTTTTGTCTTCGTATCTTACACCATCCTCTGTCTCCCTTCACCTGCGTTTCTGTTGTTTGTCCCCCTGGGAGGGGGTATGTTGATCATTGGGATGGGTTCCCCCTTTCTCCTTCTTCCTGATGGGTTTCCCCTTCTTCATTCCACACATTGGTATTTTCTTGCCAGGGATCTACCGTATATACTTGAGTATAAGTCGACTCGAATATCAGCGGAGGCACCTAATTTTACCACAAAAAACGGCATTAAAAATGTGCTGAAAAAAATTGGCTTATCCACGAGTATATATGGTACATCTCCTAATTCAGGAGGCTGGCGAGTGACAGTCCCCTCTTGTGCAGCTGCTAATCTGCTGGAGAAACCTGTACTGCCATCCTCGGGGCCAAAATCGAATGGTTCCCTCTTCTTAAGAAGGGGTTTTCTGGGCTTAAGTGTGGTGTCACGTCCTTCAATGTCAGGTTCCAGCTGTTCTGAAGCCTTTCCATTTTATATGACACGTTCCCAGTCCCTCCCTCCCTCCCTCCATCTGCACACCTGTGGGGCATCCTCCTCCCAGGAAGACCACTCTTCAACAGCTGTCTCTTGAGGAACTGGGCTTGGAAAAGTCATTTCATCACCATGTATGTCATTTCTGTCCTCCCCCCCGCTCTGCAGATTGATCTTTTTAGGAGTGAGAGCACTGTTGCTGGCAGATGGAAACGTTCCACAAAGGGAATTGTGTGATGGCCGTGGCAGGAATCAAAGCTTAACTTTCTCCCCTCCCGCCCGCCTGGTAAGAATGTCAAGATGTCCTAAACATCCAACTTTTCCAAGATGCTATGCTCCATTCTCCATACACACTCACACCCACACCCACACCCACACCCACACCCACACACAATCTCTCTCTCTCTCCCTCCCTCCCTCCCTCCCTCCCTCTCTCTCTCCCTCTCTCTCTCCCTCCCTCCCTCTCTCCCTCCCTCCCTCTTTCTCTCTCTCTCTCTCTCCCTCCCTCCCTCTTTCTCTCTCTCTCCCTCCCTCCCTCTCTCTCTCCCTCCCTCTCTCTCTCTCCCTCCCTCCCTCCTTCCCTCCCTCCCTTTCTCCCCCCTCCCTCCTTGAGTCTACTCCCCCCATGTCCTTGGGTTCTGTAATTTGTAGCAATGTGCTACACAAACTCACAAAACTTCAAGGAAATGTCTCACGTGGTGCTGGTGCTGTTCAGTCCAAAATCTGAGTGTTGGGCAGAGGTGACCCCAGGGCAGAAGGACCAGAGCCAGGGGCCAAAAAATACCCCAACAACCGCAGCAGGTCTTCTTGCTTCTACCAATGCTCAGTGAGGAGGCCTGCCTTTTCGGTGAGGCGATGGATGTGTGTATCCGCCAAATGGCAGCATCCTTGCACTCCCAAGGAACCCAAGAGTGCGGCCTGATCCCACTCTCTACTTAGGTCAAGTGTTAGATTCCATCCTATTCCTGTTTGTTGTTAGACAACACCTTCCAGAAAGTGACTATATCCAAGGGTGTATCAAAATCAGATATCACAGAAGGAACCGTGGCTAAGAGAGATCCGTTCATTGACTATAATTCACCTTTTCAGAATGCTTCCACTCAACATTCTGAGCTGTTGAGTTGATGCCAACCCAGAGCGAGTCTACGACAGAGTGGAATTTCCCCTTGGGGATTCCTACCTAGGTGATCGTCTTTGTGGTCAGTGGTTCAAACCTACCAACCATCCCAGGGGAGAAAGATGTGACTGTCTGCTTCCATAAAGATTACATCCTAGGAAATCCTCTAAGGCCATTCTCTATTTGGTCCTGTAGGATTGCTGAGGGTCAGAACTGAGTCAATGGCAATGAGAGTCTTTATGGAGGCAAATCACCAGGCCCTTCCTTTTGAGAAGCCACGGGTGTGTTTGAACTGCTGACTCTGAAAAGTTCTAGGGCAACTGAAAGTCTCGGTGTCAACTAAGCCCACGCAGAAGCACCCCAGCATCCATGCTCCAAAGACTAAATTATGTGATCCGAATCCAAAGAAGGGCATGGTATCAGAGCTTAAGTTGTGGGATTCTGGTGTGCGGAAGCTCTGGGGGAACAGAGGAAGTCCAAAATGCATTCGAAGGATCTACCCAGGGAAGCAGCCTCCTGTCATTTCCCTCTAACCATGACTGAGGGATGGGCATAGCCTGGCGATCAGACGAGGATTATTGGAGACACGCCTATAGTGGATTAAAATGATAAATCTGACTTGAAAGGTTAAAGTCTTGTCATGCGATCTCCCTTTGGACACACTTGGTGCTCGATCTGGTTTTCAATATTTTGTGGGTTTTTTCCCCTTCCATATTGGGGTTTATCTCTCTTGTGTTTTGTCATTGCTGGTAGCCTTCTTGACTCTGTTATGCAGTTTTACATGCTTTTCAGTCTATAAAACACAGGATGGGTGAATCTATAGCGACAAAAAACTACATTAAGGATTCCTGAGGGGGTACGGTGGGGGTGGGGGTGCAACGGGGAGCTGATAACAGGAGCACGAGAAGGAAGAAAATGTTTGAAACTGATTGTGGAAGCGAATGTACAACACTGCGTGATACGATTGAACTGTGGAATGGTATGATGTCTGGATTCAGTCCTAATGAAATGGCTTGAAAGAAATGAAAGTCTCAGACGATACATTGGAAAGTAAGGACAAATAAAGCCACATTATCCCTGGGGGGCAAGAGTTTTCCTCTCAATAGACTAGGTGATTTGGAGGAAAACTAACAAATAAGCCTTAACTGCTGGGCACTCCGCGAGGGTCCCTGGAGTGATTTGATATTCATGTAAATTGGATCACCTGTCCACAGGTTCCAGTCATTTCTTCTCCCTGCGTTCTCTCAGAACACTGACCCCCCCTGGTCTGGAACAGGATGGCATCCTCTTTCTTTTCTGATTTTGGCCTGATGTGGTACCTGGGGGAGCTTAAAAAGGAGGAGTTCAAAAGATTCAAGATGCTCCTGAGAAAAGAGGCTATAGATCTTGGACTTGAGCCAATCCCCTGGACGGAGGTAAGGAAGGCCACTCGGGAAGATCTGGCCAATCTGCTGATAAAGTGTTATAAGGAGGCGCACGCCTGGGACGTGACCTTCAGTATCTTCCACCGGATCGAGAGAAAGGATCTCTGTGAGAAGGCCAAGAGGGAGAGTGCTGGTGAGTGATCCTGGGGTGGCCAGGAGGCCTCTCTCTTTAAAAAAATCATTTTATTGGGGCACATACAACTCTCATCACAATCCATACATACATCAGTTGTGTCAAGCACATTTGTACATTCGTTGCCCTCTTCATTCTCAAAATACTTGCTCTTCACTTAAGTCCTTGGTATCAGTTCCTCATTTTCTCCCTCCCTCCCTGCTCCCCCTCCCTCAGGGACCCTTGGTAATTTATAAATTATTATTTTGTCATGTCTTAACACTGTCTGACGTGTCTCTTCACCCACGTTTCTGTTGTCTGTTTCCCAGGGAGGAGGTTATATGTAGATCTTTATAATCGGTTCCCCCTTTACCACCCCACTTCCCTCCACCCTCCTGATATCGCCTCTCTCACCACTGGTCCTGAAGGGATCATCTGTCCTGGATTCCCTGTGTTTCTGTTCCTATCTGTACCAGTGTACATCCTCTGGTCTAGCTGGGTTTGTAAGGTAGAATTGGGATCACGATAGTGGGGGGAAGAAGCATTTAGGAACTAGAGGAAAGTTGTATGTTTCATTGTTGCTACCCTGCACCCTAACTGGCTCGTCTCCTCCCCAAGACCGTTCTGTAAGGGGGTGCCCTGTTACCTACAGATGGGCTTTGGGTCTCCTCTATGCACTCCCCTGACCAACCCAGGGACAAGGGAACAACAAGTGATCCAAACTAGTGGCAAGGAGGGTGAGAGAGGCCTGGTAGGGATTCATCAGAAGGCCTCTTTTGATGAGGACTGTGTGTCCAGACCTGTGCTAACGTGCGTGTGTGTTGAGATGTGCTGTGCTTATGTATCTACAACCAGGAAGGGCAAACTTTCCCTGTGTCTGATCAGAGTGATAGTTTAGACTTGACAGACCACAGAGTCTCTGTCGCAGCTACTCAACGCTGCCTCTGTAATGGCCAAGCAATGGCAGCCACTAGGTAAATGAAGGGCATAGCTGCGTCCCAGGGAAGCTTGATTGACAACACCAGGCTGTGGACCGGCTTTGGCTCCTGGCCGGTGTGCTGACCTCTGAGAAGTACAATGTTAAGGCCGAAAAGCAGATGTGTGAGTGTTTGACTCTGGTGCGTTCTGTCATTTTCCTTCTCCCCTCCTCGCTGACGCAGGATATACGAAGTTGTATAAAAATCACGTAAAGAAAAACTTAATCAGCAGGTGGTCCCAAGAGCTCTACACCAAGATTTACGAGCACTTTGAGCCGAAGGAACGGGACTATTTGGAGCTCCTCTTTGCGCCTACGTCAACCGGGGAACAGCCACGGACTGTGGTCGTTATGGGCACCCCTAAATTTGGGAAGACGACCTTCCTGCTCAAGTTGATCATGGCCTGGGCAGTGGACGCCGTCTATCGCGACAAATTCCTGTACGTTTTCTACTTCTGCTGCCGGGAAGTGAAGGACATGGCAGCCACGAGCCTGGCGGACTTGATTTCCAGAGACTGGCCCAGCTCTTCGGTACCAATAGCAGAAATCGTATCCCAACCAGAGAGGCTCTTGTTCATCGTGGACAGTTTGGAGCAGATGACGTGTGCTCTGAGTGAACTCGAGTCAGACCTATGCAGTGACTGGACGTGCCAGCAGCCGGGAGAGGTGGTCCTGGGTAGTTTGCTGAAAAAGAAGATGCTCCCAGAGGCCTCGGTGCTCATTGCCACCACAGGCTCGAGGCAACAGGACGTCCAGGATCAACTGGAGCGCCCAGAAGTTATAAAGCTCATGGGATTCGATGAGAGCGACAGAAAGCTGTTCTTCGCCTGTTTCTTTCAAGACCGGAAGCGAACCGCGGAGGCCTTCCGGCTTATTAGAGAAAACAAGCAGCTCTTTAGCATGTGCAAAATCCCCATCCTCTGCTGGCTGGTGTGCTCTTGCCTGAAGCAGGAAATGGAGAGGGGCAGGGATCCAGCGCTCGCCTGTCACAGCGTCACCTCTGTGTACACGTCCTTCCTCTTGAACTCGTTTGCGCCCAAGGGAGCCCCCTGGCCACATCTGCCCAGCCAGGCCAGAATAAAGGGCCTGTGCTCGCTCGCTGCGGAAGGCATGTGGACCAACACGACCGAGTTCAGTGATGAGGATCTTGGGCGGAACGGATTGGGAGAAAGTGACATCTCCGCCTTGCTGGACTTGAAACTGCTTCAGAAGTGCCGGGGCGCTACGCGTTTGTACGCGTTCATCCACTATTGCTTGCAGGAGTTCTGCGCCGCCATGTTCTATATGATAACGGACCCCCGGGATCACCCCAACCCAGCTGTGGGGAGCATCGAGTCGCTGCTCCTGCTCTTCCTGACGAGAGACAGGGAGCACTGGGTGTTTCTGGGGTGCTTTCTGTTTGGCCTTTTACATCCAGAGGATAGAAAAAAACTGGAGGCCTTCTTCGGCCACCAGCTCTCCCAGAACGTACTGCAGCACATCTACCAGGGCCTGAAGAGTTTAGGCAAACATGAACTTCGGGAGGCCGAGGTGGACTTCCTGACGTTGTTTTACAGTCTGTTTGAGATGCAGGACGATGTCTTCGTGAGAAAGGCGATGGTCTGCTTCCCAGAAATTCAGATCTGCATCACGGACGACGCGGACCTGATGGTTTCTGCCTACTGCCTACAACTCACCACTGATGCAAAGAAACTCTTTCTCTCCATCCAGAATGTCTTCGACGAGACGAATGGAAACCAATTTACGTGAGTCCACCCGACAACTGTCTTCCTAGCTCCTCCCCAGCATCCGAGGTGTGGCTGACAGAGAGGCTCGTATGTAGTATCGTGGGGAGGGTCTCCCCTTTATGCCTTCACCTCTTGACTTAACTCTGCTTGGCGTGCGTGACCTTGTGCAGGAGACTCGCCCTTTCTTATGCCACAGTTGCCTCATTGTACGGGGCTAGTAGTAGGCTACCGTAAACCACATTGGAGGTGGACTTATCTGACCGCCCCGGGCTTCCCTATTGCCATGAGGAAAGGCTCAGGCGCGCCTCCATGGTCCATCCTTCTTTACCTATTCTGACACCAACCGTTCCTCCCACGCCACTCTACGTCTCTGCCGGGCCTGGTGATTCGTTGCCATGGTCACTCAGAAGTCACAATACTCACGGTGGCGGGGACTCAGTAGGGAAGCTCACAGGTCACCACAAGTCAGGATCAGCAAACAGGAAGGACACAGGCATCGGTCTCCGCAACAACAGCCAAGTCTCTCTCTGTTCTCAGCCTCTCAGCCGTGTGATAGCCACGTCTCTCCGTGGTGCTGATCTGTTGGGCTTTGCCGCCATGGGCTGGGAAGCCAGTCCACCTGGCGCTCTGTTCTACAGTTCTGCAGTCGCAGGCCAGATTAGAAGACACACCAGCGTTTCTGTGCCGCTGCCCGTCTCTGACCCTCTCCTTACTTCCGGCAGAGATCTTGGACATGCTCTTCCATGCTCTTCTGGGTTTCTCTTCTCTCTTCGAAGATGGCTCGGGCCTTATAGCCAGGGGGCTGGTAATGAAAACGAACCAGTCCCCCGGATTAGGGTGACACGCCCTGTGCACACAGTCCCAACCAATCATTTGATGGGAAGGTAAAAGTCACTCTCAGAAATTTCACTCCATCACATGTGGATCCCACATCCCGTGGTAATGCGAAGACTGGGCTGAGAACATGTGGGTGGGTTCTGAAATGCGGCTGTCTGGTGGTGGTGGTGGGGTCCCAGAGTTGATTCCAGCTTACTGCAACCCTACGTGACAGAACAGACCTGCCCACAGGGTGTTTCTAGGCTGTAATCTTTTATTTTTCCAGTCATTTTATTGGGGGCTCATACAACTCATCACCATCCATCCATCCATCCATCCATCATCCATCCATCATCCATTGTGTCAAGCACATTTGTACATTCGTTGGCTAGGCTGTAATCTTGACAAAAACAGATCACCAAATGTTTCTCAGAATTGCTCAGGAGGTCAGGAATGCCAGCCTTTCCCTCGTCACTTGGCCAACGTGCCCCAAGGCTACTTTCTTATTAGCTAATCGGTATTTACAATGAATGAATGCATCATCCAGAGAGATGAAGCTCTGGAACCTGGAATTTGATCAAGACGTCCTTTGACCTCATAACCCGAAATTATCATATATACTTGAATATAAGCCAAGATTTTTCAGCACTTAAAAAAAGTTTTTTTCCAGCACATTTTTTATACTGAAAAAGCCCCCCAGTTTTTTTGTGGCAAAATTAGGTGCCTCAACTTATACTCAAGTATATAAGGTATCTTTTAAAATTTATCCTCGGATGCTTATAAATTATAATTCATTCGGCATTCAGATGCCTGGTGTCCAGGAAGATGACTGATTCTGCTGAGATTGTTGAGAGTAAGTCCTTGGGGGGCACAGAGGGTTTGCGGAAGACGAAAGCCTGAAGATGGGAGAGTCGAGCCCACCCAGCAGCAGCACAGCAGAAAGAGCTGGCGTTCTGTGTCCGTTGCTATCTGAGTGAGGTGACACGGTGACGCCGTGGAGCACAACTCTCCTCTGATTTGGGCACACGAGGTTGCCAGGAACTGGAGCCTGCGAGAGCGCAGTGGGTCCGGTTTTTCCGGTTCGATGTCCCGCGAATGGCTTGGGCTGACTCTTGAGCCTTGAAGAGCCAAGCCTCTCCTCCTCCTTTCCCACAGGTCGAGTTGCAACCTTGTCCACTGGCTTTGCATCTGCTCTGTGCTCATCACCAACAAAAACCTCAGGACCCTTCAGATCACGGAGAGCACCTTCGATGAGTCGTCCTGTGTGGCTTTGTGTAAACAGCTGAGAGACCCCAAGTGTCGAATTCAAAATCTTGAGTAAGTTGGAGATCAATCCAGGCGTGAGGGTATCCTAGAAACAACAAGTTAGCCTGAGTGTTCAGGTGAGTCCAATGGGTATAAAAGAATTACAATGGAGAGCAGGCCTCCTCGGTCCCCAACTTACTTGAGCATTCTTGGGTGTGTGTGGGGGGGACCAGCTTGTGCACTGTAGGATGCTTACAAAGCAGCATCCCTGGCCTCTACACACCAGATGCCACTGGAAACCCCAACCCATTGTGACAACCCAAAGGCCTCCAGGCGTCAAATGTCCCCTTGAGGGCATCTCTTCCCCCATTCTAGAGCCATTGTCCTGGGGTGGCTCACAGAGTGAGGTGTGCACTCAGTGACGCCTTACCTCTTTACAAGGGCATTCCTAGGGGCGGATTGGGGGAGAAGCAGTATGAAACCGCATTCTTTCTCCGATATTCACACAACCTCCCTGGAGAGGCGGGCTCGCCCGGGTGGAGAAGCACTGAGCCCACTGGGCTGGTAGGTAAACCATGCCTTCATCACAGGACAGGAAAGAGACCGTGTGATGTGAGCATCTCGGTGACTGTCACAGGCTGCTTTGGATGACACTGACACTGACCCCGACCTGTCTTTGTTGTTGCAGAATGCATTCGGTCTCCTTCTCGGGCAAGAACTGGATTTTCTTTGAGGCTTTCCCCAACAGCCTGCAACTAACATACGCGGACATCCGCAATATACAGGCGAGCCATAGTGACATACGGTTGCTCAGTAACGCTTTGAGGGAACCGCTGTGCAATTTGGAGGATCTGCTGTAAGTCTCTGTTTTTTCCCTCTGATGGGTTGACTTCAGGAGAGAGCTGTGTGTGTGTTTTAAAAAATTTAAATTAAGATTCCTAAGTCGGTACAACCACTTTAGTAAACAACCGGCCTGTTCCCAGCTATCCTATTGTGTCATCCAGAGATTTCACTCTCCGGGGTGCACTCGTACTGTTGCTAGGGGCCCCCTAGTGGGTTCCAACTCGTAGTGACTCAAGCGCAGCCAACGAACTCCTACCCGAGCCTGTGCCGTCTCCACGGTGGCTCTCCTGTGTGAGCTTATTGCTGCAGCTGTCTTGGTAAAGGAATTCCTCTTTGTTTTTTCTTTTTCTTTTTCTTTCTGCCCCTCTACTTCACCAAGCACGATGCCCTTCTCCAGGGTCTGGTCTCCCTGGAAACGTGTCCAAAGTAGGTGAGACAAAGTCTCGCTGTCCTTGCCTCTAAGGAGCATGCGGCTATACTTCTTCCAAGACAGATGTGTTTGTTCTTTCGGCAGACTGTGGTACTTGCAGTAGAAAGTATGCTCAAGTTGCATATTGAAGTTTGCGGAAAACCCAAGTCACTGTGGAGATGACTCTGACTCACAATGGCCTCATGAGTGTTGGAGGAACCATGCTCCATGGGCTTTTTATTTCAATAGCTGATGTTGTGGAAGGAGATCTCCAGGCCTTTATTCCAAGGCACCTGTGGGTTAACTGGAGCCACCAGCCTTTCCGTTCGCAGCTGAGCCTTAGCCATTTACGCCACTTGGGAACTCCAGGTTTGCTGAGACCGGTATTAAAACATTCGTGGCAACTTTATTCATAACACCTGAAAAGTTGAAGCCTGGCGTTTGGCAGGTTGATCCGTGTTGTAGAATAAGTCCGTAAGGAATCCTGGTGGTGCAAAAGTTAAGCACTCAGCTACTGACCTAAAGGTTGGTGGTTCAAGCCCACTAGCAGCCCCACAGGAGAAGGAAAGAGCCCTCTACTTCCATGGAGATGCTTGCTGTTGGGTGCAATGAAGTCTGTTCAACCCACAGCGACTTTGCACAACAGGGTGAAACCCTGCCCGGTCCTGCACCAGCCTCACAAGGGTCCCTGTGCCTGAGCCCATTGCTGCAGCCCTGGCGTCCGTCCATCTCCTTGAGGGCCTGCCTCTTTTTCTGCTGGCTCTCGACTTTGCCCAACACGACGTCCTTCTTCAGGGTCTGCTCTCCTGACAACGTGTCCAAAGTCTGCAAAATGAAGTCTTGCCGTCCTTGCCTCTAAGGAGCTCTCTGGCTGTCCTCCTTCCACAACAGATCGGTTTGTCCTTTCAGCCGTCCAGGGCACTTTCAGTGTTCTCCAACACCATGATTCGAATGCGCTAGTGCTTCTTCAGTCTTTTTTCTTTCTTTTTTTTTTTTTTTAACAATTTATTGGGGCTGAGACAATTCTTTTCACAGTCCATACATATACATACATCAATTGTATAAAGCACATCTGTACAGTCTTTGCCCTAATCATTTTTTTCTCTTTTCTTCTTTTACATTTTATTAGGGACTCCAACAACTCTTACCACAATCCATACATATACATACATTAATTGTATAAAGCACACCCATACATTCCCTGTCCCAATCATTCTCAAGGCATTTGCTCTCCACTTAAGCCCCTTGCATCAGGTCCTCTTTTTTTTCCCCCCCTCCCTCCCTTTTCCCCCCTCCCTCATATGCCCTTGGTAATTTATACCTCGTTATTTTGTCATATCTTGCCCTATTCGGGGTCTCCCTTCCCCCCTTCTCTGCTGTCCCTCTCCCAGGGAAGAGGTCACATGTGGCTCCTTGTAATCAGTTCCCCCTTTCCAACCCACTCACCCTCCACTCTCCCAGCATCGTCCCTCGCGCTCTTGGTCCTGGAGGTATCATCCACCCTGGATTCCCTGTATCTCCAACCCTCATATGTACCAGTGTACAGCCTCTGTCATATCCAGCCCTGCAAGGTAGAATTCGGATCATGGTAGTTGGGGGGAGGAAGCATCCAGGATCTGGGGGAAAGCTGTGTTCTTCATCGATACTACCTCACACCCTAATTAACCCATCTCCTCTCCTAAGCCCCTCTATGAGGGGATCTCCATTGGCCGACACTTGGGCCTTGGGTCTCCACTCTGCACTTCCCCCTTCATTTAATATAATATATATATACACATACATATATACATATACACATAAATACACATATATACACACACATATCTTTTTTTTTTTTGCATGATGCCTTATATCTGGTCCCTTGGGCACCTCGTGATCGCACTGGCCGGTGTGCTTCTTCCATGTGGGCTTATTTGTTTCTGAGCGAGATGGCCGCTTGTTCACCAGTCTTTTTTCTTTAAATCATTTTATTGGGGCATCTTAACAGCTCTTATCACAATCCATCCATCCATGGTGTCAAGCACAATTGTACATTCGTTGCCATCATCAGTCTCAAAGCATTTTCTTCTTCAGTCTTCCTTATTCAATGTCCAACTCTCACATGCAGAGGAGGCCACTGGAAACAGCTTGTCTTGGGTCAGGCGCACCTGAGCCCTCAAAGTGACACTCTTACTTCTCAGTCCTCTACAGAGGTCTCGTCCCGCAGATTGACTTAAAGCAGTGCGCCTTTTGATCTCTTGATGGCTGCTTCCGTGAACATGATGGTGGACCCAAGCAAGACTACATCCTTGAGAAGGTCAACTTTTTCCTCTGTTTACCATCATGCTACCTAGTTGATTACCTGATTGATTACAGCCTTGGAAACCTTATGGGGCAGTTCCACTCTGTCCCATGGGATCAGTTGGAGTCAGAACAGACTCAGAAGTACTCAACAATAGCAGCAACAAGGAGACAACAGCTTCAGTCATTCCTTTTCATGGCTATGTAGTTTTCCCTCATATCGACCTACTGTATTTTGTTTATCCATTTATCATTTCCTGGACACTGGGTTATTTCTACACTTTGACTACAGAATTGCCTGTTTTCTCAGGTCTTGAAACTTGTTCAGTCTCTGACCAAGTCTTTCAGACTTTCTGTCCTCCATTAAGATTCCTACAAACCCATCTGGTCTGAACATTGGCCCGAGGGATTAGAAAAGGAGGAAAAGTGAAAGTGGGAAAAAAAGAAAAGATCCAACTTCACTGCTTCCGCCCAGTGAGTTTTCTTCCTCTTCGTTTCTGTCTCTACGGCGAACTCCAGCTTTCTCAGCCTTCACTGCCCTTTAGAAACGATTGCCTCATCTGACCTCATGGAGCCTGGCTCCCAGATGAACTGCCAAGAGCTTTCCAGCTTTGGGTCGTATAGGTAGGCCTGGGATGCATTTTCACTTGGTTTTGCCCAGTTCTGAAGCAAACGGAACCCAATGCTGACTCTTTGAAAATAGTATCCTAACATCAGAAACCTCATTAACGCCATGCATTGCCTCAGAGTCAGCCTGGAGAGAAGGCGTTTGGAGCCTTGAAATGGTGGTTTTCCAGTTACGCTTTTCTTTCTTGACAGTCAGTCGTGATATCTGCACTCCACTGTCTCCATGTATTGCTCATATTTTGCGTGGAAACTAAGCCGCGGGGAGAGTGATCGAGATCCTAGAAACCCACGGTTTCTGGCAGCCCGAACCAGCTCACCGCCAGCAAGTCTATACTGACTCACAGCGACCCTATAGGAGAGGGTAGACCATCCCTGTGGGTTTCCGAGACGAATTCTTCATGAGAGTAGAAAGCCCGTCTTTCTCCCACTGACCGGCTGGTGGTTTCGAAGTGCTAACTGCAGATTGCAGCTCATTGCATCGCCACTAGGCCGCCAGCACTCCCAAGCCCAGTCCAGCAAGCCCCCGATATAGAGCCTTTTGGTTCACAGTCCCAGACTTCATTTCTGGAACAGTCTCTAAGGAGGCTCCACATAAGCAGTGGCCCCTCTAACCAAATGCCGGGAAGAAGAGTCAACACATGCAAGGACCCTGAGTTTGGGGCTGGCATCAAGATGACTCCAGCTCATGATGACTTCAGGGGTTACAGAGCAGAAGGACTCCATGAGGTTTGTCCTGGCTGCAATCTTTACAGATGGGTCTTTGGTGGCATAGTGGTTAAACACTAAGCTGCTCCCTGAAAGGTCACCAGTTCTAATCCACCAACCACACCATAGGAGAAAAGACTGGTTGTTCCTGCAAAGATCAAAACCTAGGAAAACCCTACAGGGCAGTACCAGTCTGTCACACGGGTCGCTTTGAGTCAGAATTGCCTATGACATATAACTTCAACAACAAACCTTTATGGAGGCAGGTCAACAGGTCTTCTGTGGTATCATGTCACGGGTTCTAACCACCAGTCCTTCAGTTGGCAGCCAAGTACAAGCAGCTTGTGACTTGGGTCAGTAGGGAAAAAAAGGGGTGGGGGCAAGAAGGCATAGCTGTTGAGTTGATTCCGTCTCCTAGCAATGCTATAGGACAGAGTAGAACCGCCCAGGGGTTTCCAAGGCTGAAATCTTTACAGAAAAAGATCACCATATCTTTTCTCCCATGGAGTCGATTGGTTAGCAGATGAGTGTTTTACCACCGTGCTGCCAGGACCCAGTCACAAAGCCCCTGAGTCATGTAGAGGTGCTGAGGAGATGCATTTGGGGAGCCAGCAAGCAGGTGGGATAGTCAAGCAACAGGAGAGGACCAGAGTGTCTGGGAGACAGGAATGGAGGAACAGGCAAGTGGCTTCTAGAAAACTCAATGGGCTTGATGGTTCCACTTAATGATGATGGAAAGTTACTGGGGCATCGAAGTCAAGGATGGATGTGAGTGGAGTCCCAGGGTGGTGTGCCAAAAGATTGGTGGGTTGAGCTTGCCAAGAGATGCTTTGGAAGATAGACCTGAAGTCCACTTAGGTAAGGTCTCAGCCCTTGACACCTGGGGGCACAGGTCTAGTCCAGGACACACGGGGTCACCAGGAGTCGTAACTGACCCAACAGGAGCTGATTTTCTTGGGGTTTAGTGGATAGAAGTGGAGCTGCATCTCTGGGAGACCGGCTGGCATAGTGGGTGGACATTGGGCAGCCAATGGCAAGCAGTTCGAAATCACCAGCCACTCCTTGGGAGACAAGAGGCGGCTTTTCATCCCTGTAAAGAGTTAGTCTCAGAAATCCATGGGGACTGTGAAGTGTACGTCCTGCAAACACGTGTGCTTCCAGGCCTTTGTGTCACCAGCATTGTTGGGGTTGAGTGCCTTCAAGTCATTTCCAACCCACGGGGACCCCAGTGTGTCACGGGAGGACAGTACTCCATCGAGTTTCTGTGGCCGTGTTCTTTCAGAAATGGACTCCCACGGCTTCCCCCTACCAAGGAGAGGCTTCAGGAGCTCTGGCTGCCAACCTTTCCGTTAGCCGTTGAGCTCTTCTCGGGTCAGAAAGAAGAGAAAAGAAATTCGAGGGGGCTAGAAAGCAAATGAAACGTGATGTTTTCTTCCTCTTGCAGGCTGATAAATTGTAATCTCTCAATCATCGATGGTGAAATTTTTGCCTCAGTTCTAAAAACCAATAAGAAGCTGAAGTACCTGAACCTGTCCTACAACGACCTGGGCGAGAGTCTGCGCGTGCTGTTTAAGACCCTGTGCCTGCCGGACTGCAGGCTGGAGGCCCTGGCGTAAGTGAGCCCTGGAGGGGTCTGTTTGGGAAACTGTGGCAGCAGGCTGAACTTGGACAAGCTGACTCCCATCCATCCATTCATGGGGAGAACAGAACAATCAAGCCTCTAAGAATCAGCCACCCTCGAGTCTACTCCTAGACGTCTTAAGGAAACTGAGCGTATTCATAAAGGGCATGTACTAAATTCCCAAAGGGGTTACAGCAGCTGCTGCAGTAGCCGTTGCCTGCTGCTAAAATGACAAGTGAACTCTCAAAGCTAAGTAGTTACTAAGAACAGCAGAGCAAAATACCTATGGGCCAGACGACCAATTTAATACGAACTGCACTACTCTTAAGACACTCTGGTGGCGCAGTGGTTAAGGTGCTCAACTACGCACTCAAAGTTTGGTTGGTTAAACTCACCGGCTAATCCATGGGGTTGGAGCAAAGCAGTTGGGGGCCAGGGGAAATAGGAGAGGGAAAGAGGAGAGAGAGAAGTCCACTTCCATAAAGATTTAGAGCCTCGGAAACCCTGTGGGGCAGTTGTATTCTGTCCCATAAGGTGTCTATGAATCGGTATCAACTCACAGGCAAAGAGTTTGTCTTGAGTTTGTGCTGCTCTCGAAAAGGAGTTACAACAGTGTAGTGATTAAGCACTCGGCCACCAACAGAAAGGTTGGTGGTTCAAACCCAGCAACCACTCCACAGGGGAAAGAGGTGCCACCTGCTTCCCCGCCCCGCCCCCCCTCAAAAAAAAATCCACAGCCTTGGAAACCCTGGGCAGCAGTTCTAGTCTGTCCCACAGGATTCCCACGAGTTGGAGCGGAGTCTACAGCAGTGAGCTTGGCTGATGTTTTCATTTCCATCTTTATGGGAACAGGTCGCCAGGTCTTATTTGCCATGGAGTCATTTGTGGGTTCTGTCAACTAGACCTGACCACAGCAGTCCAACTTTTAGCCCTTGCTAAGAGCTCCATTGGGGCTCTTTGTGGTCTAGAAAACCCTGTGGGGTAGTAGTTCTGCATCACTCTTTGCTGGCGAGTTGATGCGCATTCATAGAGACCTTGAGGTCAAACCCGACTAGACAGTGCCTTCCAGCAACAGGGTCTTTTTAGCTACTCAAATATCCCCTGGAGGAGCTGTCAGGAAGATCATGAAGACTGCCTGTGGGTGAGAGGACTGGGAGGCAAGGAGATGGTGTGGAAGATCTTTTCCCTGTTTAGACTCCTGGGTTTTTCTAACTATTGGAATGAAAGGATATCCTGGGAATGAATGAATTAATGAGGGGATTTGTGCAACCAAGACTGCACAGCCCACAAAACCCAACTTATACCCGGACCTTTGCACATGCTGAGACCTCTGGTTCAAACAGTACGTCGTCGTCCTGCGGCTCAAAGTCGGCAGTTCAAAACCACCAGAGGCTCCACAGGAGAAAAACAGGCTTTCTCTTCGTGTCTAGAGTTAGTCTCTGAAACCCTGTCCTGCAGGGTGGCTATGAATCAGCATCAACTTGACAGTGAGTTTGCTTGAGTATGGCATGATGAGATGTCTAACACACAAAAGTAAAATGCCAAGTACAAAGGCCAAGAGAGAAGACACGGAAACATACAACCTTAAGGGTCTTCTATAAATGAAATGGCCTAATGCCGCTTGATGAGAGACGGTAGAGCGTTCAAGGTGTATGTCCATTATAAAGCATAAGCCCTCCGTTAAAATCGTGTAATAGATAACAGCTGACAGAAAGCGAAAACAACACCATAAAAAATTCCCAGCCCAAAAGGCAGCAGAAAAAGAAGTAAAACAGAACCAAGAAGCATTGGCTCCGATAGAAAGGTTGATTTCATCTTAGCTGTGTCAGGAATCGCATGAAATCGTCAGGGCAGGATAGCCGAGCATAGTCAGAGATGGTCCCATCAGATTCAGAAAAGCGAGACTCGATATGTGACGGCAGTGAGTGAGTGACTTCATATGCCCCTTCTCAGTGCTCTTTCAACCCCGCCAAGACGATGGGTGGCAGTGAGGTGGCATCAGGTCCCTTCAGACCAATGTCCAACAGAAGGGAGCGCTGCCTGGTCTGCACACAGTCATGTTGGGACCCCGTGTTGCGGCCACGGCAGTCAGTCCGTCCGTCGTTCTGAGAGTCTATTTCCCGTTGCCCTTCTGAGACTACGCAACTAAGATGCTGTCCACTAAGGGGATCGGACAGCTTGCTAATCATGCGAATAGGGTGGAATGGGGCCATGCAAATTAGTACATGAAGTCGAATGAAGGGGACCGGTCAGGTTTATCATTCCATTAGGCTAAAAACGAGCCACCTCAAAGGCAGAGAATAGGGCACCTGACTACTCTCGAGAAAGAATGGGCAGGAGTGGAGTGCATGATTTGGACCCCACATCCCGGTGCTGGGGGTCCAGACTTTAGGAGAAAGAACTGTAACACTAGAGAGGGGAAGTAGCAAACAAAACAGAGAAACAGTGGCAGCAGAACTGGCGGGGAGGGGTGCAGCAAGAGAGAGCTCAGTGGGCTTGGCCTCACAGGAAGTAAGAGAGCTGAGCAGCATCAGGCAGGGGGTGCCTCTGGGCATTTGGCAGAGCAAGGCTTGCCAACTCATGGAATGAAAGAACTGAGATGTTGGGGGCCAGGCTTACTAGGGTTGGGTGTCTGAGCACGTGTAGAACTAGAGAGATTTATAACAATTTCCTGAGCAGGGCAGGGACTCTGCTGATGGGCCAAGAGCCAGTGAGAGGCATGGCTAAGAAAATGCAGTCCTAACTGAAGAACTGTATCCTTAGCAGTTTTGAGCCTGATTTGGAACCTGTTGCCTCCCGAATGAGCCCTATCGTTTTGAGTCTCTCATTGCAATGAATGCGCAAACCCAGCAGAGACGTAGTGCGGAGGGAGGCGCGGTGGTGGTAGAATCGGTGATGAGTTTGACAAGAGGAGGTATGTCTCAAGCATCCTCTCTCTCCTTCCCTTGTGCTCATTTTCTCACGTGTTTGTCCTCCCAGGGTGGCTGGCTGCAACGTCCGTGAACCTTTCTGGGAGAACCTCTGCGAAGTATTCCTGTGCAGTAAAAAGCTGGTGCATATAGATGTCAGTGCAAACATCTTGAAAGACCATGATTTGAAGCAGCTCTGCGAGGCCATAAGACACCCAAACTGCATCCTGGAGTCACTGTGGTAGGTGGTTGGTTGGTCCGTTCATTTGTAGCCTGGGCCTCCTTGTAAGTGCTACGGACAGATAGAGGCCACCGAGAAGACACTTGACTTGGATGAAGTATCTGCACCTAAGAACGGAAAGGCGAGAATACGCTTCGTCTGGGTTTTTGGTGCTCTAGGTTCGGGTGAACAAATGTGTATGTTGGTTTTGACGTCACACGTTAAATGGATTGGAAAATGGAGCCCCGCTGGTACCAATAGTCAGTTGTCCAACGGCTACCTAGGAGGTTGGTGGTTCTCACGCTACGGAGCTGGTGATTTGCTCTGCCGTGAACATTGCAGCCTGGAATACCCTTGTGAGGCAGCTCTACCCTGTGACACCATATGATGTCACTATTAGTTGGAATTGACACGGTGGCCACCAGTAGCAACAGCGATTGACATCAGGGAAGACCAATCACTGGAAAGGAACATACGGATTGGTAAAACCCCCAAGCCCACTGCCATTGAGTAGATTTAGACTTAGAGAAATCCTTTAAGAACAGGATAGAACTGCTCCTGTGGATTTCCAGGAGTGTAACTCTTTACATCAGTAGAAAGTCCCATCTTTACCCAGCTGGTGGCTTTGAACTACTGACCCAATAACCATGATGCCACTGTGACTCTCTAACTGCCTGTTATTCCTTTCAGAAGTGCCATTGTTTTTCCACACTGATCCCCACTTTAGGTCCCTGTCCTCTTGGTTTACTCTTTCCTTTGGAATTTCAGCCCTCTTTTTCTACCTGGTGTAATTTATCCATGTCCTGGAATGTGTAAGACAGATCCTACTAGTCATAAAATCTCCCCTCAGCCCCAAGTAATACAACTCTCAATCTCTGTCCTCCTCTCTCCCCCCCTCTCTCCCCCCCTCTTTCCCCCCTCTCTTCCCCCCTCTCTCCCCCCCCCACTTTCCCCCCCCACTCTCCCCCCCCCACTCTCCCTCCCCCACTCTCCCCCCCCACTCTCCCTCCCCCACTCTCCCTCCCCCACTCTCCCTCCCCCACTCTCCCTCCCCCACTCTCCCTCCCCCACTCTCCCTCCCCCACTCTCCCTCCCCCACTCTCCCTCCCCCACTCTCCCTCCCCCACTCTCCCTCCCCCTATCTTCCCCCCTCTCTGACTCCTTTATTCATAGCCAACAAACTAGTAATTTTACTGTTAGTTGCCACTGAGTTGACTCAAGTATTAGTAGATTTATATACAGTGTTGTACAGTCCTGCACCATCTTCATGATCGCTGGTGTGTTTGAATACACCCTGGTAGTTTAGTGACCCGTTAACCACAAGGTCAGCAGTTCGAAACTACCGTCTGCTCTGAGGGAGAAAAATCAGGCTCTCTACTTCCATCAAGAGTTACCATCTTGTAAATCCACAGGGGGAAGTTCCACCCTGTTCTATAGGGTCCTTCTGAGTTGGCATCAACTCAATGGCTGTGAGGGTTGGTTGGTTGGCTGCAGCTATTGTGTCAACCCATCTCATGGAATGTTTTCCTTCCTTTTTGTTGATCCTGCATTTTCCCAATCCATGATGTCCTCTTCTCAGGATTGGTCTTCCCTGAGGATGTTCCCTGTTTGCTCTTGTGTGCTATCAGGTCGGTGCCGATGGATCTCGACACCGCCAGCAGTGCTCCTTTTTCTGTCCTGTAGGGTCCCTCTGAGTCGGAATCAACTCATTGGCAGTGACTGACACAGAGCAGTAGCGTGTTCTCAGGTTTTCTAGACTGAAATATGTACAGCAACAAATTATTGGCATTTCTTCCACAGAACAAGCAGGTGGGATCACATTGCCAAGGTTTAGACTCGTGTTGGAGTGTGCATAATGTGTCCACCCCCGCCCCCCGGGACCTCATCTTTTCCTATGACCACATCCAATGGTTGTACATGCTTGAGCATCACATCCGGGCTTCATTTTGCTTTGCTTTGCAGTCTGTCAAAATGTCTCCTCACCAGCGAGCACTGTCGGAGCATTGCTGCGGTCCTCGTCAGCAAACCAACCATGATCAGTCTGGATATTGGGGAAAACGACATACAAGATGAGGGTATGAAGGTGCTATGCGAAGCTCTGGCCAATCCCAACTGCCGCTTGGAGAATCTTGGGTGTGTATTCTCAGGGGCATGGTGGAGTCTTTGTGGATGGTAGGAGATGGGGCACAGATGGGCAGAGAGAGAGAATATAAGATACACTGGGCATCCAACTCCCCAAATAAGGGCAGCATGGTTGGGCGTAATCCAAAAAAACAAACAAAACCAATTGTCATGGAGTCTACTGTAACTCAGTGGGGATGCTAGATCTCTTGAGACAAAGCTGTGCTCCACACAGTTTTTCCATGGCTGTTGTCTTGGTTTGGTTTGTTTTCAGCAGGTCACCTGATTCATAGAAGAGCACCTTTGTTGATTTGCATCTTCCCAGGATTCCTTGTTGCATAATTCTCTCTCACACTGTCATCGAGTCCATGCTGACTCATAGCGACTCTGTGGCTTTCCTAGTCTGTCACTGTTTATGGGCCTAGAAAGCCCAGTCTTTCTCCCTTGGAGCTGCTATTGGCTTTGAACTGCTGACTGTGGAGATCGCAGCCCAATGCATAACCACTACACCACCAGGACTCCATGATTGCATAATTAGTTTACTCCAAAACATATGCCCCTGGGCATGCAGGCAATTCCAGCTCACAGCAACACCGTGGCAATGGAGACCTTCCCTGTGGGGTTTCGAAGGCTGTATGCTTTATGGTAGAAGATGGCCACGTTTTTCCTGCCCAGCAGCTGGTGGGCTTGATCCTGTGACCTTTGGTTAGCAGCTGAACCCTTGAGCACAATGCTACTAAGGCTCCTACTAAGGCATTCCACCAAAGCCAACCCACTACCAGGGATCCAACTCTGACTCCTAGTGACCCTAAAGCACAGCCTGGAGTCCCCATAGGCTTCCCAAGGCTTTGTGGTGCACACTGCTGCGTCTTCCTTCCGCAGAGAGACCGCTGGGTTTAAACCATCAACCCTGAGGTTAAGGGGGTGCTTTAAGCACCAGGACTCCTAAGTTAAAAAAGGGGAATGCTCTCTTAATGGAATGAACTGTGGAGTCACAGTAGGAAGTCTGTGGACTCAGAGAGGAAGGGATGGCTGTGACAGCTCTAAAGCCTCCCCAGCGTGATATTGACGTGTCACCAGCACCGGAGGACACGATGCCGAGGGGCCCGCGTGATGCGGCTGGTTCTCAGTCGGCTGCTAACCCTGAGGATTGGTCCAAACCCACCCAGTGGTCTGCTTCCGAGAGCAGAGAAGCAAGGGAAATGCCGTGAAACCGTTCTGCTCCGTCCTGCGGGGTCGCTAGGATGTGCTGGTGGCCCACTCAATGACAACTGATAACAAGACTAGGATTGGGTACTCGGCGGACATTAATATTAATATTATCAAATGGCTCACATTTTGCATTTTCAAGAACTATCCATATTGGGAAGAGCCCTGTTGCCGTCATGATTACACGGTGGGCTGCTAATCACAAGGTCAGCAGTTCAAAACTACCCGTCACTCTGTGGGAGAAAGGTCAGGCTTTCTACTCCCGTAAAAAGGGACAGTCTCAGAAGCCTTACAGGGGCAGTTTGACCCTGCCCTGTAGGGTAGCCACGAGTCAGAATTGACTCAATGGCAGTGAGTTGGGTTGGGGTTTGGTATCCATATGGGACCTAATGGACAAAAACAGCTCCAAAGGTTAGATGGAAAACTTGGGAAGTGGGGCAGGCAGTATGTTGGTTGATGCAAGAGGAAGAGTTTGGGAAAGGGAGGTGGGTATGGCTGCAAGACTTGAAGGCTACCGCCAATGTCACTGAACTGCACACGCAGAACTTGTTGACTGGGTCTGTTGTGTAGGCTAACAACCACCACAAACACAATTTACACAATTCTCTGTTTTTCTTCTTTCTATTCTCTTCCCCCCACCTCCTCAAACTCATCTATTTATGTATGTATCTTATCAATTTGTTGTCTGGCTCACATCCAATCTATCAATGTCTCTATCTCTATCTCTATACACCCGTATTGTTATCCACCCACCCACCTACTCATCCACCTATCCATCCATCCATCCACCCACCCATCTATACATCCATCCATCCATCCATCCACTTATCCACCTACTCATCCACCTATCCATCCATCCATCCATCCATCCATCCATCCATCCACCCACCCACATACTCATCCACCCATCCATCCATCCATCCATCCATCCATCCATCCATCCATCCATCCATCCATCCATCCATCCACCCATCCATCCATCCATCCATCCATCCATCCATCTACTTATCCACCCATTCATCCACCCATCCATCCATCCATCCATCCACCCATCCATCCATCCATCCATCCATCCATCCATCCATCCATCCATCCATCCATCCATCCATCCATCCATCCATCCTTTTTGTTGTCTGGCTCACAGCCCAGCCCTCTGCCTCCTCCTTCCCCCGGAGGGCAAAGTCATCTCCCACGGTGTGTCTTGTCATTGCAGAGTGGAACAGTGCAAGCTGACCAGCGCCTGTTGTGAGCACCTCGCCTCTGCTCTTGCCCACAATACAGCTCTGTGGAGGGTAAACATGGTTGGGAATGCCTTGGGCCACAATGGATTGGAGGTGCTGTTTGAGGCCTCGAGGCACGCTCAGTGTCCCCTGAAGGTGCTTGGGTACGCTTGTGCTTGTTCTTTTCCTTGCTGGGGAGGCTAAGAATAAAGAGGCTGATGGGGTCCTGGAATGCTTAGACATGCAGTCCAATCTCATTGTGTTTAAAACCTGGATAATGTTTTCTGTCTCAGCGTTGCTGCAGGAATAAGACGGTGAGATAAGATACTTGTCCAGCGAGTAACTAGTGGGTAGGTGGCTGATAAATGGTAGTGCTTACTATTATCGTTTAACATAGTTATGGTGAGGAGCCCTGTGGCACAACAGTTAAGCACTCAGCCACTGACGGGAAGGTTGGTGGTTCAACCCCAACCAGTGTCGCTGCAGAAGGATGTATGGTGGGCTGCTTCTGTAAAAAGTCTAGCCAAGAAAACGCTCCTATCACAAGAGTCTGCTCTGAGCTGAAGTGGACTCAACCACATGCATGACCCAACAACACGGCTGTTATAATACAAGTCTGATGCCAGTCATAGGCTGACATAATGATCGAGCTGGGAGTTTTTATTATTTGAAGCGAACGCATAAAACACATACTAGCAGCTTGGGGTTCTCTCCACAACGTCTTCCGCTGAGTTCCTTCCCCAGTCTTGATGTTTAGGTGAAATTTAGGTGCTTTCTGTCGGGACCTTTACTCTGTCAAGTTAATGTTGACCCCTAGGGTCGTTCCCCCCCCCTACTCCCCCCCTACCCCCCACCCCCCGTAGGGTTTGCAAAGCTGTAATCTTTTGTATGAGCAGCCTGGCGAATTCAAACTGCTGACCTTTCAGGGAATGGTCAGGGGCTTTCACCATTGGCCCCCAGGGCTACTTCTCCATAGGTAATGGCCTCTAATTGGCAGCTTGGCAATGGCTACCATGTTTGGATCATTTACACGACAGAAATGGAGAAATGCTACGTATTGGAGCCGTGGCTGGGTCGGTTAAGGGCTGGGCTCCTCGCTGAAGGATCCGTGGTCCAAATTGGCCAGCAACTGCAGGCAAACAATGAGGCAGCCGGGGCCCATCAAGACTTGCAGCCCCAGGACGCCTACAGGGCACTTCTACCTCGCCTTCTGTCCCTTCAGAACCGGCGGTTTCCACGCTTATCGGCACATGATGCACACGAAGGGAGGGCGTCCAGAGCATCACGGAATTGTTTAATTTCATTCCACTCTTTGCCTTGCCTTTGGAGTGCCCTCCTTGTTTCCCATAGAAGCAGCACTAGATTCTCCTAGATGTTGAGAGAGAGAGAATGTAGAAAGACATGAGAGGGATTAAAATAATCTTTTATTGGGCGCTCTTACAGATATAACCATCCATAATTCAATTAGACCAGCCATCATCGTGCAATTACTGCAAGCACCATTTTCAAAACATTTTCTATTTTTCTGTTTAAGTGGCGAATGACCCTCACCCCCCTTATATTTCGCCAGCCTGAAAAAATCTGACTTTGACGAGGAGACTTGGGTCTTTGTGGAAGCTGAAAAGGAGCGAAACCCTTCCCTGACCATCACAGAGTTCATCTGAGACCGAGGTGGAGCCACACGTGGACAGATCATGGCACAAACTGCCCGACTCCTCCCAACTGGAGCACGGACTGGCTTCGAGTGGGAGCCGAGGGCCTTCTGTGTACCTATTTTGCATTAAAAATCCCTGGCACTGATGTGGGCTGCAGTTCTTCCAATGTGTTTTTATTTTTGTTTTGTTTTTCTTTCCTTGAGATGTGTTTATGTCGCGTGTGATTGTGTGGTTCTTTGCTTTGTGGCCTCAGACCAGCCGTTGAAATGTCCTACCCGAGACCTTTCTCCTCTGTCTCACCACAATATTTTAAGCGCTGAATAAAGTAATAGATTTAAGCAACTCAGAAAACAGAGAAAGGGGGGTGGTGGATGGGAATGAGCCAGGCTTGTTCCCAGAAGGCATAGTGTAGGTTGAAGGAACGGTGAGCCTTTCTCCGTGTTGACGGAAAAAGATGCTGGAAACACTGGAAATGCGAGGACAACATGGTCGTTCATATACTCCCTCCTTTGCTTGTCTCCTAGTGTTGTAGTTCAGACTCGCTCTCTCTTGACTGATGAAATGTAGAGACAGGAAGAAGCCCACTGACCGTGAGTAGAGTGGCTCATAGTCATCACAGTGATGAAGTGGCAGCCATTTTTATGGCTGGGGGAGTCACCACCACATGAACTGTACTAAAGGGTCACGGCACGAGGAAGGGTGAGAACCACTGCTTTGGGGCATGGAGGAACAGCCCCAGAGAGTTCCCAAGGCTTCAGTCTTTATAAGAGTGCAGCCTCATCTCTCCCATAAAACAGCTAGTGGGATTTGAACCCCTGGCCTGAAGTTAGCAGCCCCATAGCCAACCTGTGTTACCAAGGTCCTCTGGTAAAAGTTTAGAAATATATTTTTTAATTCCAAAGTACAGAATACCCATTCCTTTTTCCTTACCTGACATTACAAATAAAGGTAAAGATCCTTTCCACCACCAACCTTGGCTCATTTCCTTTCCCAGAAACCCCAGGAGTGACCTGATCATGAGACTCCTATATAACCTTCCACTGGCATTCAAGTTAGAACAGGGACCAGGGTGTCCACCAGGCATGTGTCAATTCAGGCCCCGAGGTGGGGTGGGGGGAATGTACACCTAGGTGATAAAACTAGGTTGCTGATAATTTTATATATATAAAGATATATAACAAGAAATGAACAGTTAAATTATAAACAGATATATAATACAAGAAATGAACAGTTAAATTATAAAGCATTACAAATGACTCAGTGTGACTCACTCTTGTGAGACAGTTGTGAGACACTGGCAGTCCTTCAAGTCTTGAGGGCCACCAGGTAGTCCTCTGTAGAGAGAGCTAGGCTATCCCAGCACAGGCAGCAAACAGCAAGGCAGGTCACCAACTGTCAGTCCTCAGCTCCGGAGATGTAAATTTCATTCGTGTGGTCTTAAAGGGACCTAAACTTACAGCGACACAGTGCACAGGCTAGGCATCCCACAGGTAGTGTGCCCTTTAAATTGAGGAAAAGACCAAGCAAAGCAGTTGCACACTGGTCCGGTAATTAAAGAGCGAGAGACAAAAAAGGCGAGGCTCTTATCTCTCTGCCCTTCAATTAATCCCACTTGTGTTTATCGGCCAGGCTGACACAATAAACTATCTCAGGAAGACATTGTGGAGCACATCCTGGCCCACCAAGACATGAGGATGATATTCCTGCTCAGAGCAGCCAATCCACAGAGAAGGCCATATGGCTGGTCCCACTATGAGACACGACATCCCTCACTGACCCATCTCCCTACAGGGGACAACACTAGAGACACAGTGTGGGAATTGAGACCAAATTGATTCCACCACACTGAGGCAAAACACTAAGGGCGTGCAACAGAACAGCAAGGGGAACAGAGCAATGAAGTACCCAGGGAATACCAAAAATAGACCTTGGAACCAGGGCTTGGCGCCCCATCAGACTCGACTGGAAAACACTCCTAAAGGCCAACAAATAGTTCTTGAACTTACTACAAGCTTTACTTTTTTGTTGATGTTGTGTTTTTTTTTGTCATTGGCTTTTTGTTGTTTTGTTTTATTTGATTGCTTGATTTTGCTCTGTTTTGTTTTTGTGCATGCTATTATCTCCACAGGTCTGTCTAAATAAGATAGGCTGGATGAACACTCTGGAGGAGAAAACAATGGACCAACAGTTCCAGGGGGACGTGGGAGAGGGGAGGAGGTGGGGGGAAAGGTAGTGGTATTAACAAACCCAGGGACAAGGGAACAACAAGTGATCTAAAATCAATGGCAAGGAGGGCATGGGATGCCTGGTAGGGTGTGATCAAGGGTAATGTAACTGAGAGGAATTACTGAAACCCAAATGAAGGCTGGACATAATAGCTGGACAAGAGGAAAGTCAAAGGAAACAGAGGAAAGAACGAGGAGGCAAAGGGCATTTACGGAGGTCTAAATACAGGCATGTACATATGTAAATATATTCATATATGAGGATGGGGAAATAGATTTATGTGCATATATTTATAGGTTTAGTATTAAGGTAGCAGATGGACATTGGGCCTCCACTCAAGTATTCCCTCAATGGAAGAATATTTTCTTCTATTGGCATTCTATGATGCTCACCTTCAAGAACAAAAAAATCATATCATTGTATGCTAACCTCCCCAATACAATCACTTAAGACAAATGGGTGCATAATCAAATGTGGTGAAGAAAGCTGATGGTGCCCAGCTATCAAAATATATAGCGTCTGGGGTCTTAAAGACTTTGAAGGTAAACAAGCGGCCATCTAGCTCAGAAGCAACAAAGCCCACGTGGAAGAAACACACGAGCCTGTGTGATCATGAGGTGCCGAAGGGATGAGGTATCAGGAATTAAAGAACAAAAAATCATATCATAGTGAATGAGGGGGGGAGTGCAGAGAGGAAACCCAAAGGCCATCTGTAGGTAACTGGACATCCCTTTATGGAAAGGTCGTGGGGAGGAGAGGAGCCAGTCAGGGTGCAGTGTAGCAATGATGAAACATACAACTTTCCTCTAGTTCCTAAATGCTTCCCCACCCCACCCACTATCATGATCCCAATTCTATCTTACAAATCTGTCTAGACTAGAGGATGTACACTGGTACAGATAGGAACTGGAAACACAGGATGGATGATACCTTCAGGACCAGTGGTGAGAGTGGCAATATTTGGAGGGGGAACTGATTATAAGGATCTACATATAACCTGCTCCCTGGGGGGTGCACAACAGAAAAGGCAAAGGGAGAAGGGAGTGAAGGGAGACTTCAAGCAGAGTAAGATATGACAAAATAATAATTTATAAATTATCAATGGTACATGAGGGAGGGAGGAGCAGGGGAGGGAGGGGGTAAAAATGAGGAGCTGATGCCAGGGACTTACGTGGAGAGCAGATGTTTTGAGAATGATGAGTGTAACGAATGTACAAATGTGCTTTATACAGTTGATGTATGTATGGACTGTGATAAAAAGTTGTATGAGTCCCCAATAAAATGATTTTAAAAAAAGAGGAAGACAGACCTAAAACTATTTAAAGGCCTTCCCCTTCCCCCCTTGTCCATGTCTATCTATATAAGATATAGGGAGGATAAACAATCTCAAGGAGAAAATGGGACCAATGGTTCCAGGAGGACATGGGAGAGGGGTAGGTGGGGGAAAAGAAGAGGAGACTAGCAAACCCAGGGACAAGGGAACAACAAGTGATCTAAAATTGATTTCAAGGAGGGCATTGAATGCCTGGTGGGGTTTGATCAAGTACAATGTTTCCCAGAGGAAATACTGAGAGGTGAAAGAAGGTTGAACATGATACTGGGACAGGAGGAAAGAAAAAATAATAAAGGGAAGAACTAGGAGGCAAAAGACATTCATAGAGGTATAAATATAGGTATGCACATTTATAAATATATTAATATATAATGATAGGGATATAGGTTTTTCTACATATATTTAAATGCTAAGCATTAAGGTAGCAGATGGGCATTGGGTCTCTATTCAAGTCCTCCCTCAACGCAAGAACACTTTGTTCTAATAGCCTGGCATTCTGTGATGCTCACCTTCCCTACACGCTTGCTGAAGTCAAACGGTGTAGAAGGAAATGTGGTGAAGACAGTGGATGGTGCTTGGGAAGCAACAAAGCCCACATGTAAGAAGCACAGCAGCTTGTGTGGTCACAGGGTGTTGACAGGATCAGGTATCAGAAGACCCAAGACAAGCAATCATATCGATGCAAACGAGGCAGGCTGCAGTGGAGACCAAAGTCCATTTGTAGACAATAGGACATCCTATCACAGAAAGGTCATGAGGAAGGGACGAGTCAGCCAGGGTGCAGTATGGCACCAACAAAACACACAACATTCCTCTAGTTCTTTAATGCTTCCTCCTCACCTCTATCATGACCCCAGTTCTACCTTACAAATCCGGCTAGAGCAGAGCATGTACGCTGGTACAGAGAAGAGCTCTCAACACACAGAATCCAGGACAGATAACCCCCTAAGAAATAGTAATGGGAGTAGCGATACCATGAGGGTAGGGGGAACATGGGGGGGGGGGAGAAAGGAGAGAAAGGTGAAATCGATTGCAATGGTGGACATTTAACTCCACCCCACTCCCAGGGGGACAAACAACAGAAACCTTGGTGAAGGGAGACAGCAGAGGGTGTAAGATATGAAAATAGTAATCATTTATCATTTATCAAGAGCTCACAACGGTGTGAGGGTGGGGGAGGGAGGGATAAAAAGAGGAACTGATCCAAGGGCTCAAGTAGAAAGAAAATGTATTGAAAATGTTTGACCTAATGGAACTATGGGTTGTAATAATATAGGTAAGAGCGCTGAGTAAAATGTTAAACATAAAGTTAAAAAGAGAGAGCGCTGTAAGAGCCCTCGATAAAATGATTTATTTTATAAAGGGAAGGAGAACGGAGTGTTCGTTCTGCGTGGCCCGGTGTGTGTGGTCTGTGAAGGGCTGTCCGTTCAAACCCACCCCATGGCCTCTCTGGACAAAGGCCCGGAGATCTGCTTCTGTCCAGATTGCAGCCAGGAAAATCCTCTGGAACCCGTTCTACCCTCAATTACGTGACATCACCATGCTCCAGAATCGACCTCGTGACAACAGGATTGCTAGGTTTGCTGCTTAATCATAAGAGAATCTGATGCCCGGAAGAACTGTTGTGGGTTGGATTGTGTACCCAGATGATACATCAACGTTCTAATCCCTGGAAACGATGAATGTGACCTTATTTTGAAATAGAACCCTTGCCCACGTGATGTGCAAAGTTTAATGTGATGTCATACCGGAGTACAGCGATCCCCAATTCAATGTGACTGGAGTCCTGATGAGCAGAGGAAGAGAGGCGCAGACCGACATGGAGGGCAGACAGCCGGTGGACACAGCGGCAAAGACTGGAGGGATTGATGTTGCCACAAGCCGAGGAACCCCTGGGGCGTCCGGCAACTGGAAGAAGCAAGGAAAGCTCTTCCTCAAACTGTCTTCTGAGAGGGTGTGGTCCTGAGCCTTGAGTCTAGACTCTGCCTTCCAGAAATCCGGGAGAAGACATTTCTGTTACTTGAAGCCACGCAGCTGTGGCGCTTGGGGAGGAGAGCCCCAGGAAACAATACAAGGGCCCCCGCGTTCAACTCATTGGGAGAAACCATTGGTGTCCCAGAGTGTTGGCTCTTCTGTTGACCCAGAAGAGTTTGGTTCAAAGGCCAGGACGAATATCGCAGTAACCTGTTGGGAAGTTTAAAAAAAAAAAGGTTCTCATATGAAGCCAGTGGCTGAACAATTCACCACTAGGGGGTAGGTTGCCTGCTTGATCTGAACCCTCTAGAAAGACAGACCTGGCAACCCACTTCTAAAAGGGTCATGGCCTTCAAATTCCCATGGAGCACAGGGCTACTGTGCACACAGGAGTGGGACTCATCTCGACAGGAGATAGAAACAACCACAAAGAGCTGTTTTTATTTTTCAGTCAGTCAGAAAGAAGTGGTACTCCCTTGCAAGGATTCGATGAAGGCTGAGTAACAGCAGAAATGTGCTTTGTACGTGAGAAAATGCTAAAGCAGCCAGCTCTATTTACCCCAGGACTACTGTGAACAGCGGTTGCGGTGTCTGAGGAGGGAAAATGAACAAAGAACAAAAGACACACACACAGAGATGGCACAAAACACACACTCAGAGACGGTACAAGGCTGCAGCCTCGAAGGACCACGGCGTTTAAATACTGGCAGTGTTCCTAGATATGCTCCCTGTTCCTGCGCTTGACTTTCACATAACCTTGACCGAGTTCCCTATCTCAGCACGTACTGCTCTTGTTTACTGCTCCCAGGGAACACTGTGTGCAGCAGTTCCCCACATTCCTTACTGTCTGCAGTGGAAGGACATCTGCGCCCGTGTGCACGCTGCCAGGGAGAAAAGGAAGCCGTTTACAAGAACAAGCTAGGACAGACGTTTGAGAACTGTCCTAAACAGCTATGTGACAGGAGACACGGTCCTCCTTTCATGGCTCCTTCAACAGTTCTTCAAAATAAAGTCAAACTCATCGCCTCTAGCCAACTCGGATTTAAGACCATGTGGTAGGACAGACTAGAACTGCCCCACGGGGTTTCCAAGGCTGTGATCAAAAGCAGGCAGCCAGTCACCTCTTTTTTCCACTAGCAGCACCTAGTGGCTTTGACCTTCAGGCCACTGCATTGCCAGAGTTCCTAGAAACGTGTGTAGGGGAGGCAAAGGTGATAGGAGTTTCAAGTTTCCCGTCGAATGAGAAAGGAGGTACTTTTAACCTCTCTACTGTACAGATAGATGTGCTGGTTTCCCAAGGGCACAGTGGAACGCTCCCATTGAAGGTGGGAGCTGGGAATAAAGTCAGAGAGGGGGCAGACCGTGACGGATATGAGGGTGGTTGGGAGGAGTGCACTGGGGAGCTAACTTCAGTGGAAATAAGGGAATCTTAATAACCGTTCTGGATAAACACCGAGACAAAGGCAGCCTTTTATTCGCAGGTCATGCAAACGTCTCATTTGGTGTCCTGAGGAACGAGTTAGTGAGCCTGCTTAGTGTCCGTGAACCATCCATCACCCCGTTATTTGTACATCTTCGAAACCACTCCGAGAGAGAGCGAGACGGCGTCTCACCTCAGCTGGGGCCAGATCTTCAGGCAAAGGGAGGGGGAGAAGATCAATCGCTTCCTGCCATATCACATTGCTCTACAGTCATCCCCAATCAATAGACATTTCTGCAAGCGTGATTAACAAACTGTGTTAGTCTGGGTAATCCAAAGAAGCAAACCCAGAGACACTCATACATGTGTAAGAGAGAGCTTTATATCAAAGAGCAATTGTACATTGAGAAAACATCCCAGCCCAGTCCAGATCAAGTCTATACGTCCAATATTACCCCATATGCCTGATACTAGTGCATAAATTCCTCTTTAGACTCACGCAGCAATGATGCCGAATGCAGGAAGATCACAGACCAGTGGGTCTTGTGGATCCAGTGGTGGTGGAAGCATCTCAGCGCTGGTGTGGGTCTCCACGTGGCTCCTCCAGCTCCAGGGCTCTGGCTCCATCAGAGTAGCTCCATGTGGCTTGTCAACAGGAATGGCTCGCAGGGGAGTGTGTGCCCCGCCTCCAGGGAGGAATCCTCAGGAGAAGGCCATGCCCACAGCGAGGCCACACTGGCTGTGACCTGATCGGCAAGCTAGACTCCACCCCTTCACTCAAGTTGACAGGAGATGATGTAACTGCCACACAAACCCTGCTGAGAATTCAAGTCAAGAGATGGAAGCTGGGGAGGGGGGGGGAAGGGGAAGGGGAGGTGGCTCTTTGAAAGAAGGCAATGATAGGGGGGGGGAACTGGGCGGGGCAACAGGTATTGAAAAATACTCATCATTACTTACATAGACCCCAAGGGGAGAGTACGCCTGACACTTGGGTCCTAATCGGACACTTCTGACCTAGTTTCTGTGCAGCCCTTAGTGACCCAGTCCTCGTGCTGTAGACTGGTGGGACTTTAGACTCTGTCCTTTCGAGGCCCACAACATCCTCCACAGACCACATCAGAAGGGATCAAGGTGGAAACCCCACAGAGCAAACAGGGCTTCACCTCAGACTCACCTGTAGCAGGTTATGGAACAGACACACCCACCCCCAGGGACTCAAGGCTGAAGCGCCCTCGTGTGAGAAGAAGCAGGCGACTAGGGCCAGGAAGCTGGTTGTCCTTGAACTTCGGTTCAGACCTCTTGCTCTGAGAGTGCCCGGTGTATGGGGGCCCTGGGATACCACACGATGGCTGTTTGAATGCTCCCTTGACTTCCTGGTGACATGTGTTTGGTCTAGCGGGGATGGCGCTGCCTTTATGGATGAGTGCGATCGAAAGCTTCGCCTGATCCCCAACCCTCACTGTCTGCAAATAGTGTCTGCTCACAGATATTCACAGTTCACGTGCTGTGGGCTAGACATTTGGCCCATACACGTATCACAACAGTTCTCAACCTGTGGGTTACGACCCCCTTGGGAGGGGGTCCAGCGACCCTTTTACAGGGGTCGCCCGATTCATCACAGTAACAAAACGACAGTGATGAAGTAGCAATGAAAATAATTCTATGGTTGGGGAGGGGGGGGTCACCACCACGTGAGGAACTGTCTGAAAGGGTTTCAGCATGAGGAAGGTTCAGAACCACGGATGTATCATTTCTTTTCCTCAACGGTGTTTCAGATTCTATCCCATCGGCTAACGTGATGAAACTATCAACAGACTTGAGCCCCACGGGGACACTTTATAAAGGGTCTCCACTATAAAAGGATAATGGCGTCTCTAAAGTGAACCTGGGGTACGTATAATTCATAAGTCTGTGAATGGATTTGGGGCTCAGACTGTGTCCCAGAGCTGATCTAAGAGCAGCGAGTTCTTACGGCACGCCCCGACTCCATGTTCACCATCATGCAAACACCGAAGAGACGCCGTGTCAACGTGTGGTGAAGAAGTCTGACGGCACCCGATCATCGGAAAGAATAGCGTCTGGTGTCTTAGAGGCTTGTCATCAAACAAACAGCCATCGAAATGAGGCATCAATGAAGAAGCACACCAGCTGGTGTGATCCAAGGATTGTCAATAACAAAACCCGAATCCAAAGGAGGGACTGGTACCAGCGCTTAAATGGTGAACACCCGGGTTTGCAGAAGGCTGCGTGTGACAACGAGACCCCCCCCCCATCCATTTGCAGGGTCCTCAGGTGGATTAAGCCTCAGGTGAGTCGCTTTGAAGCTAGCCCAGAGATGTGACCCGCCTTGCTGTCAGAGCGTTGGAAAGTCAACCGTGGCAACTAGAGTTATATTAAAGTGGAAACACCTGGTCACTTGATTGCCCTTTGGCCCCCTTTTATTTATTTATTTTACCCATTTTTAATTTGTTCCAGGTTTGAATATTTTCTGCTTTATCTTTAAAATAGTTTTATTGGCCCGTATTCCGCATACCATACGATGTAACCGTTCGATCACATTAAGATTTATGAAAACATTACCACAATCCATCTCAAGAGACTGTCTTCTCCTATTCGTTGTGATCAGCTTCCCCCATCGTCCCCATGCCATGCCCTGGGAAATTATCAATCCAGTGTCTGTCTCGGTCGATCTGCCTGTCCTGGATATACAGAAAAGCATAAAACAGGAACAAGAAACAGTAGCTTTTTTATTTAGGTTTTCTGCCAGACAGGCCAGCAGAGCTGAGTTAGGCGTGACTTTCCTGACATCTAGTGGCAAAAACTTGTCATCACATCTCTTTTCTGCCTGCGGGATGATTTAGGGAACACACTGGCTGTTGCGAATTAAGACCCACGTGTTGCTTGCTAAACGGGAGGAATGCCCCATCTAACGAACACCTCCGGCATCCACCGAGTACCCCAACCGCTTACATCTGCGGAGCATCAGAACCCGCTCGCTGTCTCCTACAGATTTGGCAAGGCTGAAATGAGGACGTTCTCATCTGGACAAACTGGTCTTGTCTCACAGAAAATTAGATGCTAAGGGCTTGCGCGTAAAGCAGGCACATAGGATGCGTTTCATGTTTGGTCTTTTGAAGCTGAAAAAAAGCAAAACCCAAAATTCCGAAGCCCCAGGGGGACAAACAACAGAAACTGTGGGGGAAGGGAGACACCGGTCAGTGTAACATATGTAAATAATAATAATTTATCAAGTGCTCACGAGGGGGGGGGGAAGGGAGGGACAAAAGAGGAGCTGATACCCAGGGCTCAAGGGAAAGTAAATGCCTAGGAAAGGATGATGGCAACATAGGTGCAAATATGCTTATTACCATCGATGTAAGAATTGTTTTAAGAGCTGTAAGATCCCCCATAAAATAATCTTTTGATTAAAAAATTTTTAAAAACCCACAATAAAACAGGCCAGCCTTCAAATGAGCCATCAACGACCTCAGGTGTCTGTGGGTGGGGCAGATGACTCACCTCTCAGCTGCAAACCTGCAAGATTGGGATGAATCCGCCCCTTCGAAAGGTCCCTGGGTAAGAAAGACCCAGAGAACCACTGCACCAGCCATGGAAACCCCGCGGCGGCCCAGCTGGGTTGGGGCTGACTGACAGCGCTGCTGGAAGCTGTGTCCCTGGAATTTCCAATGCCAGCAGGGGAACAGGTTTCAGAGGTGCTTGCAGACCACAGAGAAGGACTAGGCCATCCCCGGGGGAGGACATGACCCCGAGGACCTCCTGGGCAGCCACGGGACACTGTCAGAAGAGCACTGGGAGGATGGTCAGTGACCAGGTGGCCTTTTGTTCTCTGGTGCCTAGAGAGTCAGTGTGGGTCAGAACCCAGCCCAGGGCCACCTCGCAACGACGAACACGTCCCTGCTCTTGCCGTGATGGTCTCATCATGCCCTGGAGAAGGGCGTCATGCTTGGTAAAGGGGGCATGAATGGGGCAAAGAGAGGAGGGCCCTCCAAGAGCTGGATGGACACAGCGGCCGCATCATGAGCTCAGTGGTGAGGAGGGACCAGGACCGGGAGTGTTTCCTTCCACTGTGCGTCAGGTTGCTATGACAACTGGTGTGTGTCATGCATGTCCCTGCGTGGAAGGACTCGAGGGAAGAGAAACAGCCATAGAAGTGCGTGTGGGAGGTCACTTCCCTGTGGGCTCGGGGACTAGACGTCCCCTCCCCTGCCTCGGCCAGCGGTTCCACATGGGCGTTCTGGATCCTTCCAGATGGCTCGAGGCTCCGGGTCGGCAAAGTGCGGCTCTCGAGCGGTGAGCAGCTCTCTGCTGTAAAGGCTAGTATTCAGGTACTGGCCGTCTCGTTTGTTTGCAAGAATACGTTGACGCCTCTCAAGTAAGTTTTGCTTTGTTGGGAGGGGGCGGGATCGGCAGTTCCTGTCTTAAAAGTTTAACTGGGCCCCAGCTTTGGGAAGAGCGGTTTGACCAGCTCCTTCAAGGCCCGCCCCTGCAGAGCCCTAGGGGGCTCCGCCCTGCTGAGCTCCCACTGGTGCCCCCAGCACGGATGGAGCCCATTTGAGAGCAACTGGGGTGGTTATTCTTTGACAGAGCCGGGCAGGGCTTGGCTGGGGTAGAGCAGGGAGCAGGCCGAGTGATGGAAGCAGATGACTGTTTGAACTATATAGTTATACAAGGACCTTCAGAACGAACGCTCCTGGAAGAGGTAACGAAAAGACAACGGGATGTTCCCAGGAATGTTTTGAAGACCCCTCCGAGTCCGTGGCAAACTTCTCAAGGGGATCGATGGAGTTAGACACGGTTATTCTGTGTCTCTTAAAGTGTGTAAGCCCATGGCCTTTTTATGTTTTAGTCATCATTTTATTGGGGCTCATACAACTCTTATCACAATCTGCACATACTTCAACTATATAAAGCACATTTGTACATTCGTTACCCTCATCATTCTCAAAACATTTGCACTCCACCTAAGCCCCTGGCCTCAGTTCCTCATTCCCCCGCTCCCTCATGGACTCATGCTAATTTATAAATTATTATTCTGTCATATCTTACACTGTCCGATGTCTCCCTTCACCCATTTTTTATGTTGTCCATTCCCCCAGGGAGGTTATATGTAGATCCTTGTAATCAATTCCCCCTTTCTATCCCACCCTCCGTCCACCCTCCCAGTATTGCCACTCTCAGCACTGGTCCTGAAGGGGTCATCCGCCCTGGATTCCCTGTGTTCCCAGTTCCTATCTGTCCCAGTGTACATCCTCTGTCTAGCTGGATTTGTAAGGCAGAATTGGGATCATGATAGTGGGGGAGCCATGTGCTTTTTATTTGGACTGTAATTTCGTTCTGGAAGGTTGTTCATCTCGGCAATCATCGGCAGACTATGTCTTCTATTACTGGAGCTCGGGAGAGACCAGACGGTAAGACAAGACTGCTACAGTCCCCGAAACCCGCCGGGGACGCCCACCCTGCCCTGTAGGTTTGCTCAGTCGGCATGGACTCGTGTGTGTGTGTGTGTGTGTGTGTGTGTGTGTGTGTGTGTTCTTTTGGCAGCAGGTGCCGATTGTTCCTTGTTGTAGGAGTCTGCTGTCTGCAGAAAGATCATTCCCACCTGAGGGGGTGTGTGTGTGTGGGGGGGTGGAGACAAAACAAAGTAGTGACTTCTCGTCTGTCACTGTCAGAGGAAACTGGCCTTCAACAACCAAAGGGCCAGGGGCAAAAGCGTATGGCGATAATATACAGAGGTAATAGTAAGGCCCAGAGGATAAGGCAGAGAGGAGAGAGTAGAATAAAGGAGTCAGACACATTGTATCACATTGTATGATGGCGTGCTCACCTCAGCCCCTCTTGATGGACCACGTGGAACTGGGAGAAGTGAGACAGAGCCTTTACTGTCTTGGGACATTTGCAGGTAGCCGAAGACATGCATCTTCAGTGGTTACATGCATCACAAGGTGGGTGGTGTCTACAGTAAGGTCCCTGAGCTCGCAGGTGAGGAAACCTAATACCTGCATTGGGGGAAGGTACGTGGGGGGCTGGGTGTCATGGAGGGAAGGATCATGTCTGCTTCTACAGGGAGATAGAATCAACCATGTGCTCACTTAAAGGCTGTTAGGGCAGAATCTGTGGGAATGATATTTAAAGCAGGATCATGTACTTGGACTTCACCTCTCACTTAGCAAAGTGGAGGCTTTCCCACCATGGACTACCAGCTCTCCAGATTCCCTCTGTTTTAAGTTAGGGAATAGAGTCATCGCCCTATTTCCCTCAGTGTTCCTTTCCCACAAGTCTGCTGCTTAGTCACGAAGCGACCTTGGCAGCCTGCGGAAAGGAAGGTGCGGTTGCAGGGGCCAGTGGACGGCAGGCAGGACCCCGTTTCCTCTGTTGGCTACCCGCCAGAAGGCCCCGAGGACAGATGGGGTGGGAGGTCTGAGTGACCCTTGCAGTCTCTGCTTCTCCATCTGGCCCGCAGAGGGTGTGGGCGCACAGAGAACAGGGAACTAGACAAGCGGAAGCCAACTCCGGTCTCCACGCACGGGTTAAGCTTTTTAGCGCTCGGTGTTTCCCAGCTCTGGACTCGGTGCCGGGGCGGGACGCCCCCAGACTAAGCTTTTGTGGCGGAGACCCTGGTATCGCAAGAGCTAAGCCTTCTTGCAACCCATCAAAACCGGGCGGGTTGAATCTTCTCCAAGCCAGAAAAGACCCGTCGGCTGCACCCGGAAAGGTTCCCCAAACAAACTCACTCCCTGCCGTCGAGTCGATGGCGACTTATAGGGCCCCCACAGGGAAGGGTAGACCTGTCTGTCCCCGTGGGTCTCCCAGACGTCTGTGACTCTGCAGGGAGCAGAGGGAGCGGCAGGTGGTTTCCCACTGACTGCTGGCCTCGTGATTGGCAGCTCGGTGTAAAACGCGCTTCTCAAAAACTCCGCATGGTGGCAGCACCGAGCCGCCAGGGACCAACCTTGTGCCAAACACGAAACCCACGCGGTTCTGCCGCCGCCCCGACCGGACTCCCGGGCTCCCCTGAGTCGGGGGAACTGGCTCCGCTGCGTTCTCAGCGGCCCGCCGGGTCTCCGTGACTGCCCGCCTCCCTGGCCTAGGTTGCCAGTTCTCCTTCCCAGGGGTCGCCGGGTGCACTCCCTGCTGCGGCCAGCCTTTCTGGTTCGCGGCTGAGGGTCTTAAGCCTTTGTACCACTACCACGAGCTGCCAGCAAGTTCCAGAGGAGCGGGGAGAGCATCGGATGCCTTGCTGGGCTGCTCTCCTTATGGAAATAGATCGCCAGGACTTTCTCCCGCAGCCCCCGCGTGGGTTCAGCCAGCCAGCGTCAGGCGTCCAGGGCTTAAGCACTGAGCCACCACCTGCACGGCTCCCGGGGTCTCTAGTTCACAGGGTGTGGGTTTATGACGAGCAAAATGCTCTAGACCCTGCCTCTGCGATGAGTGGGTGGCTGCAGACCAGTTTGCTCAGTAGTGCGTCGTGGTCCCTTAGGGGTTAGTGACCACCCCATACACAGAAGGAAACACTGCCAGGTGGGGTGGGGAGCGTGCCACCTCACAAATTTATTCCTATGCCTGAGGCTAGTTGTTGCAGCCACTGTCTGTCTATCTCTGTGAGGGCCCTCCTTTCTCACTGCCCCTGTGTTACTTAGTCTTGCTAGGGCGCCCTCAAAAAAATGACTCAATCGAACCGAGCAGCGGGGCCAGTTTAAAGTGGAGGGGTCAGCTCAGAAGGATGTGGTCACTTGGTGGATTTTATCAGACACAGGATGCTCACAAGGGCTTATGAAGTTTGACCAACGCTGAAAACAGCTTTGGTGAAAACAAGGTTGGGAGAGCTTCAATTCTGTGTGCACACATCATTTCCAAAGGGACACGCTAGCTGTGGTGGTGCTGCTCGGGCCAAGAGCTCAGCTGCTACCTGAAAGGTCAGCAGTTCCACCCCACCAGTGGCTCAGGGGAGAAATACTGGGGGTTGCTTCCTGGACTCGCAGTCAGTAGGCAGTTCGAGAGGTCAGCAGTTCAAAACCAACAAACACACCATAGGGGAAGAGACGTGGCTCTCTAATCGCAGAGTTCATCCCCGAACAGAGTTCTACCCTGCCCTATACGGTTGCCATGAGCCTGTGTGTGTGTGTGTGTGTGTGTGTGTGAGAGAGAGAGAAGAGACAGAGAGAGAGAGAGAGAGAGAGAGAGACAGAGACAGACAGACACTGACTGAGAGATTTACTAGCGAGGAAAGCCAGAAGGCAGGGGTCAGGAAGAAAGTCTTCCCTGGTGGAACTGAGATAAAGTGCTAGACTGAAAACCAGTCAGCAGTTCAAACCTACCAGCCACTGCTCTGTGGAAGAAACACGTGACTGCTTCTGGAGATTACGGCCTTGGAAACCTTACGGGGCAGCTGTCTCTGAGGGTGGCTGTGGGCTGGAACACACAGCTCTCAGGGCTCTGTCCTCGATGCTGAAGGAACATAAGCAGCTTTAGGTCAATGCTCCAGTCCCCAGGCTAACAAGAGGCTCCCCTGGACTAGGAGCCTGAGAGCCCGTGGTCAGGCTGGGACAAGGGGCCTGTGACCCAACTGCTGTTGCTGTTCCGGGCCAGGTTCCCCGGCAGTCTCTTGGGCAGGGGCTCCAGTTCACCTTTTACATCCTCCCAAACTCAAGAACCACACAGAATGGGGACAAGTAGATAGTGCCATTTATTGCCCGCAGCCCTTCTCCCGATCCACACGGCCCCCCTCTGCAGGGCTGGTTCTGTTGCTGTGTCTGTCCCTTGGCCACCCCAATCCAGGAGTGGGCGCGGGGAAGGGCATGAAGGACGGGGGACTTGGAGTTGGGGCAGAGAGGACTCACAGGGGAGAAAACATAGGGGGATGGAGTTAGGGGTGGGCATGATTAAAACAAAGTCTAAAAGAGCACAGGGGCCCTGCCAGGGGACGGCTCCACACAGAAAAGTCAGGCTCTCTCCAGGCCAGTGGCGCAGGGAGGGCTGTGCGCCCTGCTCGGGGTGTCCGTTGTCCCTTGGTCTCCAGGTCTCTCAGGCTGAGCACCCAGGGAGAGGGTGGGCCAGGCGGAGGGGCAGGGCTTGGAGAGGGTGGGCGCAGTCCAAGGGGAGCGCTAAGTGGGCCTCGGGCCCCTCCCCTCACAAGGGGCAGTGTGAGGGTGCCGGGAGGGTGCCAAGACCCTCTGCCCGTCTCCCCTAGGTCTCTGGATCCCTGCCCAGCCAAGGGAGCCCGAGGGGCCTGCCCATGCCCCCGGGCCACCGCCCCTACCGGGCCTCTCCTCGGCATTCGCTGCACCTGGCACCCTCCTCCTCCTCCTGGTCACCCTCCTCACCGCCCTCGCGGTAGAAGCTCTGTCCGCAGCTGCTGCAGACGGCGGGCGCCCCTACGGCATGGACCAGCTTGTGTCTCCGCAGCGCGGCGCCCTGCACGAAGCCCTCCCCGCACTCAACGCAGATGTGGGCAGGCTCCTCGCCCCCAACCGCCCCGGGCCCGTCCGCGTGCTGTGCACGCTGGTGCGCCAGGAGCGCCGCGCCGTGCCCAAAGCCCTGGCCGCACTCCAGGCACACATAGGGTTTTGGGGCTGGGGCACGCCGCGATCGGGGTCCTGGCGCCCGGGGCCCCGCCTCCAACTCCATGGCTGCAGCCGCCGCGCCCTCTCCCGCCGCTCCCACCACGATGATGCCCTCGCCATCGCCCACGGGAATGGCCAGCTCGCCGTCCGCTGCCGTGGCCTCGTCGGGAGTGTTGGCGATGCGCACGCTGGCCGCCAGCACCTTGGCCGCCACCCCAGGCCCGGCCAGCTCCGGGTGCAGGCGCAGGTGGCGCGCCAGACTCTTGGGCTGGCTGAAGCTGCGGCCGCAGCGCGGGCACACGAAAGGCTTGAGGCCGGTATGCGAGCGCCGGTGCTTGGCCAGGCTCTTGCTCTGCGTGAAGCTGCGGCCGCAGTCGGGGCAGGCGTAGGGCTTCTCGCCCGTGTGGATGCGCTGGTGCTGCATGAGGTTGGAGCTCCAGCTGAAGCGCTTGCCGCACTCGGAGCAGGCGTAGGGCTTCTCGCCTGTGTGGATGCGCCGGTGCTGCACCAGGTGCGAGCTCTGCGAGAAGGTCTTGCCGCAGTCAGCGCAGGCGTTGGGCCGCTCGCCCGTGTGCGTGCGCTGGTGCCGCGTCAGCTTGGACCAGTGGCTGAAGCTCTTGCCGCACTCATTGCAGATGTAGGGCGCTGGTGGGCGCGAGCGCGGTGGGGGGCCGGCAGGGGGTGCCGCTGGGGGTGAGGACAGCTTTGTCGGGGGCCAGCTGGGAACGTCGTCATCATCCATGATGAGAATATCCACTGCAGGGTAAGGTGAGAGGGGAGGCGACTCAGAAGTGGGGCTTGAGAAGGGCAGGCCTGGAGGCTCCATGCGCACCCAGAACACAGGATCGGCCTGTACCCCAAAACTCACAGGCCAGTGGGACCTCTGGGTTCGCAACCACCGCTGGGCACCTGAGGCCCCAAACCCTAATTGAACCAAAGGCTCCAGCATGGGTTTCCAGGGCCATAAGCCTTTCCTCTGGAGCAGCTGGTGAGTTTGAACCGCCAACCTTGTGGCTAGCAGCCAATGCCAGATAAACTGCGCTGTACCCCTGAGTCTGCTGGCTCTTGGGGCTGAGACACCTAACCTGACACCAGTGGTGGCTATGGCGGCTGGGCCCACAAAGGGTTTGGATGGCTTATATTCTCACTGTGGGAGGAGGGGGCAGGAAGTCCTGCCTGACACACGCCGGGATGGGACTTCTGTGGAGTAGTGGGGGCCTAGGTATCCCTTGGCGTCACCTAAGACGGGGGCAGAAGCAGACCACTCAGCAGGGTGGATAGAGGCGGAAAAGTGGGTAATGCAGGTTTTTTATTGGGGGGGGGGTTAAGCAGGATTTTTATCGCCCAATCTGCTGTATAAAAGGCACGTCACGGTGATGCCACAGCAGGGTGTGGAAAAGAAAAGGGCTGTCTGCAGGGCCAGGCGGGCCTCGGACCCCAGGAACGAGCCTTGAGGAGCCGGCCTGGGGTGTCTGCTCAGTCTTGTCCTAGCAGGTGGAGCTCAGGCACCGGGCTTAGCGAACGTGCCAAGCTCGTGCTGTGGCCTTTGGTGTGGGGTTTCAGTCACACACGCCTGTGAGAGTTCTGACGACCACGTGCAAGAACACAGAGGCTGGTTTGTTACAGCGGAAGCTGCAGGGACCCAGAGAGCCGGGCACGTGCCCTGGATAGATGGACAGGCGGAAGCGGGCAGACACAGCACAAGCTCACTCTCAGCATCGCCCTCCCCCCATCGGTAGGAGTGGCAGACTGAGCCCTCCAGGCCGCCAACACTGAGTTTTCTAAGAGGAGATGCACACTCCCCTCTGCCTGAGAAGGGCATGCCCTGGGTCTGGGGTGGCGGTGAGCAGCTCGGGCACAGCCCCTCACCCCCAGGGTGGCTACTGACCACTGGGAGCATGATGTCCAACGGGGGGTGGGGGTGGGGGGTGGGGGGGCAGGGGAAGAGTGCTCGTGCCCAAGGCCTGCGTGCATTTTGGGAACATCTTGGAACGGACAATGGCCTAGGAGAAAAGGGGCCAATGTCCACGTGGTTCTGCACTCAACGCGGAGGAGGAGCGACCAGACCTTCTGCTCTGACAGAACCCGCCGAGGCTCTTCGATTGTCCCGTCGGCGCTCTGCGTCAGCATGCACTGGCAGCGAGGGCGAGCTGCTGCTTGGGGAAACAGTGGGTAGTTCTACCCTGAACTACAGGGTCACTGGGCACGACTGGGGGGCAGTGAGCTAGGGTTGGAAGACCGTTACCAGGGACAGTGGGGCAAAGACTTGTCTGTTTTTGCAGCTCGGCTGGGTCTGCCTGGAAACCCCCAGCTGTGGCCCATGCCCAGGTGAAAGGGCATGTGGTCTGGGAGTGTCCTGGGCATTCCAGGAGGGACCTGGTGAAGACCAGGCAGCTGCATGCGGTTAGCACCTGACTGATAATCGAGTCAAATTTGGGGGTGGGAGCCAGAAGAAAGGCCAGGCCACCCGCCCCTGTGGCAGTAGCCCTGGAAGCCCTGACAGCTCTGTTCTGTGCACTGGGTGCTGGGGCCCCGACTTGCAGGTGGTCTAGTCCAGGGGTTCTGTCAGAAGGGCATATACACTGTGCAGGGCTGCATTGTTTCTGAGCACGGAGGCAGCTATCCACGAGTGGCATGTCAGCGTGGCCCTCTCGGTGGTTTCCCATGTACAAATGTTAGGTGTCCTTGCAGGCTTGTGCCTCCTGCAGACATCTCAGGATGGGTCCCCTGCCCTGAGGTTTCCTACTGGGGGGAAGGGGGGTGGCCACCCAGGATGGTGGGGTGGCTGTGCTGCCTCTGGGCTCCCAGAGGGAGCTGTATGGCTGACCAGGAGTAGCCCGAGGCCTGTCCTGAAGCAGGACACATGGTGGACACATGCAACCATAGTCCACAGGGGGGGGACGGAACAGTCACTCACCCGGGTTCTCGTGGCTGGCCATCTGCTGGTCTTCAGAGTCCAGCGGCCCCGGAGACCAGGCCTCCTCCCGCAGCTCCATGTCAGGGTCCCTGTCAGGAGAGTGGGGGCTGGGTGACGGCACTTGGAAGGCAAGGATGTTACCACCGAACCCATTTCTATACCCTGCAGCTGTGTCTGCTTCCCCCTCAGCCTCCCATCACCTGGGCTTGAGGCCTATACCCGGGCCACAGAGAGCTTTACATGTGTCACGTGTTATCAGACGGGTCTCCAGGGCACAAACCCTTCACCCAGGGCTAGGAGCCAAAAGGCTGGCTCACCCCCGCTGGGAAGTGCCTCGGCAGAAGAAAGGCGGGGCGACCTGGTCCCAGTACAACTGCAGCCAAGACAACCCACGGCTCAGTCCTGCTCTGCACCACACAGGTACCAACATCCGCCATGACCTTCATGCGTGCTACTGAGAACAACCCCTGCCACCAAGTCATTTTGACTCGTGCAGCCCTGCGGGACAGAGGCGGCCTGCCCCTGGGGGTGTCGGAGGCTGCTGTAGTGCTTCATGGGCCCAGGAAGCTTCCTTTTTTCCTGCGCGCACCCCGGCTGGTGGTTGCAAGCTGCCAGCCTCCCAGCGAGCAACCCACCGGGAAAGCATGCCGGCACCGGAGTGTCCACAGTGGTTGGTTGGTCACCTGGCACCACATACTCCTGCCCTGGAATGTGTTCAAGGCCGTACTAGCTTGCCCCCACCCCAACTGACATTTCAGAAATTCATTTCCAAGCCTTTCTGCTGAGGTACCACCTCTGGGTGCGCACAAGCCCCAGCCTGTAGGTTAGCAGGGGCACAGCGACCATGGGCATTGCTAGGAGCACTGAGGAAGGGTGCCACAGTGCTCTCGGGACCAGAAGCCAGCAGGCCCGCTCAGGACGGAGGTGGGGAAGCAGCAGGAGTAGAGACGGTGCTCAGCTAATTACAGGGCTGCACTGCCTGCCGCCCGCCCTCCAGCACCCTCACTCGCAGGCCCATCTTTATTGTAGCCTAATGAGCACACTGCCCGTTATTGCCCACGCCCGCTCCCTCCTGGACTGCACGGGCACCGAGACACCTGGCTGAACAAGTAAGTCCTTCCTGGAGGAGGCCCTGGCCAAACAAGAGTGGCACAGGGCCAGAAAGATAGGGGGGAGGGGCAGAACACAGGACCCTGGCCCTAGGGAAGGAAGCAGGTGGATGGCTGTGTGGATGGAGGGGCACAGGTCATGTGCGCAGTGTCCCTGCTGAGAGGCAGGAGGAGGATATGAACCACACTCTCTGGGGCTCTGCACCCACCTGTCGCTTGGCTCAGCAGGGGAAAGGTGCAGCAAAGGGGGGCCTGGGAAACCCAGTTTGAGGCGGTTCCACTCAGTGCCACAGGGTCACAGAGGCAGAGTCCCCAGACGGTTATGGGGTGTGTGTGTTGCGGGATGGGGGTGCAGCAATACAGCTGCAGAGTCACAGGCAAAGGCTCCTCCTCCAAAGGGCATCGGGGAGCTGCTGGAAAACACTGGGGGCCTGCTGAACCTTGCTCAGGGACTACGCTGCTGCCAGCAATGGGAGTGACTGCCCAGTCAGGGGTGGCCAGCAACCTGACTGTCCCATCTTCATTTCCTTGTGGTGACCCCCAGAGCCTCCTGTACAGTCACCCTCGTGGGGTTGACTGCCAGGTGTCCCCCCATGGGGGCACTGGGGTGGGGTCCGGTCACCCTCTTTCTTGGTAGCAGCTAGCTACACACTTCACTGGTCACACTCTACCATCACACCCAAGAGCCCAACTCACTGCCACCAAGTGGATTCCGACTCTCAGGACCCTACAGAGCACAACGGAACTGCCCTGTGGGTTTCTGAGACTGGCTCTTACTGAAGTTGAAGGCCCGTCTTTCTTCTGTGGAGTGGCCAGTGAGTTCAAACTGCTGGCCTAGCAGTGCGCAGTCCAGCGCATAGTCACAATGCCACCAGGATGCCTGAATCTGAAGGTTCTCGCGACAGTGGACAATGACTTTGGGGAAGCTGAAGTTGACAAGGGTGTCATGGCAGCTGGGTCAACTACGAGCCCCCAGGGCAGAAGCAGCCCAGCAGTCAGGCACGATTCTGCACGCGCAAACACCAACCAATCACAGCCCGTCCAGCCGAGGCCAACTCGGAGCGAGTGCACAGGACACGGTGGGCCTGCCTGTGAGCTCCTGTGCGTTTAACTCTCCACAGAAGTGGGATGCCTCATCTGTCTCCCAAGGAGCTGCCAGTCGTGTGGGTAGCAGCCCTTAGAGTAACCCCAGGCTATGAAGTAACCAGGGCTCCTTCAAGACTCCTTCCAGCTTGTCCCTGCACTGGGGACGCCCAGCGGATGCCACCATGCATGCAGCCTGCACAGGGGAGTCGTGGGCTCCCTGAAGCTATCCATTCAGAAGGGGGCTCACTCGCCACTGTTCTCTCAGAGCTACTGCTGAGTCTGAACTGCTGACCCTACAGTTAGCAACCAACACATAGGCCACACACCGCCTTCAGAGCCGGGCTGAACTAGAGCCACACGCGCCCAGCACACTCACCCACACATTCTCAAGGACAGAAATGACCCGCAAACTTGGGGGTGGGGGGTGGGGAGGGGCTGTGCTTGGGACACATCACCAGGAGCTGCCAATCACTGGCAAAGAGTGCTAGCGGCCTTAAGGGGCCTCCTGAGATTCGCAGATATGGGCTGCAGCAAAGGGCTCAAGCACAGGGCAGGCTGGGTGCCGCAGGGCCAGCAAGGCTTGTTGCATGGGAGCCACTTCAAGGCAGGGGAGGAGGAGGGTTCCTTGAACTTTCTCAAACCCGAGTGTGGGGAGCAGCAAGGTGAGGATGCCTGGCGAGGCCTGCGGAATGCGCGATAAGCCCTCCCAGGACCTGACCCTGCAACCCCACCCCCAGTACACAGGGCAGGGTATTCACAGCATCCCCTAGGGGACACGACCAGGACACAAAGTGTGCACCAGCCAGGAATGGGCCAGCTCCTGGTGGAGGACTGGCCCGTGGGATGGCCAGCCCAGGAAGGCCTGGGGAGCAGCGGGCTAAGCCCTGGGCTGCTGCTCCCACAAAGGGTCAGCACTGCCCAGGGTCTCTGTGGGTGAAGCCCAGGCCTGGGTGGTGGGAGCCCACAGGGACAACACACCCTGCAGTGCACAGGGGCGCGTGCGCTCAAAGGGGTGCTTCACGGGATGTACATTACAGCCCAGTTAAAGAAGAACTCAAAAGCAGTGTGGGCCATCTAATTACACTAGAGAAGCTGCATGGGGGTGTGCTGCGGGCTGGAGGAATGGCCGGGCCTGCGTCGAACTGGCACCCTGGACGGCACTGCAGCCTCCTCTGCTGTGAGCTGTGTGCCCAGTGACTAGTGTTTCACCCACACAATGCACCGAGGCTGAAGGGGAAAAGTGGGTGGGTGTGACGTCCTGCCCTGCTGCCAACTAACCTGAGTACTCGCTGCTGTCCCACTGGCCTGCCGTGAGCTCAGGACCATGTCCTGGAACCAAGGCTCTGAAGGAAACCAACATCAAAGGTAAGCCCACCGCGGTGCCGGCAGGCGGTGCAGCTCAGGCAGAGCTGGGAGTGTGCGGAACTGCAGCTCAGGGTCTGTGCTGTCAGCCTCGCTTTCTCCCTGGGAGCGGCTAGAGGGTCTGAAGTGTTGACCACTAGACCTCTTTGGTTGGGCCACACCTTACCTGAGTGGCAGCCCCGGTCCCCCACCTCCTGGAGAGCACACAGAGCCCTGGTCATAGGCACCAGGGGTTGGCACAGGCTCAACAGAATCCATGGGCAGCAGCCTCACAGGTCAGCGCCGTACAGTGGGGGCAGTGGTGCCGGGATTGGAGTCCTGCAGGCCTGCTCAGCACCAGAGTTTCTGGTTCCCCACCACCTGCTCAGGCCCCTGCTAGGGACTCCACTCCTGCAGGGACACCCGGTTCCCACTGGGGCTTCCAGGGGACCCTGAGCATCTTCTCCCAAGTGCTAGGTGTGAGGGGCCCTCAGGAAGCTCCAGCCAGGCCCAGGATGCCCCCCTCCATCCCCTTGCCTGGGCTTCCCTCTCTTCAGCAGGCTCAGATGCGGGCCTACAGGAGGGGATGCCCCGCCCCGCCCCGAGCAGCCCAATTAGCACACACACCTGACAGCGAGGTTCAGCTGGTTATTAAGCTGGAAACAAATTATTGTTATTGTTGTTATTAGGGCCCCACCCACCCCATGGAAGCCAGCCACCAATTACCCCCTTTCTTCTGTTGCCAGTTCGCCTGCCTCTTCTCTCAGAGGCTGGGCTCAGCAGGCCCCACCCATCCCTGCCCCACCATGTCCACCCAGAGTCCCTGCATGGCCCCACTCAGCCCTGTCACTCACAATCCTCTCTGCCAGCCAAGACTTCAGTTCTGGCCCCACCTCCTCCCTCACCTACCCCATCGATCACTCAGTCAGGAAGGTCTACAACAATCCCCGCAGCACACCCAGTGGTCACTTAACCCGCCATCTGCCACTTGCAATCAGCAAGCACACGTGAGAGGGGCTTTGAACAGGTCACGGGAAAACTCCATTATCTTTTCATTCCACTTTGAAGCCCCCTCATACACCTGTGCACACATGTGGCCCCGCCAGGCACCCCTGCCCCCCTCACTTCTGATGGGCATCCTCTGCCCAGTCCACTGACCTATGGCCACCCTGCTTCTCCCAATGAACACAACCATCTCTCTCAAGGTCTAGCCACGGCTGAGAGACACAGGCAAAGATGCCCCATGCCCTCACCTGCACCAGGGAGACGCACAACAAATGATGCACTCACTGCACCACAGCACCCTCGCCAAGGTCGGCTGTGCTAACTCCTCCACCCCCCCAAGAGAGAAAGAGCAGGCAGTTGGCGTCTGTCTGTCTGTATGCAGCACAGGAGGCCGGCCCTCCAGGACAGAGCCCGGGGCCTGTCCATCAGCCTGCACCTTCACCTCTGCCCGTTTTTCCGTGGGGAGCCCAGTCATGTTTCAGCAGTTTCCCAACCCACACACACCAGGAAGGCCTGGCGATCAACCCCAGGAACCACCCCATGAAAACCCTGGGCAAGTGTGTAACCCATCACGGGGTGGCCCAGGGTTGGGGTTTGCTCTGCCGGGTGAGGGAGGCAGATAGTGGCTAACTCCATCCAGTCACCACTGCTGCTCTGCAGAGCTTCCAGGCAGTAAATCCTGATGGGAGTGGCTGGGGGACGCACACCCAGATCTCCGAGAGATGAGCCCCTGCACCAGCAACACACCCAGAGAGCCTCAGGCTCCTGCAAACGGCTGCTAGTGGCCTTGAGGGTCCTCGGGATGAGGAGTGTGCTTTCGACTGCCGGTGGTGGGAGCCGCGGCTGAGTGCACACTGCACACTTCCAGCCGTGACTAAAACTCTCTGCCACTGAGTCCATGACGACTCCCAGCGAGCCCGCAGGCCAAGAACAGCTGCATCTGTGGGTCTCTGACACTGTGACTCCTCAAGGACGCAGAAAACCCTACTTTCTCCCTCGGAGCGGCTGGTGGCTTTGAACTGCTGACCTTGTGGTTAGCAGCCCAAAGTATAACCCACTACATTGCCAGAATCTCAATGAAGCTGCTACGAAAATAAGCTGGCTCAGGCCCCTTCACTTCCCTGAGACCCCAGTCTAGCCCCACCATGCCGGCTCCCTGCAGCTTATTTAAATCCAAGCCCAGCAGGCGGTACCCCTCTCCAGCTCACTTCCCTCAGTCCACCCCACCCCTAGCTCACTCTCACCTTTCAAGGACCTGCTCAAATGTCACCTGCCTGCTTGATGACCAGGAGTCACCCTCCCGTCCCCCTGCCTCAAGCCCACTCCTTGGGGCCCTGATGTCACTGAGAGACAGTGCTCAGCTGCGTGGGGGGAACCAGTGGTTTGTTCGGGTGGAGCCCACCAACCTGCTGTGGGAGAAAGATGAGTCAGCTGTCTCCCTCAGGCGCCCTAGGGGCCGCTGTCACATGGGGTCGCCTGAGTCAGACCCTACCAGCCAGCACACAACAGAGCCATGGCATGAGGATGCCAGTGTCCATGTGCAGCTCTGAACTCAGACATGGGATGGGGAAGCGGTCTGCGTGGGACATGGAGTGGGCACAGGGCTGCCTGGAGAGAGTCTCTGGATACTGGATGGCTGGGGGTGCGGCCTCTGGCCACAGCCGGATTGACTCTGGCTCCCAGACTACATACAGCTTGGCTTGCCACCCAGTCAGGCGAGCACCTGGACCAGCACCCGTCGTTAGTATACTGCCCACTGTCTGCAAGTCCACGCCCCCTCCCGACAGGCAGAAGAGCTGCCGCACAGGGTGTCCAAAGCCACAGGTCTCCACTGGGGAGGGAAAGGGTTGCCTCACCTCCTCGCAGTGGCTGATGGGCTCCTGCCGCCCCCCCCCACTCCTGGTTAGCGCTATAGCCAGTGCGCCACCAGGGCTTATCAGACAAGGAGTCAAACACTGCTTTCAAGACTCAGCTCTGACCGGTGGTTTGAACCCACTGTACATCTCTACAGAGCCAACCATCCTTCCTCCCACTGAGAGCCGGCCTGTTAATAGTCCTCCGCTGCAGCGGCTGCATGGAGGCTAGAGCTGACCACCTGCGGCCTCAGCGACAAATCCATAGCTAGGGCTTGACCCGGGTCTCTCTGGTCCCGAGTCCCTGCTCCACTAACCACTGCGGCCACCTCCCTGCCAGGCCACCAGCATCCCCTCATGAGTGTGGGGCAGTGGGAGGGGGTGTCTAGCAGAAAAAGGGACTGCCTTAAGAGTGGCTAGAACCAGGTCTGAAGGTCCACTTGCCGAGGGAGCAGGAGAGCTAAGGGGGCCCCAGCAGTGGGAGATGAGGACTCAGGTGTTTCAGCAAGAATAAGACTCCAACCAGAGAGAGAGAGAGAGAGAGAGAGAGAGAGATCTAACCACCAAAGGGGGTGGGGATCTAACAAGAGAGAGAGAGAGATCGAGATCTAATGAGAGAGGGGGTACTAACTAGAGCGAGATTAAGAGAACGAGATAGGTCTAACCAGAGAGGGTTGCCTAACCAGAGAGGAGTCTAACCAGAGAAACGGAGATGGATCTACCCAGAGAGAGAGAGAGAGTGGGGTCTAACCGGTGGGGGGGGGGGCGGGGAAGGGTCTAAGCAGAGTGGGTGGGAATCTAACCAGAGAGGAGCCTAACCAGTGAGAGTGTGAGTGGGAGGGGTGTCTAACTAAAGACAGTGAAGGGTCTAAGGCTTAGACTCTAAGCAGAGAGATAAGGGTTCTCAGCGCAGAGAGGGAAGAAACATTTAAAGGGGCTGGAGGGGGGCGGGGGGCGCTGTTTAAACAGAGGCTCACTGCGAGTTAAGCCCGCATCCCAGCCACCTAGGACCCGACTCTCCATTGGCTTCACAGTAGCGCCCAGACAGCGTGCAGTCAGTCACCCCGGAACCTAACCAGGACCGTCCTGGACACTGGCCTAGGTCTGCAGCCTCTTCGCCGCTGGCCACCGCAGGCAGTGACAGTGTGCGGGTGGACGCCTCGGTCCCAGCTGGAAGCCGACCTAGGATAAACCCTGTCCACTCCTGCTGCGGGGCTCCCGTGCCCTCTGCTCTCACCGCCCTGAGCCCCCAAACCAGGGCTGGGACATGGACACTAGACGGATGCATAGGGCTGACCTTGGCCCGGTCCCTTCGCTCCCGGGGCCGCCCAGCGGGCATGAATGCGACCCCGTCGGGTCAAAGGTCGCGCGGCTGGGAAGGCCACGCGCGGCGGGTCCATTTGAAAAGAAAGGGGAAGCCCGGGAGCCCAGGCTGTCTCCCGAGACCGCAGCATCCGGTCAGGTCCCACGAGGGCCGCCACTTCCCTCGGGGAGTCGCCTCCACTTCCGGCCACGGCCGGTGGACCGAGTGTGAGTAACGGAGGGGTGGCGCGCACGCGCACTGGGCATCCCGAGCGCGCCCCCACTCCCCCCCCCCCCGCCCCGTGCCGCGCACGCGCGGTCGCGCCGCACACTCGCCGCTCCGCGCACCGGCCCGTCCCCCGCCCACCCAGCACCACACGCCGCTCACTGGTGACCTCGAGCGTGTGCGCGCTGCGGCCGGGCCGCGCACCCCCCCATCCCCGCCCCCCCTCACCGGCGACGCGCACGCGCACTACTACACCCGCCCCGCCGCGCTTGCTCTCCCGCCGCCCCCCCCCTCCAGTCCGGAGCCCGAGGCCCGAGGCACGCGTCCCCCGCCGCCCGAAGGCGCACGTCCCCTCCCCCGCTCGACCTTCACCTCCGCAGGCCCGGAGCCGCCGCGCCGCGCTCCTCCTCCTCTCTCCTCCCTCGCGGATGGTGGCAGCGGAGCAGCGGCGACTCAGACCCTGGGGTCAGGGGGACGGGCGCCCAGGCCGGAAGTGACCTTCCCGGCCGCTTCCGCCCGCGCCGCTCCCCCCACCCCCACCCCGGCCTCCACCCCGGTCTCTCCGCTCTAGGAAGGCAAGCCCGGCGACCCCGGCCTGGCCGTCCCCTTTCCCGGCTCTATGGTCCCGAGTGGGCACCTTGAGGATCCACTTCCGGACGCATCTAGGACCCGGGTCCTCCGTCCGGGCTCTATGGCGCCTCGCGCCGAGGGGCGCCGGGCCCCTCCCCCTTCCAGGACAGCAGGCGCGAGCTCGGCCCGTTAGGCGGCGACTTCCGGGTGTTGAGGGAGTTGCCCCCCTCGTCCCGGTGCGCTGCGCGCCTGCGCCTGCGCGGGTGGCTCCGAGCCCCCGGTTGGAGGGGTGGGGGACGACAAGGGCCGCTCGTGCCACCCCGGATCCTCCGGTCGTCTCTATCATTGTAACCCCTTCCCTGCCGGGTCGCTTCCCTAGCTAGGTACCTAGAAGGCTTCTTCCCACGTCTACGGCGCCCTGCGTCTCCATCTGCCCCCACTTTCCCTTTCCCGGCCCCGTTCCCTCCTTGCTGAAGCCAGAATCCCCGTCGAACGCATCCTCTGCTTCGGGAAGGGTTATGTCTGAATGGCCCTGCAGGGCAGCGGATTGCTGAATCTAGCGCTTTTGTAGCAAAACTTTCGTGGGGGCTATGCGGGCGAGGTGTTTGTGGCCCACCAAAGGGGGGTGTGTAGTCTGCTTCTCATATAAATAAGGAGCTTCGCGCAGCCTTGGAGACATGAGACCATGCAAATGTGTCTGGGACCCGATGGAGGGACTTGATCTGCCGTCACTGAGGCAGAAAGGGGGACCTCGCCGCCACGGAGAAAGAAGAGCCATGGGGCGTTGACCACAAGCAGCGGCAGAGAAACTGAAGCAGGAGACCAGGACGGGGAAGGTGAGCCACTTTTGCTGGGTCCTAATCAATAACGGTAAGAATGGCTCTGTGGGGGGGGGGTCTGTGTGAGGTTTGGCCTCCTCTAAGTGACAAGGAGGTAAGAGAATCAAGATGGACAGCCCAAGGCTGATTGCTATGAGGCAGCGCTCGTAGACGCGCCTCCTCTCACCATCCATTTTACCAATCATCTCTCCCGCTGCACTGTCTCCTGGGTTCCAGGATTCATTGGCCACCCCGAACTCACAGACTATGGAGTTTACTTTATTAGGGAGCTAACAGCTTACAATTCAGGTTCACGAATGCTCAGGAGACAGTGCTTCATCTTGGACCATCCCTTGTTAGCCCAAAGACAGATCTCAGTGGTTCTCAGCCTTCCTACAATAGGAAGTTCCTCTGATACAGTCCCTTATGTTGCGGTGATCCCTCCAAACCTTAAAGTTGTTTTCGTTGCTACTTCATCACTGTCATTTTGCTACTGTTATGAACCGGACAATCCTTGTAGGAACGTTGTTAGGTCCCCCAAAGGGGTCGCGACCCACTGTTTGAGAACCACTGTTCTAAGTGGTCTTCGGAACCTTCAGCCTTTCAGCCTGACTTCTGCCCAGCAAGAGTCACAGAACTCTCTTGGCTCAGCTAATTAGGGTCTGGAGCACCCCCACTCCATTCATGAACCTGAGCCCAGAGGCACTCAGCTCTAGGTTGATGGGCTGGAAAGACCATCAAGACATCTGTCGGCCTCTTGGTTCAGTCTCTGCTTCTCACATCTGTGGGGCTACAGCTTTCTGTCTCCTGGATGGAGGACGTTCTCAGTACAAAGATCCCAGGTACCCTTCCCCCCTGTCCCCCTCTGTTCTTTCTCGGTGGTCATGAGAACCCTGTCCACTTCTTGGATGGCTCATTGTAAGCCTGGTTGCATGACCAAAAAAAACTGAACAATCCCCTTATTAGGGTTCCAAACGCCTATTGGCATAACCTCAAGCCGTGGTATATTCGATTGCCTCCTCTGCACGGGGAAGTTGGACATTGGATAAGGAGGACGGAAGAAGAATCGATGCCTTGGTGTCAGAACAAGCAGCCTCAGCCAGCCTCGCGGGGTCCGTAGGCATGATTGTACGGCGATAATGTGATAGTACAGGCACAGAGAATAGGAAAGGTAGGGGAGAAGATAAAATAAAGGAGTCAGACATTTCATTGTAGCATGCTACCTCAGCCCCTCTTGGTGGTCCACGTGGAGATGCGTGACAAGAGGAGAGAACAAATATATTTCTAACCAAGGCTTATGTATACTCGGGTGTGCAAGCCCCCCTGATTACAGGTAGCCACACACGTCACAGGAAGGGGTTGTGCCATAGGCGATACAGCAACGGGAGGGGAGATGATCTAGGAGTGTACACGCAATAGGAAGAGGAGGGGTTAGGGGCATATGTGTGACAAGATGGGCGATCCTAGATTCAGCATGGGCGTCCTTGAACTGGCTAGACCTATTCTGAGCTCTCCTTCGGGAAAACAATCTCAATCCTTATCAGCTGGGAGTGAGCCCCACCTGCGGTGGGACAGACAGTAGTCTGATTGCTCTGGGTGGCTGATGCCTTCAGGGGCTAACTTCTAGGCAATGTGCTTCCCAGTGTACTACAACCATTTACCACATGTTGTCAGCAGTTGTCCTAGGTCTGTCATCTATCGGGGGGGGACAAGCTGGGGGAGAACCTTTTTGTATCCCACACCTTTGAATTGGGGCACTGATGAACCTGAAAGTCCCGGGGGCTGCCCAAAGAATACAGAAATCTGCCTTGACAGACGTGCAGCCACAGTGCACCTCAGAAGCCAGGAGCGCAAGACTTGGTCTCACGGACTGGGGACATGTTATCAGGAGCACCCAGTCCCCGGAGAAGGGCATCCTGGTTGGAAAAGTAGTGAGTGAGGCAGCGAAAAAGAGGACAATCTTCATCTGTGGGGTACCATCCACCATCGAATGGGGCCAAGGGGGTGGTTGTGTCATTGAGGGGTACAATTAGACATCAGATAAGATAAAGCATGTGATTGCTCACCTCTAGGACCCCCATGACTTGAGGAACTGCTAGATCCTTGCAGAGAGAGAAAATGTATTTCCAACCAAGGCTTATATACACTCAGGGGGTGTGCAAGCCCACCTAGTTATGGGTAGCCACATACATAACAAAGTGGGCTGTACCCTAACCCTAGAGGTCCCTGAGTACATGGAGGAGTAGCCTAACACCAGTGCCCAGGCAGGTAAGTTGGGGTGGGGGGGCCAGGGGAGTGCTGCCTTCAGAGTCTAGAGAGCACTGATAACTAAAGCTGCCGGCTACATAGCAATCAGCCCTGTTCTTGTGCGAGGCAACTGTGAGGTAGCACTATGATGGGAGGCTATAGTGGGGAACAGTATTAATGATGGGAATGTGATTGGGACTCACCTCCAGCTCACAAGGGTGCAGGCTTCCCTCCACCCCCAGAAACCCAGCCTGCCAGGCTCCCTGATACCCAGGATTCCTCCGCACTCTTCCCGCGCTCTGCTCCCCACATCCAACAAGGGGAATGGACACCGTGGTCCCTCCCCACTTCAACCCCTCTGCGTTTCCCTCATCCAAATCTCCTCAGTTGTAGCTGATTGATCATCACTACTATTTATAGCAATTAGATTTGGTGCCAACGCGATGGTAGCTAGGTGGAGGTAGGGAGTTTGAAATAAACATACCAAAAAAAAAAACCCCAAACACCCCAAACTGAGAAAGTAATGTTTCGGAAAAATCAAACGCAGTGTCGAAGGGTCCTTCCTGCCTGCTACATCCAGGTTGGGCGAGTAGCCACTGCTGAATGAAGGGCTATATAAAAAGCCAGCAGCCACCTAAGGCGTAACCGTGGCCTCGCTCACCCGGAAGAAAGAATGACGGAACCGAAAGACATCGGGAACCAGCCCAGTGAGCTGCTGGACATGTCACTATCATGTGCAAACTCCAAGACCGGGACTGGGCGGTGCCGGCGCCCACTTCCCCATGTTCTGCACAGGACCCCGTGGAAAGCGCCTGGAGAGAGTAGGGGAAAGCCTCTCCTTGTGGAGTCCAGCCTGCCAAGTCACTGGCAGCCTCCTTGTGGGTGTGGCCTCAGGAATTCTCCCGGTGCTTGCTTGGATTCGCTGCTGGCTTCCCGGGGCGGCCCCTTGGGGGCCAGCAACCTGGGGCCTGGGGCCCTGCCCTGTCACTACTGACCTTGAGTCCATGTGACTCTGCGCCCAGTGGCCTGCGATCTCCCTCCACCTCCCCACTTTGCCTTTCTGCACCTGAAGCTACATGGATCTGGAAGAGGGCGCCGGCTACCGTGGATGGGACCAATGGACATGAGCTGTACCAGGCTGGGACGCCTTCTTGATATAAAATTAGTTCTTGATATGGATGAGTGTCCTGATTTTGTCTCTGGGCAACCCAGCCTAACACGATCATCTTATTATCGCTATCATTGAACCGTAACCCCCAAACCAAACCCACTGCCATCCAGTCACTTCTGACTCACAGTGACTCCAACAGGGCACGGTAGAATTGCCCCTGTGAGTTTCTGAGACTCACTCTTTACAGGAGTAGAGAGCCCTGTCTTTCCGCACCCTTGGGGCGGCCGGTGGTTTCCAACTGCTGACCTTGGGGTCAGCATGAGGAAGAAAAGTAACCAACGTTCTTGAACCGCATGGGTAAAACTCGCTGACTAGGCGCTGAACCTTCTAGGCAACCTGTAACTGAATGCTGAAACGAGAGGATGGAAGGCAGGCTGGATTTCTGAACCTCGCTCTCTCCTCCGGGAAATGGGAATGAATAAGATCCTATGTTCAGGAGCTGTCCCTGAAAACAGTAGATGTGGTTAAGACTCATGAGCCACGATGGTGTCTGTGCCAGGAGTGCACGTGCGCCCTCCAGTGGCATCATCAGTCATAACGTGTGTTACTGATCTTGTAACATCTTGAGGGGGTGGGTATATTTAGTGCGCATGCTGATAGTAACCCGTGCCCGTGTCCCACCTTCAGGAATATTGAAAAATCCGAGTAACCTACCTGTCTCCTATGGGCTCAAGGTATTGGCACCTTAGCATGGTGTTCCTAGAAGCAAAGGACCCAGGAAACCGACTTTTAAATAGTGACTTGATCAGTATAGGTGGAAGGAGCCCACGTGGTGTAGTGGTTATGCGTTGGGCTGCGATCTCCATGGTTCTCAGTTCGAAACCACCAGCAGCCCCACCCAAGAATGACTGGGCTTTCTACTTCTACTTTCTACTGTAAACAGTTACAGTCTCGGAAACCCAGAGGGGACATTGACTCCATGGCAACGGGTTTGGTTGGCAGGGTGTGAAAACATCTTAGAACAGAAAGAACGAATGTACCTGTTCCTCCTCCTGCATCAGCACCATAATCCCCCTACCGAAATTCTCCTAGTACTCGCTATACATCTACTCCTCACTTCACCCCTGTGGTAGTTACATGATCTTGTGTCAACTTGAGGGTATTAAGAGTGAAGAGGTTGAGTCTAGCCTGTAAATCAGGTCGCTGCTTGATGATGCCTCTTTGTGGGCGTGACCGTCTCATGAGGATTCTGGAAGCATCCTCTGCTTCACCTTCCTAGTGAAGAGCCACACTTAGGGAGTTGGAGGCCTGCCACTGGATCCACAAGACTTTTCACCCACCGGCCTGGGATCTTCCTGCATTTGACATCATTGCATGTGACTGCATGAGACTGAAGAGGGATCTCTGGACTAGTATTGGACTTACAGGCTAATAGCAGATTTCTGGACTTGATCTGGGCTGGGGTGTTTTCTTGATACATTCTTTGATATGAAGCTCTTTCTTTTTCGTAACTCTACAGTCTATTTTATTGGCAACTTAAAATGCGGAGCACTTTGTAAACCTAACATCTGAGAATGAGAGCCTGGGTTAAATAATAAGTTTGCTGCAGCTGAAGGCTTGCACTGCACAGAAAAACAAACACTTGCGACAACTCCCCGTGGGCGGGACACCGCAGCCCTGAGGGCCTGTGGTTAGACATGATCTGATCGATCCCGGAGGCTAACGTCTCTTTTCTTCCCCTCCCCTCAGTAACGGTGACAATTCTGGAGGAGATGGTTTTGCTGGTCTTAGGCAGCGGCTTCATGCCAAATGTCTCCTGGGAGGCAGAGACCTTGTACAGGAAGCCTTGTACACCTTGGAAATGGGCGTGGACACGCTCCCAGTGCTGTGGCCGCTGACCCAGCAGTAAGGCTTGGTTGGAGTTCGCTGCAGGTGCCTTTGTGTGATTTTGATGAGCTTGCTCGTGTGGACATGATTGGGGCCGAGGAACTTGCTTTTATCCAGTACAGGAAGCTGTATCTTTCTATTCTCACTGGGATTTTGGTAGGATACTGTTCTCAGACATCTTCCACTCTTTGTTCAAATGAGCGATGCTGCTTGAAGGTCTCAGAGGGACATGGGGGCAGTGGCATAGGCGGTCACTCAGACTAGGGTGAGAGGGATGTCCCTTGTCTAAAGCTCTGTCTTATACATAGATAAATGTCCCTGGATTTGTTTCTCTAGTCAACATGGCCTAACTCAACGACTATCTCATGTCCTGACAACTTGTATTTAAAATAATAAACAATCCAACCCGTTGGTACTTTGACAATGGACATCTGGCAGCCAGGAATGCCGAGGTGAACAAAGCACTCATTGTCCTGTGATTGGTTTTATGTGTCAACTTGGCTCAGGCATGATTCCCTGTGATGGAATGATGTCACTGGGCAGTATGAGAATGACATCACTGATGTAGTCATCGTCTATTTCATGATCCAATACACGTAATCATTCTCTTTTCACATCACGTCGTTTTCCTGGCCAGCATTCTGGTCTTTTGGAGAAAGACAAGCTCTCTACTCCCGTAGAGTTATAGTCTCAGACACCGACAGGGGCACTTCCACCCTGGCCTCTAGGGTCACTCTGAGTTGGCATCGACTCCATGACTGTGAGTTTGCTTTGTCAAACCCGCAAAGTCCAGAAGCCGTGGATGGCAGAGGAAGAAAACCCGGGTGTGTCCCAGTCGCCGACATCGACAGAGTAGTGGTGTCTAAGGTGGGACCCTGAGAGACAAGGCAGGCCCATGGAGTTCTAAATCCTTCAGGTTTTTACCTGTATTTCCACCAAACAAATGACCCCAAACCTTAAAGGTCGAACACAACAGGAACTTAGCATTCCACAGTCTTTGCTGGTAAGGGAATGTGGGATACGGGCCAGGTCTTTCGGAGGTCACTGTTAGGTGCCTTTGTGTTGTCTAAATGTTTGCCTGGGGCAAGGCAGGGGGACCTTGATGGCCAAGTGAGTGAGGTGTTGGGCTGCGGGCCAAAAGGTTAGTGGTTTGAGCTCACCAGCTAGCTGCTCCTTAGAAGATGAGGTTGTCTATTCCTGGAAGGGCTGATCGTCCTGGACACGCTGGGTGTAGTTCTGCGCTGTCCTATAGGGTCGCTAAGCATCCAAGTTACCTGTGGGGCTTAGGGAGCACCCTGGCCCCAAACCACTGCTGGCCTGAGGCCTCAGATGATTGTCATGCGCTGCTTGCCCAGTGGAGATGGCCACAGTCCAGGGGACAGAGATGGAAAGGGCCATACTCTCTGTGGCCCCACCTCAGAGGTCAGCCTCGGCAAGCCCAGGACATCCCACTTGGTCACACCACACAGTCTACTGTTGTGGATGGCCAGTTGAGTTTTTACCGTCCTAAGCCAACAGGAGGTACAGGTGGGGAGTGTGGGTGGTGGGTGGGGCTTTGGGGCTGGACTTAAGGGACACTTGAGGTTGGGTTTGGACACACTAGGTGGGTGATGGGTGGGGGTTGGACACAGTGGCTTGTAGGGGTTGGCCAGGGAGGTGTGGCTGGGGCTTGAAGATGTGAGGTGGGTGATGGGTGGGGTTTGGGTACAACAGTGGGGTGGTGGGTGGGGCTAATGGACGTGGCTGGCTTCCGTGTGGGTTCTGCGTAGAAAACTCAGTGCAGGGGCCATGGATCACGTAGGTCCTGGGCTGGCTGCACCCCTTCCTCAACCCTTTACCCGGCCCTCCCCTCCCTTGTTCCTAGTGCTAGCTCTTCAGCCCAGGGTCACCGAGCAGCTGCAGTGGGCAGGCAGACAGAGAAAGACCCATCACAGGTGTGCACGTGCAGGTGAGCCAGTCTCCTGGTCAACCGGAAATCAAACAAGTCCGGACCGTAGTTGTCCCGTGCGTCCCGGCTGGGGCGACCCCGTGTGCGTCCCTGCTCCACTGCGTTCGCTTCCCCGCGAGCCCCGGTGCGTCCACGCCGGGCAGTTCATCCACAGGTTGGTAGTTGGAAGGCGAGAGCTGCCGCTGGGTTGCTAAAGAGCGCTTCCATAAACATTTACAGTTGTCCCAGCCCTAGGGCCGCTCCCAGTCACGCTCCAGCCTCGGAGGCCGTGCTTTAGCCCTTGTTCCAGGAGCCGTGGCCGAGGGGCTTGGGCGCACACCAAGTCCACAAGGCGAGCGGCTCGAATGTTTCCCAGCCGCGACGCGGCCAGCCACGAAATGACAGCCCCACCCTGACCTGCCCCTTCTGGATTAGGATCAGCTCCGCCCCGACCCTCACCGCCAGGAGTGGATTCGGACTCACAGCGGCTGCAGGACGGGGTAGAGCCGCCCCTGTGCATTTCCGAGACGGTAACTCCCGATGGGGAGCAGACAGCCTCCTCTCTCCCTTGGAGGCGGTGGCTGGCTTTCGAACTGCTGACCTTGGCAGCCCAGTGCCAAAGGCGCCTCACCACCCCGATGGCAAGGAGCACTCTTTAGGGGGCAGCGTCTCGGGCCTTTCTCCCCAGGGCCTCACTGTGGGGCCCCCCAACCTACCTTCCTATTAACCGGCGAGGGATGAGCATGGGGCTCCTGGATGCACCGTGTGCCTCAAAGCCCACGGGGTCATCCCGGACGCTCAGCGAGACAGTGGGGTGTCCCAGACATTCGCTCTTCACAGGAGCGGACAGCCCCTTCTTGTGTCCTCGGAGGCGGGGGGGGGGGGGGGGGGGGGCGGATTTGGCTGGTAGACTTAACAGCAAACCCCATCTGGACTGGACAGGGCACTGCAGGCTCTCAGGGAGGAATACTGCGGGCCCTCAAGGTAGAGGAGGAGGAGGATGAGCCAGCCCCGAGACGGGACTAGGGCCGGTGACCCCCTTTGGAGCAGGCATCGGTGTCCAGGGAAAGCTGTCTCTGCCATCTCACGCCCTGCCTGCAGCAGCAGACAGCAAAGGGGAGACTGCAGTAATTGGAATTGGCTGCTGTAAATAAACAAACCGTAAAATCTGCGAAGTCCTGTTCACAGACCTGTAAAACAACGTTCAGTTCCGTACACACCTGGGGGTGATGGAGCTGGAGCAAACACCTCCACCCTCCTCGCCCTGCGGCTTCTCCAGGTTCCCCTGGCATCACTAACACAAACTGTGGTTAGGGGGCAGGTGTGGAGCTGCCCTAGGGGGATTAAAGATTTGTTGTTGGTGCCTATCTGTTGCCACCCTCTGCACCACAGAACGAAACCCTGCCCAGTCCTGCGCAGTCCTCACAATTGTTTCTTGCCTGAGCCCACTGCCGCAGCCACTGGGTCCACCCATCTCGTAGGAGGCCTGCCTCTTTTTGGCTGCCCCTCCGCTTTACCAAGCACGACACACCACCACCACCACCCCCTCTCCCCGCTTCTCTGCCACCTCAGAGTGGTGGTCTTCACATTGTCATCTTGTAAGACTTTCAGGATCAAGAGGTCCCTTGTCCAGGCACAGAAGCAGTGGATTCGAAGACATTAACGAAGAACCGAGCAGGGTCTGTAAAATTTTAAGACTTTTGCCACTGGTATTGGCAAATAATCGGGTTTCTTCCTTGTTTTTTTTTTTTTTTTAACGCTTCCTTGTCGAGAGTTTAACAATAAATAACCCAAGGCCCTTGGTTTGAAAACAAAACAACACGTCCTTCACCAGGGACTGGGCTCTCCTGACAGTGTGTCCAAAGTACATAAGAGCAAGCCTTGCCACCCGTACGTCTAAGGAGCACTCTGGCCTTACTTCGTCCAAGACAGATGTTTGTCCTTTTAGCAGTCCATGGGACTTCCAATATTCGTCTCTGGCACCACAATTGGAAGGAATCTGTCCTTCCTTGGTCTTTCTTATCCAGTGTGAAACTTCCACATGCACATGCGGCAATGGGGAATACCGTGGTTTGGCTCAGGCGCACCTCAGTCCTCAAACTAACATCTTTGCTCGTCAATGCTCTTTTAAAGAGGTCTTCTGCAGTGGATTTGCCTAATGCTGTATGTCTTTTGAGTTCTTGACTGCTGCTTCCCTGAGCGTTGATTGTGGATTCAAGCAAGACGAAATCTTTGACAAACTTGAATGTCGTCTCCATCTCTCACGATGCTGTCCATGGGTCAAGTTATGAGGGTTGGATCTTCCTTATGTTGAGGTGTAACACATAATGGAAGGCTACAATCCTCCATCTTCATCAGCAAGTGCTTCAAGTCCTCCCTTTCACGAAGCAAGGCTGTGTCATCTGTCTGCTGCGGGCTGCTCACAAGCTCTCCCCCAATTCTGATGCTGGACTCTTTTTCAGAGAACCCAGCTTCTCCGATGATGTGCTCGGTGTACAGACTGAATAAGTGCAGCAAGAGGATAGGACCCTGACACACACCTTTCCTGATCTTAAACTACGCAGTAGTCCTTTGTTCTGCTCGCACAACTGCCTCTTGGTCCAGATGTAAGTTCTGAATGAGGGCAATGAAGTGTCCCAGAATTCCCACTCTTCTCAGTGTTACCCACAGTTTATTATGGTCCACACAGTCCAACGCCTTTGCATTGTCAAGAAACACAAGGAAACATCTTCCTGGTATTCTCTGCTTTGAGCCAAGATCCATCTGACACCAACAATGATATCCCTTGTTCCACATCCTCGTCTGAGTCCGGCCTGAGCTGGCAGCTCCATGCCAATGTGCTGCTACATCCGCTGTTGGGTGACCTTACAGGAAACCTTACTTGCGTGTGATGTCAATGCGATGGTTCTATAGTTGGAGCATTCTTTGGGGCCACCTGTTTTTGAAATGGGCACCAATATGGATCTCTTCCAGTCAGTTAGCCAAGTAGCTGTCTTCCAAATGTCCTGGCCTAGAGGAGTGAGTGCTTCCAGTGCTCCTTCAGCTTTCTGAAACATCCAATGGGGATTCCACTAATGCCTGGTGGGTAAAAAAATCCAAGATCAGAGGAGGGAATTGCATTGGAACTTCACATCTGAATCCTTGGCTTGCAGAAAGGCGCCCTGGTGGCATAGTGGTTATGCTAGATCTCTCTCTCTCTCTCTCATGGGAGAGAGATACCTTGGACCTTGGCTTCATGTGAGAAAGAATTCACGCCAAAGCCTGGTTTGTGATCCAAGTGAGTTTTACGAAAGTTAGAAGCAGTTTCAGGTTTTACAGTAAATGGAACACGAGCCAGAGTTGGTGGCACGTTTGTGGGACCTCCGTCTGGTTGCTCCTGGGGTGACAGCTTGGCTGTGCTACATTGTTTAGCAGCTGCTGGGAGAGAACCCAGAGCAAAGCCTTTGGCTTTTTCAGGGACACCCCCCCACATACACACACACCATTGGGAAGCATGGTCGCAATACTGGTCGACCCTATAGGCTGAATCAAATTCACCTGGGCAAATGGGCCAATCCAGGTATAATGCCCACCCCTTCCTGGCCAGGGGCTCAAACCTCACATTTGCCCACCGAAGAGATGTGGACCCAAATCGTTGGGGTACTCGGCGACGAGATCTCTAGCTGCGTCCTGCTGGCGAAAGGGGCAGGAAGTGGGGCTTTGGGTCCACACCCTTCCTACTCTGTGTGAAGGGGTTGTCCGTCCGCTCAGGGCCCAGGTTGGATAAGGTTGAGGTGATCCAAGAGCTGGTGGTCCTGGAGGTGGCACACTTGGTTTCGAGACATTGGTACCCTGGGAACTTCTGGAAGAAACAATACAGGTGGACAGTTTAGGTGAGGCAGGGCTAAGGTTATGAGATGGCAGTGCCCTTGGAGGTGGGTTTAGTGTCACAATCAATCAATCAGGATGGACAGGCATGGGTGTTTGTTCACTATAGACCCAGGAACAGGGTACACGAATTCACTAGCTTAAAGACTGTGCTGGACCTGAGGTAGGCTTCCTGTGGAACCCTTCTCTGTCCTGGGGTGGCAGAGAAACACCCCCACCCCCAACAGCTCTCAGGGGTGCTTGTCTGTGCGCTCCGCTTCTGAGCAGTCTGGGTGCAACAGCTTCCACAGTTTCGCCTGTGACTGGTGCCCAGGGTCCAGGGAAGAGGTGAGGACAGGCCAGGCAGCCCAGTTTCTAGGAGGACCTCCGCTGATCTTGCCGACTGATTGCTCACCTGAGGTCCCAGACCTGCTACAGCTCTCCTGCTGCATTGCCGGCGGGCAGGGCCAGTCTTCAATGAGCAGATGCTCACCTGGCCTGTGGGTGTCCTCCCTTCTGCCTGCCACAGGACAAGGGGCACCCTGGTGGCGAGCTTGCTTGCCGGGGTGGCATGACCCTCAGAGGGGCCTGTTCCAGCTAGGGCAGTTCTATGCCCAGTGGCCTGGTTGCCAACACACATAGCACTTGGCACTTTGGTCACAGGTCTGGGAAACCTGGGAGGCAGTTGACAGGCAGCAAGTGCGGCCTGACGTCCTGCCTTCTCTCCTCCTGACTTGCACCTCCTGTTCCCTCTTCCCTGTGTCTCTGACTGCCGATCCCCATCTAGAAAACACAACAAAGAAAGTTACTGGGAGCTTGATGTCTCAAGGTCAGCGATGCAGTTTCAGCGCGCACCTCGATGGTGCCATGAAACTGGGGCCAGTTTGAGGGAGAGGTTGGGGACCCCAGACTTTGCTGGCAAACTGGGCCCGAGTGTTCTCTAGACAGCAAGCGTTGGCCTCCGGCTTGGGTGACCTTACAGGGCCGATGGAGGGCACGAGTAATTCACCAACCTCCGAAGGCGAGACCGCTGCTTGGAGTGGCCTCCCAATAGCCTCCAAAGGCACCTGCTGGCAGGAGGGGGCTCTCGGACCTATGACAGGGAATGATTGGTCAGTAGTTCAGGGAACATTTTCGGGAAATTGGAATCTTAGCTGGACCCAACAATGCTCATGTTGCAGCGGAGCTGTATTAAGAACTGGCCCAAAAGGTGCTGAAAGCAGTATTGCTAAATGGCCTTTGGAGACGAAAATTGGCAGTTACCCAGGGGCTGGCTCCTGAATGCCTTTGGCCTGGGCCTGGGCACCGGGAAACCAGCCGGTAAGAAAAGGACAAACCCCGCGCTGGCAGAACACTTAAGCAGCTTGTTTGTAAAACCAGAAGTAAGTTAAAGGGAATGGAGTGGGGTAAAGGGAAGTGTTTGGCTCCAGCACTAGGCGGGGCTCACTTCCCGGGTCCAAACAACCAGTGGGGCACCGTCTCACGCCCACGTGTTTGGAATGGTGGATGGCATCTTGCCATCATCACGTACTCAGGTTTCCTACAGCAAAATGGCACATGCAGCGGGCAGTGCCATCTTGTCGGGGAGAGGGGCAGGGAAAACGGTGGCCTCTACACGCAGTTTAGTTGACTGGCGGGGGCAAGCCTCTGAATCCAGAGTCCTGCAGAGACCAACTGGGTTCACAAGTACACTGGCGGCTGTCTAGCTGGCTGGGATGCCAAGCAGACCACTGAAAATCAAAGAGGCACAGAGTTCCTGTCCCATCCCAGGAATCCAGGCTGAGGAGTGCATGCAGGCCCTTGGAAACAGAGAAAGGCAGACCCGCCTCTCCTAAAAATAGGGAGCAGAGATAGAAATACAGACACAAGGGATGGGGCCTCCACAATACTTTATGAGCAGTGACTTACATGACAGGATAAATCAAGGCTGGCATCCTTTCCAAATTGTGCACAGTACAGGTTTTAAAGTCCAGCTGCCGTTTCCCCAACCTTATATATCTGAGTCATGGCACCATATGCTAGGTATCTCTCTTGTGGAAGAGACACACCTTGGCCCTTCACGCTCAAGCCTGGTTTGTGATCCAAGTGAGTTTGATGAAAGTTAGAAGCAGTTTCAGGTTTTACAGTAACTGGAACACCAGCCAGAGAGGGTCTGTGGCATAGTTGTGGGACCGCAGCCTGGCCTTGCTGCATTGTGTAGCAGCTGCTGGGGTTGAGAGCGCCAGAGCAAAACCTCTGGCTTTTCAGGCCTCTTCCCACCATCACCCCCACCCCCCCGTTGCCTGGAGGCATGGTGGACAGTACTGGTCAACCCCATTGGCTGATCAAATTCACCTGGCCTAGATGGGCCAGTCCAGGTGTAATGCCCACCTAGCTGTACCACCCCTTCCTGGCTGGGAGCTTGAACCTGACAGGTACATGTTGGGGTGCTATCCTCAAGGTCATTAGTTCGAAACTACCAGCCACTCCTTGGGAGGAAGTTGAGGCTTTCTCCTCCCGTGAACAGTGACAGTCTTGGAAACACACGGGGGCAGGTCTACCCAGCCCTGTCGGGTCGCTCCGAGTCAGCATGGATTCCATGGTGGTTTGTTTTGCAGGACATGAGAGAAGACAGTGAAAGCCCAGTCCGTTTGCCGAGTGCCGACGGGGATTAGCCTCCACTGCATTCCTCGGACCACTGACCGGGATGTGAACAGTCTTACCCTCAGACAGTGAATTAATGCAGAGTTCACGTTAAGTTTTAATAACTTATCATTTCTTTTCCCTTTTGATGTTTTCCATTAGTTCTCATTAATAATACTTTCGGCTTTCTTTTGGATTGAGGCTTTTTTCTGTTTTTTGGCTTTTTTGTGTATTTCGTTCTATATATTAAATCCAAACCAAAGAAAAAAAAAAACAACACAAAACAAACTCACTGCCATCAAGTCAATGATTCCTCTTCTTGGGAGCAGACCCCGCCTCCGTTCTCCGTGTGGGAACCACTAACCTCGCCTGACCCACAGCACCACCACGCACCCTTAAGGGGCCACTGAACTATGCCACACAGGAAGTACGGGGGGGGGGGGCGTAGGGTAGGGAATCATCAGTGGTAGTGAGTGTGGTTTGGGGGCCAGATCTGAAATGTGGGCTTCAAAGTGGGGGCACAGGCAGCCACGCCCCTCACCCTTCAGCAGCCTGACCCCCTCCGTGCCCCCTGGGAGGGTCAGGTATGCAGTGGGTGGTGGTCCTTGTCTTGTCTCTCCAGCTGGATAGAGGAAGAACCTGCCCTGGAGGCCCTGTGCTTTCAAGCAGCACACAGAGAGAACCATTAATTAGGGTTTTGAGTGATAATTATGGTGGAGGCAGCATGCTTGGGTGGGAGGGAGGGAGGCTGCTGCCAGAGGAATTACCCCTCTAGGGCCTGGGGGGGCGTACGGGGGAGGAGCCACTTTCCTGGCACTCTGCTGACCCTAGCACCCAGGCAGTGCCCCCCACCCGAGGTCAGAGCTGGGGGTCCCCAGGGATGGCTGGTGGGGTGGAGGCCGGGGCAGGTGGGGCCATCCAGGAAAGAGAGTGGCAGTCTGAGGGAGGTGGAGGTGGTCCACCCATGGCTTTCTTGGTTGGGGTGACCCCGGAAGGCTTCCTGGAGGAGGTGACATGGACCCCGAGAGGTAGCTGTCATTACCGAGGCCAGGAGGGCCTTTGCCCAGAGTTTAGAGTTACTGGGAGGCTCCTTTCACAGAGCCTCGAGACTCTGAAGATGGAGCAGGACCTGACGGGGCTTCCCTCTGTTGCAGGAGGGGCACTGAGCCCCGCGGTCTCCAGGGCGCCTGGCAGTGACAACAGGCTGAAGCTGAGGGAGCCCTGCAGGTTATGTGCTGCGCTGCCAGTCGAGGGGCCGGGTGCACACCCACCAGCCGCTCATGGAGAGGGAAAACAGGAATACATACTCGAGTCAGACCCCTAGCCACCCCCCAGGACGGGGTAGAGCAGTCCCTATGGGTTTCCTAGGCTGTGACTAATTTTAAAATTATATAATAGTTTTGACTCAGTCTTGCACCATCCAATAGATCTTCTCACAGTCAATTCTGCTATTCAATCCCATCCAGTGAGGTGATAGCATCATCCATGCTGTCAGCTCCCTCTTCTCTTCCCTCCTGCCTTCCCACACCCTCAGGGAACCATTACTCCTGGCACGATCTCTGAGGCTTGCCTTTCCTGTACTGAATGCTCTTAAATATACAAAGGAACACATGCAAATCTAACCACTCATGAGGCAGAACAAGTGCAAGCCTCAATAGTAAGAGGGGGAATAGTTTTGCACTACAGCAGCAGGTCTCAACCTGTGGGTTGCGACCTCTTTTGGGGTCGAACGACCCTTTCACAGGGGCCGCTTGATTCGTAGCAGTAGCAAAATGACTGATGAAGTAGCAACGAAAATCATTTTATGGTTGGGGGAGTCACCACCACATGGGGAACTGTATGAAAGGGTCACGGCGTGAGGAAGGTCGAGAACCACTGAACTAGAGGGTCCACACACGACTATACCCTGAGTTTATCATCCATTCCTGTGGCCCCTCTGAGAGGGACGACCCAACTATCTTGTGTGTGGGTTTGGGGTCTCTACTACAGCCACGCCCCCTCATCAATTTGGTTGTGTTTTCCGACTTCTGATACCTCTTCCTGCAGATTTTAACTCTTTAGCTCCCTGGAAAAACAAAAATAAACAAACACAATTCACGGCTGTGGAGTCAATTCTGAACTTGTGGCTAGCAACAGCCTAACTCGAAATCCCCAGAACTGCCTCGCTGCCACCACGTGGCTCCCGACTCACCGTCATAGTGACAGTGACCATGCGGGACGGGGTTGACCTGCCCCTGTGGGTTTGGTAGACTGAAAATCTCTATGGGAGTAGAAATCCCCAACTCTCCCTCAGAGTGGCTGGTGGTTTCAAATCTCCGACCTCGTGGTCTGGGGTACAGCGAGACAACCATTGTGCCACCAAGACTCCTTCGAAGAAAGCCACCCTCACTGCCATCGATTCCAGGCCAAGTCATAGCGACCCTATAGGACAGGGTAGACCTGCCCCTGGAGGTTCTGTCAGATTCCTCGGGTGGGAAGTACCTCGACATTCACGTTGAAGCCTGGTTTATGAGCCAAGTGAGTTTTTCTAAACGATAGAAGTTTCAGGTTTTACGGTGAATTGAACACAGGACTACACCTCCACACATGGTGACCGGATGCCTGAAAGAGAGGCCGTGGCACAGCTGAGTGGAAGGCCGAGGAGCATGGGCAACAAGAGGGCCGGGGTCTCCAGCTTCCAGTTTTCAGGGCCTTCCGCTGGGAGGCGTGGTCGATGGTACTGGTCAACCCCACTGACTGAATTAAACCCACCTGGCCTAGTTTGGGGCCCACCCAGGTGTACTGGCTCAGGGGCCTGAATTGGGGCATGCCCTTTAGCCTGCGTTGGCTTCCAACTCTGCAAGGAGGCCCCTAGGCATGGTGAGGAACAATCCCCTCTCTTGCTGCCTAACAGTTTCAGCGACTGTGTGTCTTGGCAGGAGTAGAAAGCCTCACCTTTGGTTTCAAACTGCTCATCTTGTGGTGAGCAACGCAGTAAGTAACCTAGGTTTGTGTTCCATTACTAACTTGAAGGCTGAGGGTTCAAACCCACCCAGCTGCCGCATGTGGAAGGCCCTACCAACCACCATGGAGTGGATCCTGATTCTCAGGGGTCTCCTAGGACCAGTGGTTCTCAACCTTCCTAATGCCACGGCCCTTTCATACAGTTCCTCATGTGGTGGTGACCCCCCCAACCATAAAATTATTTTCATTGCTACATCATAACTTTAATTTTGCTATTGGCACAGGTCGAGAACCGCTGCCCTTGAGCCTCTCAGCTCACTGACTTGGTGGCATGGGGGGTGTTTCAAGCTTGTGTTAGTCCGGGTTGACTAGGGAAACAAATCCAGAGACACTCATATATGCATAAGAGCTTTATATCAAAGAGTAATTGTATACGAAGAAAACACCCCAGCCTGGTCCAGATCAAGTCCATTAATCTGATATTAGCCTATAAGTCCAACACTAGTCCATCAATCTCTCTCCAGACTCACACAGTCACATGCAATGATGCAGACTGCAGGAAGATCACAGGCCCGCGGTAGGTGCAAAGTCTTGTGGATCCAATGGCATCTCAGTGCTGGTGCAGTCTCCGTGTGTCTCCTCCAGTTCTCTCAGTGTCTCTGCCAGGCGGGCGGCGGCAGTGGTGGTGGTGGGGAGTTCCCAGATCCTCATTAGAAAGCCACGCTCACAGGGAGGCATCAGGAGGAGGCTGTGACCTGATTGACAGGCTAGACTCCACCCTTTCACTTATTTATCAAGTGGACACGAAATGATGTACCTACCGTAGAACCCGAGTACTCAACCGCATCAGTACTGGACACAGTAATTGGAATTTGAAACTTTTTTTGCATCAGAGCTCGAACAAAACATCGGAATCCGACAGGATGCTCATTAGGGTCCCTCGGTGTTAGTTGGTGTTGTTAGTACGCATTGTTTAAACCTTTTGCAGCTGTGTTCCAAGTGTTTTTGCTATAATTTTCTTAGTTTTTCTGGCTTTTTGTAGTTTTTGGATAAAAATGATGGGTCCTACGAACGTTTTTAAAAAAGAATCATCGTGATAAGGAACTGGTTAACCGTGTTATCGAAATTGTTGATGATAAATTAGTAAACCCTTTTAGAAATCACTTAAGGAAATGCCAACAGCAGACCACGTTAGACAGATTTTTTTTTTTTTAAGAGAAAGCAAGCCAGGTCCTAGTGGAAAAAAAAAAAGGCAAAGAAGGGGGAAAACTCCTGAAACGCAGCTTCCACTTGATTTTATGGAAGGGAATTCCCCTTCCAAACACTGACTCTCCACACCTCTCCACATCCGGGTCCACAGATCCAGATCCTCATCAGTCTCAAGGTATGGGCCATACTGTAGTTGTTAAAAACAATTTTGATGTTGTGTTTCTTATTTATTTTTAAAAAAATTTGCGTGTGTTTCTTAGTTAAATTATAGTATTTAACTCTGAACTTATTTACTTTGAAATTTCTGCGTAATGTTTTGTATACAAAGGCAGGGTTAGGGTAGCAACTTGGTGGTCGAGAACGGATTAGTCCGGTTTCAGTTATTTCTTATGGGAAAAATTGATTCGGAATCCGACGGCATTGCATCTCCATGATCCTTCTAGAATGGATCAACGTTTGGATCTGGGGTTCCACTGTACCACAAAGCTGTTGACCTTGGGGGTGGGGGGTGGGGTAGCTGCAGCCTGAGGTGAGATCCATGACTTGAAGAAAGGCTGGTGCCCTGCCTCCTTACAGCCCCTGTGACCCTGGTGCCACCAGAGTGGGCGTCGCATCAATGACCGGGGGTCCCCTTAGACCTTCGTATGGACCCCATATAACCCACGAGTCCCGAAGGCAACCAGGAAGGAACCTGTGCTCAGCTCATGGGTGACCCACACGCCACCATCAGGTTGTCCCACAGTCCACCTGGTACTCTGCCCCAGGAGCCCAAAAGCGGTGGGCACAGTCCCTGCGGAACACGCTTGCTTGTATGGCTCCCACCTAAACGGCTGAAGGCCCGAGTCCAACCAGGGGTGTGCCGGAAGAAAGGTCTGACAACCTGTTTCTGGGGTGGTTGGGTGCAGGAAGTCACTGTGAACCCCACGGAGCACATTCTACTCTGACACTCATGGGGGTGCCCGAGAGCCTAGAATGAATTTAAGGGGCTCAGGGATTATTTTGGCTGCAGATGATGCTAAGGAGCTACACTGCTGGAGTAGAGAGTTATTAAAGGCAGAGCTGGTCCCTGCAAGGTCAGTGGTTTGAATCCACCAGCCAGTCATTCCACCGGAGAAAAATGGCTTTCTGCTCCCCAAACGATTGACAAATCTCAGAAAACCCCCAGGGACAGTGCTACTCTGTCCTAGAGGGTCATTAGGAATCAGAACCAACTCGGTGGCAGCGAGTCTACAAGCCCTGGTGGCAGACTAGTTTATGTATCGAGTTTCTAACCACAAGGTCAGTGGTTTGAATCCACCAGTCACTCCAAGGGAGGAAGAAGAGGCACTTGTGAAGGTGTACAGTCTCAGAAACCCACAGGGGCAGTGCTCCTCTGTCCTGTCCAGTTGTTATGGGTCAGAATCGACTCTGTGGCAGAGGGCTTGATTTGGGTTTGGTTATGGGGTGGGCCCTGTCTGGGAGTTCTTGGGTGGGGCAGCCAGTTGGGCATGTTGCCATTGGCTGGAAGGCTGGTGGTTCCAGCCCATGCAGAGGCACTTCAAAAGGAGGGCAAGCAGACCCTACAGGACAGGGTAGAACTGCCGTTGCGGGTCGCCCCGACTGTACCTCTTCACAGGAGTGCAAAGCCTCATGTTCTTGCCTTTTGTTTTTTTTGAAAAGGTAACATTTGTCTAATTTTGTCTTGTTGAGAGCACACAGAGGAAAACATAGTTTCTGTATGTGTAACCGAGTGATATTGATGACGTGTGTGCAACCATTTGCCCCCTCCTGAACAAACTGCTTATCCCATAAAAATCACCAACTAATCTTAAAAGTATGTACGGTAAATCTGATCCCACTTCCCTCGGTGTTAAATTAGCATCATGCTCAGGCAGGCAGGCTAACTTTAAGGGTTATTTTTGAGTGAAGAAACATATTTACTATCATTCCAGGTAATTGAGTATTCATCCTGATGCAACACCCAAACTTGACAAATGGTTTCAGCAATACTTAACACACACACACACACACACACACACACACGACATTAAGATAGATCGGACGCTTCCATTTATACTGGATTTTTAGTAACAACACATGGAAGATGTTGGTTCTCCAAGGAATGTATTACTCATGACTTCCAAAGGTTGGCATATGACATTCTTCAAAAAGTTCATGTGTGAATGTCACCGTTTATCTCAACTGAAGAGAAGCTGGTGGCTGAAAGGTATCTTCCATAATCCTAATTTCTACACGCTAAATTATATTTTGTCATGGCGATGGACACTGCCTGTTTATTTGAAGGAACCAGGCGCTTGTTTCAGAAAACATCTGCCAAAGGACTACGTTTAAATGGCTATCACCGGTCTGCTACTCTTTTTTCCCCAACGAAAATGAGACTCATTTTTGTCTGACGGAGCAGGTGGCGTTTTCAAACTGCTGACCTTGGGAATGGCAGCCTGATGCATAACCCACCACACTACCAGGACTCCTTAGGTGACCTTGTAGGACGGAAGAATCCCTGCTTGATCGGGTTTCAACGACTATATATTTATGGGAACAGCCTGCCTCATCTTTCTCCTGGTGGATTTGAACTGCTGACCTTGTGGTTGGCTGCCCAACGCCTTAATCACAGGACCACCACGGTTCCATGAGGCAGAAAGTCCTCGCTTCTGTTCACAGAAGGGGAAGTTGAGGCCAGAGGGCGGTGCTCCGTGCAAGTCCACACGGACTGAGGGAATCAGGGTGTCTACTGCCTTTGCATCCCCAGATTTAGCCCTTTCCCCCAAGGGCGAGGCAGAGAAAAGCGACCCGTTATCAAAATGGCTGAGAATTCTGGTTCGATCCCCCTTCCTTTAGCAAGGCCGCTCCAGGGTCCAGAGCTTCCATTTTCTGGGTGCCAGGCACAGTCCAGCCTCCTCCTGTTTCCATGGCAACCCCGCCACAGTTCTCCTCTCGGCCACTCATTCACACGCCTGCGTAAGTGCGGGATCAATGCGCGGGCCAATGAGGAATCGTCCTTGTCGCGACGCTTCCTGGGAAACGTAGTCCGTACGCTGGCGATGGATATAAGCCCGGGCGGCGCGAAACCGTTTGGGTCAGCCAGGGCCAATGGGAATCCGCTCTTGCCGAAATGCTTCCTGGGAGATATAGTAAACCAAAGTAAGGTAGCGGGCAGTGCAGCCGGACGCCGCTGAGGAAGGTTCTGACCTTTGCTCAGGCTAGGAACAATAGGCCTCGGTCCGCGTTTTCCGCCTTGGTAAGAGTCTGCGGCGGAGCCATTTGGGGGACAAGCGCACCTAGACGGCGACAGCGATGGCCAATGGGAAACCGTTTCTGCCGCGGTGTTTCTTGGGAAATGTAGTCCCTGGCGACAGACAGGGCGGTGCTGCGAGAGGACTCGCCATTTGTGCCGGGGAAGGCCAATGGGAAGTCGTTTGGAGTGCGATGCTTTCTGGGAAATATAGTTCTAAACCAGGCGAGAGGAGGACTGGTGGGCGGAGCTCCGCCTCTCTCTGCGTGTTAGGGGGCGTGGCCTGGAGGAGTTTGGCGCTAGGCCTGCCGGGGCATGGAGTCCCGGTGAGCTTTGTGCGCATGTGCGAGGAGCCTAGGGGGCTCGGGGGCCTCGCCTGGGAGCGTGAGGTGAGCGAGGGAGGAAAGGAGGGAGGGGTTGGAGGGAGTTGGGTGAGGGAGGGGCGAGAGAGGGGGGTTGGGGAGATGGGGCTGGGGGGCCAGGAGGAAGGAGGGTTGGCGGAATTGGGAGGAGAGGGTAGAGAGAGGCTGGGGTGCAGGGGGGATGGGGCCTGGAGAGAAGGGGGAGGGGGAGGGGCACGGGAGGGGGAGGGTCAGGAAGTGGGGGGAGGGCTGAGGATCCTGAGGGTAGAGAATGCAAGAGCCAAGTGGGGGAGGGGGAGGAGGGCGTAGGAAGTGGGAGAGGAGGGGAGAAGGGGACGTTGGGGGAGGGGGACTTCAGCAGGGGGTGGGGCAGGGGATTAAAGCCCGATGTGGTGAGAAACTGGATGGTCCTTGGGATCTGGGGGAGCCCGGCTACGACCCCTTCCGAGAATCTTGCACGAAGGGGCTTGGGACCGCCAGAGGTAAGGGGTCCTGGTCGCGCAGTGGGTCAGGACGCTCGGCTTCTCACAGGAAGGTTGGCGGTTCGAACCCACCAGCCGCCCTGCACGGGAAAGAGCGCGTCTGCTCCGGAAAAGACTTTGTAACAGCTTCGAACCCGCATCGAGGCTCTTGTACTTTGTCCCGTGGGCCCGATGTGAGGGGGGCAGACTTGATGGTCCTGGGTGGGCGTCTAGCGGAAAGGCCGGCAGTTGGGAAGAGACCCGGTGAAGAGATGCTTCAGTAAAGATTTCGGCCTCGAAACCCCACCGGGGCAGCCGTGCTGTGGGGTCGCTATGAGTCGGCGCGGACTCGGGACGGCGGTGGGCTTTATTGTGTGGGGCGCGCAGCCTGCCCCTGACCTACGCGGCCGCACTTTCTAGACTTCTTTGTTGCTGGCGTGCACAGTAATGCTTCAGGCATGAAGCGCGGTGGTGAAGGATTTGGTCGCTAAGCGGAAGGTCAGGAAGCCCTGGTGGCAATAATGGTTACAAATTGGGCAGCGATTCGCATGCTCGGCAGTTCGAAACCACCAGCAGCTCCACCCGAGAAAGACTGGGCTTTCCACTCCTGTAAACAGTTACAGTCGTGGAAACCCCACAGGAGCTCGCTGTGAGTCAGAACGGCCTCCATGGCACGGGTTTGAGGGTAATGGTAAGGTCAGCAGTTTGAGCCCCGCGGCCTCCCTGCAGGGAGAAGGATGAGGCGCTGGCTTAAAGATTTCTGGCCTTGGCAACAACCCCAAGGGACAGGGGCAGCCGACTCGTAAACACTCGCGTTGCTTCGACATCCAACTCTGCACCTGAGACCCAGAACAATGCTGGGAAAGCCTGTGGCTGGATGAGCACTTCCTGGTTGGGGGGAACCGCCCTCTGCGTGCTTGGTTGGGTTTCTGCCTTTTGATTACTGTAATTGTTGGTGGCCGGGGCATCAGTACACACTAGGGCAACCAGAGCAGAAGTGTGCTGCCTGGTTCCCAGAGGAGCACACTGCCTAGCCGCGTCGTGGCTACTGATTGGATTGCTGAACCGCAAGGCCCACAGTTTGAACCCACTCGCAGTTCCTTGGGAGGAAGAGGAGGCTGGCTGCTCTCTAAGGACCCACAGTCTCACAAACCCACGGGGGCAGCTCCACCACTTCCTGTTGGGTTGCTGTGAGTTGGAATCCAGAATCGATTTGTTGGCAGGGGGTTTGGCTTGGTTTGGTTTGGGGTGGGTTCCGGCCCCCACTCTTCCCGCAGGTGGTTCAGCGCTTAGCTGAGCCGTGTCCTCAAGGTTCTCAAGTGGAGGAAACCGAGAGAACCTGGTGCTGGCCAGCAGATTGCGACTCCCAGGTGTGCTTGTCCCTTTTCCAGGGAGGCCTCCTCACCGGGAAGTGCTGAGTTGAGCTGAGCTTTGCTCCGGAGCCTTGGTGCGCTGGATAAATATTTGCCAAAGGAGAAAGGTGAATTAACCCCCCATCCCCAACCCCCCACTCCCAGCAGGCCACGTGGCCACGAGTGGGTGAAGGCCAGGGCGGCTGTAAGAGTCCTGACCTAGCGCGCGATGGCCCGCTCCACCTCCGTGTGCGCCCAGGCTGTGAGTGTGCAGGAGCAGACACTCCGGTCTCCTTCCCACTCTTCCCTGGGCCCCAAGCCCAAACCCCAAACCAAACTCAAACGCAGTGCAATCGAGTCAACGCCGACTCTCAGTGACCCTGTAGGACAAGGTAGAATTGCCCCTGCCTGTGTCTGAGACTAAATCTTCAGGGGTGTAGAAAGCCCATCTTGCTCCAATGGAGTGGTCGGTGGTTTCAAACTGTCAACCTTGTGCTTAGTAGCCCAACGTATAACCACTGTGCCACCGCCTGGCCTTGTCTAATTCCCCTTCACAGCTGTGGGATGGGGTGGGGCAAACCCCAACAGACCGCCAGCCCAGGTGAGCAGGCCAGTTGGGCTCAGTGATCCTTAAAGGGCAGAGTGGAACTGCCCCAAAACATTTCCAGGGCTGACAGTCTTCCTGGAAGCCTGTAAGCCTGTCTCTCTCCCCCACAGTGGGTTTGAACTGCTGCCCTTGGTGCTAGCAGCCCCCTGTTCAGCCCGGGCCCCTTCCCTGCAGTCGGGAACTGGCAGGATCCCTGTAGAGCCCTGGTGCCCTCGAGGTTAAAGCCCTTTGGCTTCTGAGACATTGCTTCGGGGTTCGAATGCCCCAGCCTCTCCTTGAGGGAAAGACGTGGCAGCTTGTTTGTGCGGAGACTTTACAAGCTGAGGCCAGCAGGCCAGTTCCCACACCCGGGCCCCAAGGGCAGAGGGTGGGTCTCCAAGGCTGTGACCCAAGTGGGAGCAGACAGCCTCACCTTCCTCCGGCTGCACAGTCTCCGAAACCACCCACTTCTGGTCAGCAGGCATGTGCTTCACCGTTGAGGCCATGCTGTAGAGATGACAGCCTGGGAAAACCCTGTGGGTCAGGTGGGCTGGTTCCCGAGGGCGACAGGACATGTTTTTACCCGGTGTGTACAAAACACAGCGACCCTCCAGCCGACTTCAACTCCCGGCGCCCCCGACAGGCAGCAGAATGGAACTGCGCTTCCAGGCGGCTTCAGCTGTTGGAGCCCCGGTGGCGGCGTGGTTTTGTGCCTTGGGCTGGAACCCCAAGTTCAGCAGCTCGAAACCTCTATCTGCTGCTCAGAAGAAAGACGGGGCTTTCTACCCCATTAAGAATGACAGTCGCTCGGAAACCCACAGGGCAGTTGGACCCTGTCGTGTAGGGTCGCTGTGAATGGGAATCGATCTGATGGCAGTGAGACATGTTTCTCTAACAGTGCCTTTTTTTTTCTTAAACGATTTTATTGGCACATAGTTTACATAGCATACACTTCAAGGGTTCAGTCATTTCAAGGAGAATTGTACAATCATTACCATATCCGTTTTAGGACATGCCCCGCTGCCCCATGGCTAATTTGCCATTAAAATGGGTTGTGCACTCAGTTCTAGTGTTCCCTCCCCTCTCCCGTCTTCTTTTTCCCACTCCCCAAGTCCCCCTGCCCCCCCCTATTTCCCACTTCCCACCCCTCCACCCTCTGTCAGCCCCTGTATCGGTTATCACTATGCACCCACCCCTCCTGCGCTTCACAAACTGGGAAACCCAACGGCAAAACACAATCGAAATAAGGTGGTAAGGATAAAATAGTGATATAAAGACGGAAATACAGCTGATGAGTCAGGGAGACAAGGCCCTCATGAACATTCTGAAAGCCAGGGAACACATGTCTGCCCTGGGACAAGCGAGAGATACTCGCACCCAGAACCGACTCGGGTCGGGTCTCGAGGGAGGCCATCCGGCCAAGTGTCGAGTTTGATTCTTCGTGTTCAAGATTCCTGGCTGTAAATCGTTATGGGGCAGGTTGACTTGCCTGTCCCCCGCAGGGCCGCTTAGAGTCTGATTTTTCAGTGACATCACAAGCTCCCTGCCATCGAGTCGACGCCACAGGACAGGGTGGGACTGCCCCCTGTGCGTTTCCCAGACTGTCCCGCCTTGTGGGAGCGGGAAGCCTCGTCTTTCTCCTGCAGAGCGGCTGGTGGTTTTGAACTGCTGACCTTAACAGCAGCTAATGTGCCGGCCTCGTCTTTCTCCCTAGGAGGCGCTGCTTTCTGGCTGGCGGTTTCCAGCTGCTGAGCTTGCGGTTAGCACCCCAGACCGGCTGATTGCCTGGATTGCCTCTGGCTCTTGGCGGTGTGCAGACAGTTAAGGGGTTCCCAGTGTAGCCCCCGATCCCATCCTGTCTAGTCCACTGCGGGCCGCAGCGGGGATGTACTAGAGACCTAGGTAACTTCTTTCCCACGCGCTCACAGGTGCCGCCGTATCCCCACACCAGCCCCCATGGAGGCCGCTTCCCCCCAGCAGATCCTGGCGTCCCTGCCCGTGAAGCAGGAGGAACCGGCCACCACCTCAGCGGAGGGCCTGGCCCTGGACCCCCCCTGGCGCCGCTTCCGCCACTTCCACCTGGGCGACGCGCCGGGCCCCCGCGAGGCGCTGGGCCTGCTGCGCGTCCTGTGCCGGCAGTGGCTGCGGCCCGAGGTGCACACCAAGGAGCAGATGCTGGAGCTGCTGGTGCTGGAGCAGTTCCTGGGCGCCCTGCCCGCCGACGTGCAGGCCTGGGTGCGCAGCCGGCGGCCCCGCAGCGGGGAGGAGGCCGTGGCCCTGCTGGAGGAGCTATGGGTGAGCCTGGGGTGTGTGCACGCATGCGCGCACTGGTGGTGAGGGGAGGGCATGTCTCCTCCTCCCGACAGCGTCCCGGGTGAATGCAGTCCACAACCACAGCTCTGCTCATGGTGGCCCTACAGAACAGGGTGGAGCTGCTGCAGTGAGTGGGTTCCGGGGACTATTCAGGGGAGGAGATGGCCTCCTCTTTCCCCCTCGGAGCGGAGAGTGGGTTTGAACTGCCGACCTGGTGGATCACAGCCCAGCATTGAGCTCGCCCGCACGTAGTCCCTGCTTTCTCAGCATCTACTTGTCCTTTAGGAACTAAGAACAGATGAGGATTTTGCTTTTCACATGCATGTCTGGCACACACTCATGGCAGGAATCGCATGGACGGCCAGGAGAACAAACATGTGTCTTGGAAGCAGTACGGCCAGAGCGCTCCCTAGAGGCCAGGATGGGGAGACCTCTCTCGCCTCCTTTGGACTCGTTGTCAGGAGAGACCAGTCGCTGGAGAAGGACATCAGGCTTGTAGAGTAGAGGGGCAGCGAAGGAGAAGCCGACCTAGACAGGATGGACAGGCACAGCGGCTGCATGGATGGGCTCAGGCGTAAGAACAGTTGTGCACAGGGTCGCTATGAGTTGGAACTAGCTCACAGACCCCTAACGGCCACAGATAAAATGAAACCCCTTCCAACGGGGGGAGGGGAGGCTGGTAGTAGGGGCCAGGCAGGTGGGGCTCTAGAGGCTGGTTTCCTGGATGGCCAAGCTGACTCATTGCCATGGAGTCAGTTCTGACCGTAGGTCAGAGTAGAACTGCCCCTGTGGGCTTCTCACATGGTAACTGGTTACGGGAATAGAAAGCCTCTTCCTTCTCCCGTTGGGTGGCTGCTGGTTTGGAACTGCTGACCTTGCGGTGAGCGGCCCCATGTGTAATCACGAGGCCATCCCAGCCCAGGAAGCAGGTGAGCACTGGGCGTGTGAGTGAAAGGTTGGAGGCTGAAAGAACTCAACTGCCACCAGCTTGTTGTCTTCCATTGGCTCAGCAGGGGCCCTGATGGCCTGGTGGGTTCCACAGGGGCAAGGAACAGGAGTAACCTACCCTCTGGGCTGAAGGAGAAGGATGAACAGCGAACGCGTGAACAGCCTGGGACACCCAGTGGGTGTCCCCCATGAGATGGACTTACCTGAGGGCAGCAGCTCAGGTCTACCTGCATGCTAAGTGCTTAGTCGGTCATTGCCACCAGCAGGCTAGCTGCCCGGGCCTGCTCTCCCCTTAACCTGGGAGTGCAGGGGGCCGGCCCAAGCTATAGTCTATAGTCTGGATTCTGGTCTGCTGGCAGGTGAGGGAAGGAGGAGAGAGAGAGGACCGCTGAGAGGGGTTACCTGAGAGAGAGCTATGGGGGCGGGCGGGGGGGGGGGACTGGGAGGGGGAGAGAGAGAGAGAGAGAGAGAGAGAGAGAGAGAGAGAGAGAGAGAGAATGAGAATAGCTGAGAGCTAGCTATTGGGTGAATAGGGGTGATGGAGATAGCTATTGGGTGACTGGGAGAGAGAGATGATAGCTGGGAGGGGGAGAGAGGGATGGAGATGATAGCTGAGAGATAGCTATCCATGACTGGGACAGATCATTGTGACTGGATACAGAGAGATATTAGCTGAGAGAGAGCTCTGGGGGGTGGGGGAGAGAGAGAGATGGAGATGATAGCTGAGAGATGATAGCTATCATCTTGACTGGGTCAGATTAGATGAGAGATAGCTATGGGGTAATTGGGAGAGAGAGATGGAGATGATAGCTGAGAGATAGCTATCATTGGGACTGGGACAGATCATCCTGACTGGACAGAGAGAGAGATTATCTGAGAGATAGCTATGGGGTGACTGGGGGTGGGGGGGAGAGAGATGGAGATGATAGCTGAGAGATGATAGCTATCATCATGACTGGACAGAGAGAGATTAGCTGAGAGATAGATCTGGGGGGTGGGGGGAGAGAGAGATGGAGATGATATCTGAGAGATAGCTATCATCATGACTGGACAGAGAGAGATTAGCTGAGAGATAAATCTGGGGTGTGTGTGGGGGGTAGAGAGATGGAGATGAAAGCCTAGAGATGATAGCCTAGAGATGATAGCAGAGAGATAGCTATGGGGTGACTGGGGGATGGGTGGGGAGAGAGATGGAGATGATAGCTGAGAGACAGCTATCATGACTGGACAGAGAGATTAGCTGAGAGATAGATCTGGGGGGTGGGGGGCAGAGAGAGATGGAGATGACAACTGAGAGATAGCTATCATGACTGGACAGAGATTAGCTGAGAGATAGCTCTGGGGGGATGGGGGGAGAGATGGAGATGATAGCTGAGATAGCTATTGGGTGAGAGAGATAGAGAGATGATAGAGATAGCTATCGGGTGACTGGGTTGTGGGGGGTGGGAAGAGATGGAGATAACAGCTGACAGATAGCTATCAGGTGACAGAGTGAGTGAGAGAGATAGAGATGGCTGAGAGAGCTATTGGGTGACCGAGAGAGAAAGAGAGATGATAGCTATTGGGTAATTGGGTGGTGTGTGTGTGTGTGTGTGTGTGTGTGTGTGTGTGTGTGAGAGAGAGAGAGAGAGAGAGAGAGAGAGAGAGAGAGAGAGAGAGAATGAATAACGGAGAGACAGCTATTGCGTGACTGGGCGGGGTGTGTGTGTGTGTGTGTGTGTGTGTATAACGGAGAGACAGCTATTGCATGACTGGGCTGTGTGTGTGTGTGTGTGTGTGTGTGTGTGTGTGTACACACACAGCTGTTGTGTGACTGGACTGCTCAGCCTCTAGGCCCGGGGCGGACCTGAAGGGACAGTGGAGTCAGGACAGGTTCCAGTCCTGGGAAGCCGGAGGGAGGGACTGGGTTGGGAGGGTGCTGGGGAGGCAGGGGTGAGGCGGGCCGGGCTGTGGGGACAGGCCGGTGGCCCTGGGGGTGTGAGGGGTGAGGGGCAGCAGGACCCCTGCAGTAGGATACGGTGACGACATGGGATAAGCATTGGGCGCTAACCACAAGGTTAAGCCCACCATCCCTCCTCGGGAGGAAGACAAGGCCGGCTGTGACCCCTAGAGAAGGAAGCCCCGAGAATGAACAGGGTGGGCTGGGCTTGACGGCAAGCGTTTGGGTTTTCGTTGTGAAGTCTGGAGGGTGGGGGGCAGGAGGGGGTGCGGAGATGGGAAAGGCTCTGGTTGATCAATCCACAATGCGGCCTCTTCTCAGGGACCCACAAGCTCCCCAGATCGGACGTCAGAGACAGGCGCAGCCCAGGATGCAGCGGAACGCCCAGGGCTCTGCGTGGGGAAAGAAGACAGTGAGATGCTTTCTCTGGGTGAGCAGCGGGCACCTTGCCCCACCCCACCCTGTCCTCCCGCCCCACACCACCCTGGGGTTGCCCTCTGCCCCTCTGGAGGGGTGGCCTTGCTGTCTGTGTGTTACACTTGTGGAAAGTGAGCCTCGGAGATCAAGTGTGAGCAGAGTTGGCTCCAAACTGGGCCCTCTGCCCCCTAGGCCTCTGCTCTGCCCCTCAGTGCCCCACCCCACCCGCCACCCTCGCTCATTGGCTTCAGTGGGTCACATGCCCGTCCCGAGCCCCTGGCTGTGGGCCCAGGGTGTGGCCTTGCGGTTGGCTTCCTCCAAACCAGAGGAGCGCGGGTGAGGGAGGACAGCCCGACGGCCATCTGGGAGACTAAACCCCAAGCCCAGCCCCCACTGCTTCTGGCCTCTCAGCACCCTGTGGGGTCGGGCAGAGTAGAAGCACCCTGAGGGCCGAGGTGTTGATGCCGGTCTTCACAGAGTGGCCTTGGCGCCCGGGAAGGGAAGTGCACAGCCCACTAGAGGCTTCACGGTGATTTGCATGGGAGGGTCCACCCAGTGGGCAATTGAGCTGACGCAGGATGATAAGGGTCGAAGTGTCATGCTTGATGTGACCGCGTGGTCATCGCACCCGGACTCAGAATGGACTCACTGCTGCTCTGTAGGAGGGGCCAGACATGCATGGGGTTTTGTCTTTCTCCTACGGAGCAACTGGTGGTTATGAACTGCTGACCTTGTGGTTAGCAGCCCAGCATGTAATCCACGACATCACCAGGGCTTTTTTAAAATTAATTTTTTTAAAAAGACCCAACCCAGCTTCCCTACCATCATTCCATGCTGATTCACAGCGACCCCACAGGACTGGGTAGAGCTGCCCCTGTGGGTTTCCGAGATTGTCACTCTTGATGGGATTAGAAAGCCCCCTCTTTCTCCTGCATAGCACCCCGAGGTTCTCCAAATTAAAGATGAGATGAAAATCAGGCCTCCCTAGTACACCCAAGACTTCCTCTTGGTTCAAAGGGAGACCATTGATTGGTGGGGTCAGTGGGCAGGCCTTGACTCCAAACCAGCAAGAAGCTGCCCGTGGGAACCCCCTCAGTGGCAGCCCCCCAGAAGAAAGGCCCTACAGCGGTTCACTGTGCACCGGGGGCTGCCCCGAGTCGGATTCGGTACCGACTCAGACGTGTATTTACAGGACAGATGGGTGCAGACAGCGAAGAGCACATCCGCCGCTAAGGCCAGAGGCAGAGGTGGTTCTGGTGGCTGGTGTGGAACCCCAAGGCTGGGAGACTAGGGCCCCAGGAAGGGGTGGGGGCAGCTGTTCCAGCACCCAGCAGGACAGCGGCAGAGGTCCTCAGCTGTTGTGTCGTCACGGCCTTTTAAACGTAGCTAAGCTTGTGTTGCCGCGATGACCGGCGGCCAGACGCTTGCACTGGCTCAGCAGTTTCTCCACGGGCCCTCAGCACTCACTCACTGCCCACTCACAGGGATCCCCTCCGAGGACGGGGCAGAACCGCCCCCGGGGGTCTCCGAGACAACTCTTTACCCCTCTTTCTTATTTAGTTTTATTAAAAGATCATTTTATTGGGTTCTTACAACTCTTACTGTAATCCATACATCAGTTGTATCAGGCATATTTCTACATAGGGTGCCATCATTTCCTAGACATTTACTTTCTATTGAGCCCTTGGTATCAGCTCTTTTTCCCCTGGTCCCCCCCCCCCCCCCCCGTGGTCCTTTGATAGATTATAAATTACTGTTATTTTAACATCGCACACTGACTGCTGTCTCCCTTCCCCCATGGGTCTGTTGTCCTTCCCACTGGAGGGGTGTGTGTGTGTGGTTGTGTGTCGATCATTGCAACCTGTTTCCCCTTCCTCCCCTCCTTCTCTTTTCCCCTTCCCCCTGCCCTTCTGGGATCGCTGTTCCCATTGCTGTTCCTGGATTCTGCGTGTCGTGAGCTTTTATCTCTTACCTGTTCCTGTGCACATGCTCCAGTCTCGTGCCTTTAGAGAGGCAGCACTGGGGTCATGGTAGTGGGGGATGGGGAGGCCTCAGGAAACCAGAGGGATATTGTGTGGTCCGTCAGTGCTCTACTGCACCCTTACCTGCGACCCCTCTGGGGGGGATGGGATGTTCCTTTGTCTCTGCCCCAACCCCCTTCACCCCTCTTTCTTTGGAGCGCCTGGTGGTTTCAAACTGCTGACCTTGTGGATTGTAGCCCAGTGCATAACCCCTGCGCCACCAGGGCTCCTTTGCTGTGTACATGGGTGCCACTTAAGACGTTCCTGCTTAAAGTGGACGGGCAATTTGGACCCACTGGTGAGCCCAGGGGAGACCAGACGGGACACTCTGCCCTGGGAGGATAGATGGCCATCTCGGGACCCGGGGCAGGCCAGTGTCCGCCACACGGGGCTGTTGGGAGTCAAAACTGCTCAGGTGGCAACATGTAGGCCAGAGCTGAGGGCCCCACCGAGCCACGGCCAGGCTTGGACGGGAGTGGAGGGACTGGGAGCCCAGCCCCTGCTACGATTTTACCATTGAGAAATGCCACACCAGGGAGTTTCTCCCCGCTGGGAAAGGGCTGGCTTTCAAGTGCGGTACATACTGGAGTAGAAGCCGAGCTTGTCAGCACACTTTCAATGCAGATTTTATGTAAAGTGAGGTGCCTCGGCTGATACTGGGCTCAGCTCATCCTCGAGTCTAAACGGTGTCTTCGGTTTGGCAAACACCCTTAGGGTAGGCCAGCGATGGTGTCTTATGTGTTTTGGCCTCCAGAGGGCACACATTCCCAGCTTCGAGGATGGAAAAGGGGCCCTGAGGATTCAGGCAGCTTGCCTAGGGGGTGGTCACCCAGGGGGTGGGGGTGTGGTGTGTGTGTGTGTGTGTTGGGGGGGTGCAGTTCAAACTCCGGTAGTACTGGGGACCTCCTTGTTAAATTACACCATCAATGGAAGCTCTTGATGTAAAGCAGGTGCTTTTTAAACAGGTTGCTTAGGTCCCTAGACTTGCAGGGGGCAGCTTGGAAACCAGCGGAGACAGGAAATACGTGGTTCATCTGTCTGTCACACGTGCCCACCCACTGGGTGTGTCTGCCCACATCTCCACTCGGACCCTTGCTTGGTCATTCTGACACTGTCCTACCCGTCCATCGCTCTAACCTCCTGCTGTCCACTCATAGCTATCTGTCTACCACGTGTCTTCACAGACGTGAGCCCATCCTTCCTTCCATTCATCCACCTGCCACCCATCCAACCAACCATGCACCTACCATTTACCCATCCTTCACCTTTCTGACCATCTTGATCTGCCCACATACCCCTCACCCATCTACATATCAGTCTACCCACACATCCATCCGTCCACTCATTCACCCATCCCTCCAAGCCCTGCCGTCTGATCTGCCCACTCACCCTTCCTCCACTCACCCACGCCCCTGCCATTCCTACTACACTGCAAGCCTTGGCCTGGCAGCTCTATGTCAGCAGTCCGAAAGCAGCGGCCGCCCCATGGAAGAAACAGGCTTTCTACTCACACTAAGAGTCTGGGAAAGTCAACAGGGGCAGCTCCGCCCTGCCCTATACCAGGGGTGTCACACTGGCTCGCAAGGGCTGCATGTGGCCCCGAGGTCATTTTTTGTGGCCCACCATGCTCTGAAATACAATGTAACTAGAGAATTGTGTGTACGGTGTTGCCTCGATCTCCCCTAAGCGCTATTTTCTCCATAACAGGTTTTTCTGTTTTCATTTTATTTCAGAGCATCATGGGCCACAAAAAATTACCTCGGGGGCTGCATGCGGCCCGCGGGCCGCCAGTTTGACACCCCTGCCCTATACGGTCACCCCGAGTCGGCATCGACTCAATGGCAGTGAGTCCATCGACCCCCACCCCCGGCCCGGCACTTCCCCGTGTGCCCCAGGCTCTGGGTTGACGAGGACGCCCGTGTGCCGGGCTCCCCTCCGTGGCGCGCCCGACCTCCTGTGGGTCTCCTCCCCTGCCCCACCTGACTCTCTGCCTTTGCTCAGCAGGAGACTCGGCGCCGGGTCCTGAGGGGCCAGGGACCGGGGACACGCAGGCCACCCGGGCCTACAAGCAGGAGCCCGGCAGCCCCCCGCTGGTGCCCCTGGTGCCCGGGCTGCCCGGCTTCCCGCCGGCGCCGGGCGCCGTGTCCTGCCCCGAGTGTGGCAAGACGGCGGCCAAGCCGGCGCACCTGCTGCGCCACCGGCAGAGCCACGCGGCCGAGAAGCCGCACGCGTGCCCGGAGTGCGGCAAGGCCTTCCGGCGCAAGGAGCACCTGCGGCGCCACCGCGGCACGCACCCCGGCGGGCTGGGCCCCGCGCTGCGCCAGCTGCCCGCGCGCGAGCGCCCGCACGCCTGCTGCGAGTGCGGCAAGACCTTCTACTGGCGCGAGCACCTGGTGCGCCACCGCAAGACGCACTCGGGCGCGCGGCCCTTCGCCTGCTGGCAGTGCGGCAAGGGCTTCGGGCGCCGCGAGCACGTGCTGCGCCACCAGCGCATCCACGGGCGCGCCGCCGCCTCCGCCGCCACGGGCGCCCCCGGCCCGGGCCCCGACGCCGCGGGCGCGTTCCCTGCCTGGCCCCTGGGCCCCCTGGGCTAGCGGCCGCACTGACTGCCCCGGCTGCGCCCTAACTTCCTCCAGTCTCCCCCGCTGGGCTCCCCCTTCCCTGACGCCGCCCCACCCTCTCTGTGAAGGCACCTCCTGCGCACCCCTGGTCCCTGCGGCTGGGCTCCCCTGTCCCTTTCCACCCGCACCATGCAAGGGGGTGGCTGGGGGCTGAGCCGCGTCCTGCAGACTCGATGGGCATTCCAGACCCCACACCCCTCTTGACCACGAGGGGGCTGAAGACAAAGGGCTGGATTGTCCCGTGGGCCCCCGCCCCCTCCTCCCGGGGGAGAAGTCAGGGGCGGATAATCTGACCAGATGCACACGAGGTCTGGTGGGGGTGGGAAGGGTACCCTGAGGGAGGGGGGGACTGACAGAAGTGCTCGCTCTCGGACACCATCCTCGCCAGCATCGGCAGAGGAGCGAGGCCACTGGCCTGGTCAGGCCTGCGGAGCCCGGGTTGTGCCCGCCGACTCCACTGCTGGGCAGCCCCGCTCAGCAAGGCGGGTTTCCTGCTCGCCACCTGGGACCAGCCCGGTGTGAGGGAAGTCCTCGTATCTTTTTTTTTTTTTTGAGGTGTGTATGTGTGTGTGTTTGTGTGCGCGTGCGTATACTTGACAAATTGAATTAACTAAATATTTTCCAGCTACTTTTAAGAAATGCGCTCTACAAAGTCAGAAAATGTTTTAAACTGAACATACGCTCTTGGATCTTTGGCCTCTTGGTCCTTCCTTGTTTAATCAGTACACCCACAGGGATTTTTTTGTTTTTGTTTTTAAATTTCAATAAAGTACTCTAAAGTCAGGTGATCCTTTGTCCCTTCCCACCAGCACTGGTCAGATTAAATGCTGGCCTGCGGCCTCCTGGATCACACGCTGCGGCCTTAAATCACGTTCCGTCTCCGCTTGTTCTGCGTGTGAGTGCGAGCGTGAGCTCCTGGTGCAATGTCAGAGCAAATTTTTCCCTTTAAAAGAAAAAAAGTGGCAGACATATTCACAAACCCTGTGCCACTTTATTTTCTGCACGGGTGATTTGATACTCATGTACGCAGCCATTTGGGTTTACAGGAAAAAACAGGGTGTGTGTCTAAGATGACTCATGGCAGGGTGGGGGTGGGAGTGTGTGTGTTGTGTCTGTGCGTCTCTCCCCTGTCGATGTCCACTTAAGACCTCGTGGGTTTTACTAGGATTAACCCCCGGGTTATTGGCTGTGGCCCTTCTGAGATTCCTCTGGTTAAGATTCAAACCACCCACTCAGAGCAACCTGTGCATTGTGCCGCCCAGGGCCCCGAGAATTCGGGGAAACCCTCTCCCAGCCGTGTCTTTAGCACAAACCATGTCCTGGGGTCCCAGATGCTAGCTCTGCACCTCCAAAGAGCTCCAGCTCCCAGAACAAGGCGGCTGGAGGACAGTTGTCCAGCTCTGGAGGGCAGGCAAGGACAACTCTGACACCTCCCTCAGGTGGACTTCCCACCAGCCCTCTCGGGCTTCCAGCCTTTGCCATCTGAGCCTGCAAGGCATTCTTCCACCCATACCCCCCTCCCCTGCTGCATCCTAGGGCTCGGCTGTGAAGAACCACTTTGGGCGGCCCTCAGGAAAGTCAAAGACCTGATGACTCAACCCCACTGCCTGTCGTCTGGGTTCTGACCACTAGCAGCCCTAACGGACAGAGTAGAAGGCCCTACGGATTTAGAAACCCACCTGCTTTACAGACACAAGGCTTCATGTTTGTTGCCCTCAGTACCGCTGGGGGGCTCACTCGGGGGCTTTTCTCTCACCCTGGAATTCAATTAGTTCGGAAACAGCCACAGGGCAGTTCTCTGCGGGGTCTTCCCAGCCCAGCATTTGAACACTCCGCCAATCTGTCCTCGTTGGGATGCTAAGGAAACACTAGCTGCCATCAAGGGTACACGACAGTTCACACCACTTAAGGATTTTTAACAACAACGTCCAGGTGAACTGGGAATAAATGTTAAGAGACGGCGCTTGTTAGTTGCTATCAAATCGAAAGCCAATCCAGGTGCTCCCATCTATGTGCTGGTAGAGTAGAACTGCTTTGCAGGGTGGGCAGGGAGGGGTGATGCGCACAGGGGATGGGAGCAAAGAGACAGGTGTTAGAGAGCAGAATGAGATAATTAGATGGTCCTGTTCCCCGCAATTCACCAGCTTAGAAGAAATACACGGCGTGGGTCGGTAATTAAAGCGAGAGCACAAACAGGCGTGTAAGTCATTTTTCTTTCTGTCATAAAGATGGGTGTTCAGAGCCTCCATTCCTCTTAGAAAGCTGGGAAAGAGTACCCACCCACGTGGTGCACACTTGTGCCTGCCCATCATTCCTGGGCTCCCCTTGGCCATGAAGCCAAAGCAAAGATCTAAGATCCGGTGGGGGTGGGGGGTGGCGGGGAACCGATGGATTCCCATGCAGAGGTGGGCCTGGCATTGGTCCCGCTTAGACCGACGTCAACACAGCCACCAACGTTCTAAAGAGTTCAAGTGCCCTGCGGGAAACCGGCACGAGGCCCCGATGTTATGTATCACAGTACATAAGGCCGGGCCCAGCCTGATGGAACTTGGCGTTCCCCAATTTACTAGGGAACAGCACCTGGTTCTGGGGACGCAACAACCTTGAGGAACCTTAATTAATGGCGCAGATTCGAGGACGGGGTAGAACCAGCCCCGTGGGTTTCTAAGGCTGCAAATATTTATAGGAGCCGAGATCCTCATTTTTCTACCACCAGGTGGCTGGTGGGTTTGAACTGCTGCCCAACAAACTCAGAGCTCCAAATTTTCCCACCAAGAAAAGACCACAACGTCCGGCTGTCATGACAAATGACGGCCACTAGATGTCAGTAAGGTCTAGCTTAACTCCGTTTTGCCAGGAGCGGCTGCCTTGGAAAAGTAAGAACAAAAAAAGACTTTACATCTTTAAAAGATCATCAAGTGCTGCAGTGGGAGCGGCTGGGGAAACCTAGAAATGCCTGAGAGACACGGTGGTGGATGTTTATGCACCAAGTTCATTAACACCAATGTGTTGGCGTCCTGCCAACTACTCCGCAGAAACGCCCTGCAGCGGGCGCTCGTACAATCGCTGAAGACTAAATGATGGGATGAAAGTCCAGGGATGCTATTTGATTCCTTTAAACTTTGTTCTAGTTTCTACTACTTGCTTTCTTTTCGATTGAGGCTTTTCTCTTTTACTTTGGTGCGTTTTACTGTATAAAAAATCAGGGAGCGAGAAATCTATAGAGACAGTAATTGGATTGATGGTTTCCGGCAGGGGAGGTTGGGGAGAAATGGGGATATAATGACAGTGATCCCAAGAAAGAACATGTTTTATATTGCGAGGATTGTACCATTCTTAATATGATGGAACTATTGATTTGTGTGGTATGTGGATTCTATGCCAATAAAACTGTTAGAAAGTTCAGAGGTAGTTTGACCAGGAGAATGTCTACATTTTCAAGTGAAAATGCCCACTCTGGATGTAATAAAGAACCAAGCTTTCTTACACAGTTGCAGGAGGATAATTGGCTGAAAGACAAAGAATTAAACCATGACACGTGCGGACAGGGACTTAGTGGATGTGATCGTTGGGTTTATTGTGCCAACTAGGCCTATAGGAACAAGCGGGCAGAGTTTGGTCGGTGGCAGCAGAATTGGAGGGCGACGGAAATAAAGACAGCTGGCATCCCATCTCCCTGGTGATTGGACCATAGTGCTGTTGCCTTAGCTAGTTCGCTGCCTCAACCTCTTGAGCTACACCACCTGTGGACCTAGCCCACCTGTGGATCATCACTAGAGCTTGAGGCTCCTTCCAGACCTGCTCTCCATGCTGCTGGTGTCTACATGGCTTGAGCCTGAGGCTAGTAGATCCCATCTCCCTGTACTTGAGTTGGAATTTCCATCAGGGCTTGCTTTGCTAAGCTCCCAAGCTACTAAATATTGCTGACCCACCCTGGTACTTGTGGGCACACTCTGCCTGCCTTGCCTGAAGGAGGATTCTGCTGTCTTTCCTTGACCTTGGACCTGGCAGCCCAAGTGAGTTGAAGGACTCCCAGTATATTAGCTGTTGCATTAAAGTGAGTTGAACTGAGCCCTCTGTTCTGCTGTGTGGACTAATTAGCTGTTATATTCCTTCTTGCTGTATAAATCTATCTAAAATCATGTGTCCTGATTTTGTTTCCCTAGAGAAATCTGCTTACCACAGTGGATTTAAAAACTTACAGTCTTGTCGACATATAACTCACATATCATACACTTCCATAATTCAGTCATATTAAAACATTGTATAATTATTACCATCAGTTCTAGAATATTTTTTCCTTCTTGAACTTATTATTAGCTGTCTTTCCCTTCAACCTCCCCTCTCATATCCCTCAAAAACCTAATTGCTACTGTCTATAGAGTTACAAATCTTGGATTTCATATACTGAAAAACACCCCCCCAATTTTTAAAAATTTAAATTAAAAAAGAACAACAATAATAATGAAATAAACCAGAGAAGTAACCTCACTTGAGGCAAAAGCAAGGGATATTGAAAACTAGAACACATTTAAAGTGGGTTGAAATGGAAATAAAATGATCAGGCATTGATTACATTTTAACCTAATTATATCTGCCACAATTGAGGTTACAGTGCTAATACCAACCCTACTAACATCTTTTGACTATGGTCAGAGGGTTTGCATTGAAGGTTTATTCTATGTGGGGACCCTGCCAATGGGTTGGGGCTCCCACCGTCATCTATAGCTCTCTACCAACCAGGTGTTCACAATTTCAGCACTGGCACTATGCTCTTCTTCGGATTAGAGTTTTCTTATTGACGATCCTTGGATCATACAGGTGGTATGTTTCTTCTACACTTGATTGTGGTGGTGATTACACAACTCGTTTTAATATGGTTGAACGATTGCATCTTACAGTCTGTGAATTACATGCCAATAAAACTGTTAAAAACTAAAGTGGTGGGCACCAAAGTGGAAACCTCCAAATCCAACAAGACCCAATCCCAGCCAGGCTCACCACGATGGTTCAGAAGTTGAGGCCTGCTGGATGCCACACCCTGCCGCCTGTTCTCAATCTTCCATCCGTTTCTGCTCCAAGTTTTGCTCAGGTCTTAGAGTCTCCAGCTCACTAGTCGCAGAAACGGTCCCTGGAAAAAGTTTCTACCCTGCAAATGGAGATCTCAATGTGTGGATCACTTTGTGGAGTCTAGATCTCAGTGAGGAAAGCCCTTTCCCCATCTCCCCGTGTCTGGATCTGACACTCTGTCTTATCTCATCAGAGTTTTGGATATCCATCCTATGGGCCACCTGTAAATCCCAAAGAAGTATCCATACTGAATTTCTGAGTTTGCCATTAAGCTCCATCCCTCTCACACCTTCAGGTTCCGATCTTACAGCTCTTCTTCTGTATAGTTGAATGAAGGAATCCTGGTGGCACCGTAAAGAGCTCTGGTTTTGTAGTGAGTTACGCGTTGGATCAACATCTGGAACCCACTAGTGACTCTGATGGAGAAACAGGAGTCTTTCTGCTCCTGTGAAGGTGTACAGCCTCAAATACCCAAAGAGGCAGTTCTGCTTTGTTCTTGAGGTCGCTGTGAGCGGAACTCAACTCAATGGCAGGGATTTTGTTTGGGTGGAGCAGCGGGTTAAGCATGGGCTGGTCAGGCAAAGGGCAGTGGTTCACCCCTCTCTACGCCACAACGTGGGAGAAAGCTGAGGTCGTCTGCTTCTGTACTGCCAGTGAGGAAGTTCTACCCTATCCTCTAGGGATACAATATATTGTTCAGAATCAAGGGACTGGCAGTGGGTTTGGTTCTTACTCAAGATCCCTGGTGTCACCATTGCCAAAGGCTGGCAGTTCAAACCCACCTGCCCCTTCGAAGGAAGAAAAGAATGAGCAACCCGCTCCTGTAAGTATTGCAGTGAAGGGCACCCTATGGGGCTGTTCTACTCTCGTCCTATAGGGTTGCCGTGCATTTGAATCTACTCAAAGGCACCTAAGAACACCTGGAGATACAAACCAGGGATGGTGGTGGGAGTCACGGGGAAAGCTCATGCAGCTGCATTTAGCCCATTGGCTCAGAAAGCTCTAGAAACATAGTATATCCTTGGAAATCTCTCAGAAAAATGGGTCTAACTCTGTCCCATGCGAAATCTGCCGATATTCTGGTAGCTTCACCCACCACTGGCTCTTCTCCCTCATCCCACTTTTCCCCAGTGATAAGTCAGTTCCCTCTGACCTGATGCCCCCTTGATGCTTCATCAAGTCGTGGGGCATTCTGGTACTCTTGACTGCCCTTCCGTTTCTTCACCGGTTGTGTCTCCCTCATACAGGAGGAGGGAGCCCTGGATAAGACACGCCCACCATCCATGCCTCCTGACTCACATAGTCAAGTTCAGATTCCCTAAGAGCCTGCATGCATTGGATCAAAGAGTCTATAGAAGGACCTATGGAATCTATGTCGAAAGAAGGGAAATGCCCAAAGCAATTTCAAATCAAGATGTGCTAGAGGATGGGTGGCTTGATGAACCTCCAAATTATCTCCCTGGCATAATCTTGAAATCCCCCCCCCCCCAATGCCTTTGATTTCTAAGCACTTTAAGAAAATATCCTCTCTCTATACACAAGTACCCTGAACAAAGCACATTAAGTCCTACTTTACCAACTTCCAAACCGAGCATACTTTACAACTCTAATTTCTTTGTGTTAACAAGCATGAAAATTACCAATTTAAAATACTGTGCTAGACTGGGTTGACTAGAGAAACAAATCCAGGGACATTCATATATGTGTAAGAGAGACCTTTATATAACAAATCAAATTGTATATTGAGAAAACACCCCAGCCCAGTCCAGAACAAGTCCATAAATCCGATACTAGCCCATATGTCCGATACTTCTGCTTCATACAATCCAGCTTCTCTGATGATTTGCTCAGCATACAGATTGAGTAAGTATGGGGAGATGATTCAACTTTGATACACATCTTTCCTGAAAGAATCTTTCAATATCGCAACTCAAGGTGTGAAATTTTTCTCCTGTTCTTGCAACGTGATAGATACTGAGTGTCGTCTTCACGTCTGGTTTTGTAACTCCAGGTGTTTGTCTGTTCACTAGCATACTTCACTTTCTCTTGTTTAGCGGCCCTCTGAAACTTTCTGTTCAGCACTTTTACTTGACCATTTCTTCCATTTCCTTTAGCTAAAGGAAGAGCTAGTTCCTACATTCAAGAGCAGTTTCACTCTCTTCTGACACCCGCTGTGATCTTTTTCTATCTTTCCTGCTATTTACAGACCTTACCTTCCTTTCTCTATGCATGCTGTTCTTCTTGTCATCCCAGAGCGCACCATATCTTCTATTATCAGCGTTAATTTAGTTAAACCTATTCTTGAGATATTATGGAAATCCAGACGGGGCACTCTCAAGGCCGTCTTATGGACTTATTTTATTTTTTAATTAAGTACTTTTATTGGGGACTCTTACAGCTCTTATCACAATCCATACATCCATCCATTGTGTCAAGCATATTTGTACATTTGTTGCCATCATCATTCTCAAAATATTGGCTTTTTACTTGAGCCTGTGGTATCAGCTCCTCATTTTCCCCCTCCCTCCCTGCTCCCTCATGAACACTTGATCATTTATAAATTATTATTTTGTCATATCTTACACTGTCCGACGTCTCTCTTCATCCACTTTTCTGTTGTCCATCCCCCAGTGGAGGAGGTTATGTATAGATCCTTGTACATATCGGCTCCCCCTTTCTATCCCACCTTCCCCATTCCCTCCTGGTATCGCCATTCTCACCACTGGCCCTGAAGGGATCATCTGCCCTAGATTCCCTGTGTTTCCAGTTCCTATCTGTACCAGTGTACATCCTCTGGTCTAGCCAGATTTGTAAGGTAGAATTGGGATCATGATAGTGACGGGGGCATGGGGGCAGGGAGGAAACATTTAAGAACTAAAGGAAAGTTGTATTTTTCATTGTTGCTACACTTCACCCTGACTGGCTTGTTTTCTTCCCGTGACCCTTCTGTAAGGGGATGTCCAGCTGCCTACAGATGGACTTTGGGCCCCCAATCTGCACTCCCTCTCATTCACAATGATATGATTTTTTTTGTTCTTTGATACCTGATACCTGATCCCTTCAACACCTCTTGGTCACACAGGTTGGTGTGCTTCTTCCATGTGGGCTTTGTTGCTTCTGAGCTAGATGGCTGCTTATTTACCTTCAAGCCTTTAAGACCCCAGGTGCTATATCTTTTGATAGCTGGGAACCATCACCTTTCTTTACCACATTTGCTTATGCACATTCTTTGTCTTCAGCGATCATATCGGGGAGGTGAGCATCATGGAGTGTCAGTTTAATAGAACAAAGTGTTCTTGCATTGGAGTGTATTGGTGGATCTCACCCCATTTTTATGTTGTTTTGAGCACAGTTTTCCTTGTCTTGGCTTCCAGGTGGTGGTGTCATGTATGGGTGCTCTCTGGCTTGTCTTCGGTTATTGATTAATTTTCCCATTAGTTTTTTTTGGGGGTAATACTGGTCTTGTTTTTATAATTTTCTTAGTCTGGAAATACCTTTATTTCTTCCTAGTATTTGAGGGATAATTTGATGGATATAGAACTCTATATTGGCAGTTTTTTCTTACAGGATTTTATATACAGCTCTCCTTTGTCTTCTTGACTGCATTTTCCCCCTGGAAATCTTCACTTATTCTTAGGAGTTTTCCCAAGATGAAACGCAAAGGGGTTTCAAAAACATAATTGAAAAAATAAAGATAATGGAACTTTTCTATAAAATGTTGATGTCAATATAGACTCTATTCATCTATCTGTCTGTCTGTCTGTCTATCTACAGTTTGTCACACACCACTGCTCTGTCAGTTCATTAGGGTCATCAGGCAACATTGTAGGTCCACGAACCAGGTGTAGGGTCTGGGCGAGTGAGAATGGGAGAAGTCTTCCCACGGTGTCTGCTTAAACAGGGGTAGGCCCCACCTCTGAGGGAAATTCCTTCCAAATGTATCATGGCTGGGACCTGATTAAGGGGGTAGGACTACCCTCCAATATTCTCACAACTCCTTGGCTGCTCAAAGAAGACCTCATTATGGAGTTGACCCTGACTGTGTTAGGTCACATCATGGGGGAGGTTTCAGCTGCCAAGCCATTGAGAATGTTGACTCAGCCAAGTTGACACAAACTCTAACTATGGCAGTCCAGGACCAGATGATGTGCTTTTCTTGTTGTTCATGGGGTCAATGTGAGATGGAATGGACTCAATAGCACCTAACAATATCTAGCTATCAACAATAGCAATATCTATCTATCTATCTAGTAGCTCTCTTGCTATGTTTATCTCTGTATCTCTCCAGTTATTCTTCATTTACAACAGACAGTAAAGTTGAAACAAAAATAACAAATACTGAAGAGGATGTGCAGAAATTGGAACTCTCATACACTTCTGGGCTTATACTACTGTGCAACCACGGAGCAAAACAGTATGATGTTTACTTATGCAAAAGGCAATGAGAATAGCATGTGATGTAGCAATCCCTCCACTCCATATACACCCTAATGAAACACAGAGGAAAATACAAGTTTATCACAGCGATATCACCAGTAGCAAGAAGCGTGCATTGGTGTGAGAATGGATAATTGATTTTGGTACATACATACAATGGGATATTGTGCATCATTAAAGAACAATGATGAAACCGTCAACCACCTCATGATGTGGCGAGTTTGGAAGACATCATGCTGAGTGATGTCAGTCAATCCCATAAAAACAAATACTGTGTGTGATCATTATTATGAAAGGAAAACAATGCACATTTATTTTCCATAGTAACAATTTCCCATAATATCAAAAATGTGAAATCAACAAAAAAACACCTTGTTATATAGGGATGGATAAACAAACTCTGATATATTCATTCAATGGACTATTATACCTCAATAAAAAACAATGATAGCTCAAACACTGCACAACATGGACAGAGAAAGACAACGTTAGCCTTAGCAAACGTATTCAATCTTACAAAGATAAATATTTATTTACTTATTTACAGTTCTTTTTCCTTTCTCTTTTTTCCCTAATTCTAACCCTAGTTATTTCCAGTTTTATTGGAACTTCTTCCACATATCATTCAATCCAATAGTTCAATCCTATCAAGGAGAGATGTACAGTCATTATAATAGTCAATTTTAGCACATTTTCTTCTTCCTTGTACTCATCGCTAGTGTAAGTACTATTTTTTAACCTATGGAAAAATATACACAACAAAACATTCTCCAATTGAACACCTTCTACATGTACATTTCAGTGCCATTGACTATATTCGGTTAATCAACCATTATTGATATCCTTTTCCCAGAATTTCCACCATCATTAATATACATTCAATGCCTCGTAAGCAAAAACTCCTGCTCCTTTGCCTATGGGAGCCACTGGTCAACGTTACTTTCTTGCCTTTTCAGATGTTTCTTGATATAAAATTTACATAACACACACTGCCATTGCTAAACCACTTAAAAATAGCTCTTTGTCCACCATCACAATCAGTTCGAGTGTTCCCTCCTCCCCTCTTACATTCATTGTTTCCTCCTCCATCCCCTCCCCTCCCCACCCTGTCTCCAGTAAACCCTGGCATCCATTATTTTCTCTATGAACCCATTCCTTCCATCTTTCCTAAACTGGGAAGCACAACAGAAATATTCAGACACAGAAACAAAATGAAGAAGAAGAAAGTACCCTAATAAAATGTAAAAAAAGAAAAGAGGAGAAAAAAATGATTAGGGCAGGGACTGTACAGATGTGCTTTATACAATTGATGTATGTATATGTATGGACTGTGATAAGAATTGTATCAGCCCCTAATAAATTGTTAAAATTTTAAAAAATAAATAAATAAAAAATAAAAAAGTTAAAAAAAAGTAATAAAAGTGAAGAGCAAAAGAGAAAAGACCACCAAAATATTCAAAGAACAAGAGAAGAAATTTGTATCATGAAACAAGTGAAAAATATTTAAGTCTAGATCAAATTTACGTTGGGTCAGAGTATCATGTTATACCATTGTTAATGCTACCATAATCAAGTTTACATTAATCTCAGTCTGACAGCAAAGTTATTACAGTCCCTTGCCTGTGACTGGGGGGAATCTGTCAGAGACTTAATCTGACAAAATGATCTGCAGATTATTGGGTTTCCACTGACCTCCATAGTCTTCTACAAATTGTGTGTTCACAATTTAAGCTCTGATACATTTCCCTTTGTCATATTTGGATTTTGTTATTGCCATTTTTGGATCACGCAGGCAGGTGTGCTACTTCAATGTGGCCTTAGTTGATGCCTCACTGAGATGGCTGCTTGTTTGAACACAAGTCTTTAAGATCCCAGACACTATTCTAGTTGATTGCTGGGCGCCATCTGCTTTCTTCCCCACACTTTGCTGTAGCACCGTGTGTTAGTCTGGGTAGACTACAGAGAACTTTATATCAAAGAACAATTGTGCATTAGGAAAACATCCCAGCCCAGTCCAGGTCAAGTCCATAAATCTGATATGAGCCCACGTGTCCATTACCAGTCTATAAATTCTTCTTCAGATTCACGCAAGTCATGCAATGACGCCAAGTGCAGAAAGTTCACAGGCCAGCAGGTGGAAAGTATTGTGGATCAAGTGGTGGTGGAAGCGTCTCAGCACTGGCGTGGGTCTCCAGGTGACTTCTCCAGCTCCAGGGCTGTAGCATAGCTCCATGTGTCTGGTCAGCAGGAAGGAGGAAGCAGAGAGAGTCTGTGTGTATCTGACCTCCAATGAGCTTTTTATCTCCATGGCGCCTCCAAATGAGGTCATCAAGCCCATGCTTGTTTGATAGGCTAGACTCCACCCCTCTGCAAGTTGACACCAGATTATGTAACTACCACATACCCCTGTGGCAGTCATCTCTTCTTGAAGGCAGGTCTCAAGCAGGACTGTGTTATCGGAACTAATTGTTCTTGGAATGAAGAACCGTTAATTCTGATAACATGGCCCTACTTGATCCCCACCTTCATGAAAAGATCAGGGAAGATAAATGAGGGAGCTACAGCAAAATGTGACGAGGAAAGCAGATGGTGATCGGCTATCCATAGGAGTAGTGTCTGGGGTCATAAAGGCTTGTGTTTAAAAAAGCAACCAGCTAAGTGTGGAGTCAAATAAGCCCACGTGGAAGAAGCACACCAGCTTGTGTGATGCAAAGACAACAATAGCACAATTCAGTGGAAGCCCAGCACCCATCTGCAGAGTATCTAGCCCGATTAAGCTGCTGGCAGATTCCCAGGAGCTTCTTCTAAGTGTATTTCTTTCACGTCCCATGACAAAAATTTTTTCCCTGGCCTCTTCAATACACACTGCGGTCTTTCCCTTCTTACCCACTGTCTGTATTTCTATCTCTGCATTAGTATTTCTTTCTCCTTGTCATTTTATTTTCCTCTGTTCTTACAGTTTCTGTGGGGTGTGGCAGCAGGAGAAGCACAGAAGGCATAGAGGCACAGAGATAAGAGCTGAGGCAAGGGCTCCTAGGGGAGTGGGACTGATGCATGTCAAACAACTCAATTTAAAAGGATTTAACCATGGGGTGGGGTAAAGAAAATGTTCTAAAATGGATTGTGGTAATGATTGTACAACTCTTCTCGTCATGATCGAGCTATTGAAATGCATGAAATGTGGATTAAATGTGTGTAAAACAGGTTGAACAGGATATAGTTGTTGATTTCATTTCTCGAGATGGGCTGTGTCGATAAATATATGCAGTATACTTATTTGAAAAATAAAAACCCAATCCTTCCAGAGTCCTTATCCCTCAATCCTAAATATTGGTCTTGGGGTGGGAGTGCGGGGTCGCTAAAAAAAAAAAAAGGAGGAAAAGTAAAACGGAACTGGAATCAGAATCTTTAGTGACAAATAAATTCGCTTCAAACAAACAAGCAAAAAAATAAAATTTAAGGGAAACCAGTGTTTTTCACATCAAAAGGAGCAGACTTTATCTCAAGATACTCTTTGATCCTTAAATGAAGACCAGAGACTAAGGGAATACTGTGTTGGACAGGGTTCTCTAGCGAGACAAACCAGATTGCTAGTAATTATATATAAATATATTTATAAAGATAGATATATAATTCAAGAGGTAATACAAGAAATTAACAGTTAAATTATAAAGCAGTGAGACACTAGCAGTCCTTCAAGGCTTGAGAGCTGCCAGTTGCCAGTCCCCTTCTGTAGAGAGAGCTGGGCTAGATATACCCAGGCAGCAAACAGCAAGGCAGGTCCCCAACTGTCATCTACTGTCAGTCCCCAGCTCCAGAGATGAACATTCCAATCGTGTGGGCTTAAAGGGACCTCACCTTACAGTGACACAGTCCACAGGCTAGGCATCCCACAGGTAGTGTACCCCTTTAAACTGAGGCACAAACAACCAAGGTGAGGCTCACCGAGCCATTTATCCCTCTGCCCTTCAGTTAATCCTACTTGTGTTTATCGGCCAGGCTGGCACAATAAACTAGAGCAAATACGCTGAGGTGACTTTTAAGCTAAATAACAGACTTTTAAGCTCATAACTTAGGAAATCTCACCTGTAGGTACCCTGTGCTTATAAAAACAAATCACCCATGTGACATGAAACCACCTGTGTTAGTCTGGGTTGACTCGAGAAACAAATCTAGAGACATTAATTTGCATACAAGAAAGATCTTTATATAAAGAGTAATTGTATATTGAGAAAACAGCTCTGATTTTCCAGATCAAGTCCATAAGTCTGATTTTAGCCCACATGTCCAATATCAGTCTATAAATTCCTGTTCAAACTCACACAACACATCCAATGATGTCAAATGCAGGAAGATCACAGGTCAGTGGGTGGAAAGTCTTGTGGATCCAGCTCCAGGGCTCTGGCTCCATCAGCGTAGCTCCATGTTGGCTTGTCAGCTGGAATGTCAAGCAGAGTGTGTCCTGCCTCCAGGGAGGAAGATAGGAGTTCCCAGGATCCTCAGGGGAAGGCCATGCCCACAAGGAGGCATTATTGGCTGTGACCTGATTGACAGGCTCGACTCCACCCCTTCTCCCAAGTTGACAGATTATGTAACTGCCACACTGTGAAAATAAAGAGGAGCCCATAAAGGGTAAGAGAACGAGATGAATGGAAACAGAACCATTGGAAGAAAAACAATGAGAAGATTCATACATTGTGTAGAATGTAACCAATGCCATTGAACACTGTATAGAAATCTTTGACTGTTAACCTTCACCAGAACACGGAGTAAAATAAACTTAAAAGCCCACAGCTATGCTGCGGTGCACCGTGTTGTGTTGGCACCCGTGGTTTGTCATAAGCTGCCATCTACGTGATGCCAACCGGTTTTAAGAAACCAAGAACCCTTCTGTCTTGTCTGGACGTAAGCCAATGATACACTCAGGGCCAAGGGTTAGATTTAAAATGTATGTATTGCTCCAAGTGTTGTTTTGTGGTATTCAGAACACCAGTCAGGTCGCCCTGATAGAGAATTGTCAACTCAGTTCTTGACGGGACAGCTAAGTAGATGGCCCTTTCCATAGTTTAGGAACCCTGGTGGCAGAGTCGTTACACGCCGGGCTGCAGTCTGCGTGATCGGCAGTTCGAAACTATTGGTTAGACCAGAGAAGCATGAAGATTCCTTGATGTATCATCTTTTGGTTTCCTCTCCTAGGTTTCAGTAATTTGTCTTTAGTAACAGTTCAATGAGTATACAAAAGGCGGGACATATCCACATGCTACTTAGCCAGAAAGAGACATTAACTGGGATTTTATAAAAGAGAAATTAAAATCCAATACAGAAATCATCAGAAGATCGTTGGAAATATTATATGCTGTATGAAATAAGTCCTCCACAAGGGACAAATATTGTGTGATTTCTCTGATGTGGCATAAACAGAATCCCAAAGACTATTGATAGCTATCATGACCCGGAAGGAGGGGATTAAGGGAGAGCTTTTCTAGTGCATGTTGTGCTTATGCTAATGGTGGCGGATTGATTTGGAAATATGTGGAGAAGGCTTGCACTACTTGAAGAACGTAATGAGGAAAATGTGCACTGAGAAGTTGTTGGCAAAAGATTTTGTGGCAGTAAAATTAACAACCACTAAAAATAGCCCGTGTTTATTATCGTAACATTCAGCAACAGAAAACAACGTCAGAGGACTGTGGTAGCCATGTGATGTGGTTGAATCAAGTAAACGCGGCCTCCCCTGTAGTTAAAGCAAATACAGGTACGCCCCATGCAATCATCCCATCTTAGAGAGTTCACTGTGTGGGACTCAGAACCTCCCCTTTGTTGGGTGTTTCTCGTTAGGCCTCCTGCTCACGCATTGATCTGACATTGCTTTCTCTATTAATTTACAAGTACGGTTCGTTTCTTTGTCCGATTCATTTTTTTACAATGTCTATATTAAATGGTGTTGAGTTTTTTTTTTGGGGGGGGAGCGGAATGCGGCATTGCGTTTTGCGAGTGAATATAATGCATTCTTATGTCATTTATGAGCATCACTTTTTTTCCCCCTCTTGTATCTTTTAAGTATCCTTAGGTATTTTATCTGATTCCCTTGCTTGGTCTGTACCTTAAATGATGGCCCAACTCATAAATGGAAGATAAGAACTGATTTGGGGAAGGAAACCTTCTTCGAAGCAGAGGGTCCAGAGAGACTCATGTCCCCCACAGGTCAGAATTCAGCATTCCTGCTTCCTCCATGGTGAACTGTGTTAGGACGGGATGGCTGGAGATACAAATCCAGTGACACTCATGTTTGTGTAAGAAAGAGCTTTCTATTAAGAAGTAATTCTATATCACGAAAACATCCGAGTCCAGTCCAATGGAGGCCCATAAGTCCCTCTTCAGACTCACACAATCACATGCAATGATGCAGAATGCAGGAAGATTGCAGGTCAGCGACTGGAAAGTCCTGTGGACCCAAGGTCGGAGGAAACGTGACAGCTGTCTGCTTGTAGCAAGTAGGAGAGTGAAGGCAGAGAGAGTGAGGCTCCTGCGCCCTGCTTTTGAGAAGGCCACGCCTGTCCACATGGAGGCACTCTCGGGCTGTGCCCTGTGTGTTACTCCCACCGTACCCTGTTTCCATCCAGCATCCTAGACAAGAAAGAGCCTCGCCCAAAGTCTTCCATGGTCTCGCTCTGGAGATTTGAACTAGACTTGTCATTGGTTTTGGTAATTAGCAACTGAGATAACCTTTCCCAGAGAGGTTCTCATCTCCTCCAGCCTGCATGGTCTGAGGCACAGCAGGCGAAATGGTAATTGCTGCTCCTTGGGGAAGAGAGGACTCAGAGGCAAATGCCTGCGCCTCAGCATCTGGGAACCTCCCCTAGACTCCTGCCCTGGACGCCATGACCGGCACTGGAGTGCACTGTCTTGGCAGCAGGAAGGACTCAGGTGGGTGTTTTCTGTTTCACACTGAGAGATGGGGTCTCTGAGGAAAGGAGACATATCTGGGCCTGTGTAAAGAATCGTATTGGAATGAGGAGATCTGGGTTCCAGCCAATAAAACTCTTGTTTCTTTGAAAAGGGAATACAATAAGATGTTGTTCCCATGAGGGGAAAATAAGAACTAACTGTTCATGGACTGGGGCTAGAATTAAGTCTGAGCCCAGAACCCACCTGCTGGGCCACGGGTTAGGAATAACTGGTTTACTCCGGCAGTCACGTTATGACAAAGCCCCAAACCAACAAGAACAAACAAAGAAAGACAAATGAAAAGGAAAACAAACAAACAATCAGAAAAAAACGTTGTCAATAATCCCCCTGGGGTTTAAGGCAATCTGATTGCATTGATAACATCAATAATTTAGCAAGGAGTTAAATTGGCTAAATTAGCCCATTTAGCCATCCAGTTTAAGCTACTGTGGATGAGGAGTTTATGTGAGTCTCTTCCTCCTGTAAATTGCGAGCTCTATCTCTGTACAGACTAATTTCTTAACCCCTTCAGCTCTGTTTACATTGAGCACAAGGGTTGGTGCTAGGGGAAAATGTACTGTCTCATTTCTTACAAGTCGAGGCCCTTGCCTCAAATGCGACTTTTGACTAACACCACGACTATAAGGAAACACAGAGAAGAATAAACGTGGTTTATATACGAAAAGACAATACCTAGATGACTATGAACAGGGAGAGGTGAGGGATAGGCTATTGAGGAGGGACAGAGGAAGGATGGTGGGAGGGGGGAGAAAAAGAAAGGATTGAACAGGATATAGTTATTGGTTTCATTTTTTGAGATGGGCTGTACACAGTATACTTATTTTAAAAAATTTAAAAAAACTCCCTCCAGAGTCCTCATCCTTCAAACCTAAATATTGGTCTGGGTGACTAAAAATAGAAAAAGGAAAAGTAAAATCGAAATGGAACCATTGGGATCTTTAGTGACAAGTAAATTCATTTCAAACAAGCAATAAAATTAAAAGGAAAGCAATGGATTTCACATCAAAAGGAGCAGACTATATCTCAAGATACTCTTTGATTCTTACATGAAGACCAGACAAGACCAAGTGAATACGCTGAGGTGACTTTTAAGTTAAATAACAGATTGCTCATAACTTAGGATATATCACCTGTAGGTACCGTGCGCTTATAAACACAATGTCCCATGTGACATACAACCATAAAAAATCCCGTGAAAGAGGAGAGTAGAAAGGGCAAGGAAACCAGATGAATGAAAACAAAACCAACAGAAGAAAACTAATGACAAGATTCATACATGTTGCAGAATGTAACCAATGTCACTGAGCTATTTGTAAGGAAATCTTTGACTAGCAACCGTCACCAAAACCTGGAGGAAAAGAATTTTTTAAAACCCACAACCGTGCTAGTTTTATGCTGGCTCCCATGGTTGGTCACAAGCTGGATTCAACTTGATGCCAACTGGTTTTAAGAAATCCAGAGCTCTTCTGTCTTGTCTAGACTTAAGCCACTGATACACCCAGAGTAAAGGGTTAGGCTTAGAATGTGCATATGGAGTCAAGTGTTATTTTGATGTACACGTTGTGGTGTGCAGCACATCAGTCAAGTCCCCCTGCTAGAAAATTGTCAATTCTGTTCCTGATTGGACTAATAAATGGACGGCCCTTGAGATAGTTAGAAACCCTGGTGGTGTAGTGGCTACACTTTGGACTGCAATCGGCATGGTGGGCAGTTCGGAACCACCAGCTGCTCTGAGAGAGTGAAGCTGTTTTCTACTACTTGGTGTTAGACCGGGTTGACTAGAGAATCAATCCAGGGACCCTCATATGCGTATATGTGTAAGAGTAATTTTACACATATATCCAAGAGTAATTGTCTATCAAGAAAACATCCCAGCCCAGTCCAAATCAAGTCCGTAAGTCTGATATTAGCGCATAAGTCCGATACTAGTCCATAAATCTCTCTTCAGACTCACGCAGCCACATGCAATGATGCAGAATGCAGGAAGCTCAAAGGCTGGTGGTGAGAAGTCTTATGGATCCAATTGTGGGGTGCCAGAAGCATCTCAGCACTGGCATAAATCTCCACGTGGCTCCTCCAGCTTTCCAAGTACCTCAACAGCAAGAAAGTGAAACAGAGATAGAGAGAAAGTTCCCAGAATCCTCATGAGAAGGCCATACTCACAAGAAGGCATCATCAGGCTGTGACCTGATTGACAGGCTAGACTTCACCCCTACACTTGTTTTATGAGGTTGACATGAAATTTTGTTAACTGCCACCTACCATAAGAGAGTTACAGTGGCGGAAGCACACAGGGGCATTCCTACCTTGCCCTACAGGGTCAGATATGAATTGGCCTTGATTAGGTGGCAGTGAGTTTTTTTTAAGTTTTGGTTTATGGAATACACAAATAGACGTCACTGGTATTGTTTTTCTAGAGAACCCAGCCTGACACAGCCCTACATGGAAAATGTGGTTTATAGCTGAGAATAAATTCAAACACAGTTTGAACATCTGCCTGTTGAAGCTTCCAGTGTTAATACCACTGGGGTTGCCTGTGTCCCCTTGTGTTAGGACATGGAACAGTCATCCCCTAAACCTGACTACTTATTTATTGACTGCTTCACTCCTGAATAGTCAAGTCTCTCGAAGGCAGAAGACTGATAAAAGTTGCTGCTAAGGTGACTTATGGCAACCCCATATGCAGTAGAGTAGAACTTTGACTTCCTAGCTTTTCAGTTTTAGAAAACAAGTCGAAAGGCTTTACCAATGGATTTTGATGGGGTAACCCACCAATCTTTTGTTTAGTAGTTTGAGGATACAAAAGAGACCCCCCCCCCCCAATCTCAAACTTAAATCACTTAGTTGTGATGGGACAAAGAAGACAAAGACGTCATTCAGAGGAGAGAAGGTTCAGACCAGGTTGTAGTGTCCTAGGAGAACTCACCATCAGGTGACTCCTGCAATAAGATGTGTAAACAAAGGACACTTCCCACAAAGCCACGATTAGGGGCAGATCAATACATCACAGTTACAGAGGACTTCAGAAGCTTGTAGGCTGGAGACGGGGCCCAGCTCCCTCTTGGCACTTTCTCAGGGCGCTCTTTTAGGACGTCCCCCCTCTGGGTCCTTGCGATTTCCTATATCGTGAATTCTTTCAGTGTTGGGAAGCAAGAACCAAGGCACCCCAATCCAGACACCAAACTGCTTCAGAGGAGTGCGAACAACCACAGGCAAAAGGAGGCCACAGAACCAAAAAGGAGTGCCCGAACCAAAAGAGGAAGCAGAGAGAGCAACTGCCCTCAGTCTGCTTGTCATCCCCTCCTACCTCCACTTGGGGTGTGGTGGAGGTATTGGCCTGCTTTAGTGGCTGGTTTGGGGGCGCATGCCCAGGTTGGCCTTCATCATGCTGCCTAGGCGACCTTGGTGTGCACACGCTCAGCTTTGGATCTTGCCCTGTAGGTTTGTAACGGGTGCCTGATTTCTTTCAAACCTCTGTCTTGTGGCATGGCCAGCTCCTTTTCATTTAACGTAGGCATTTGGTGGATACAGCTCCATTTTATCTCTAGTCTTCTTACCTATCAGTTTCAAGCTGCTGACCTTTCACATGGAAGGCCAATGCTTAACCACTCCATCACCAGGGCTCCTTAGAAGAATTTGTAAGAGTGAACCAGGAGCTTCTGGCCCAGGAAGTCAGGGCATGACTGACTGGACATGACTAAAGGCTGAGAGAGTCCAACATGGAGATCTCCGCCAAGGACACATGGAGCCCTGGTGATGTGGTGGTTAAGCCTTGGGTGGCTACGGGTTGCTACAGACATGGTCGGCAGTTCCAAACCACCAGCAGCTCGGGGGGAGAAAGGCTTGACTTTCTACTCTAGTAAAAAGTTAACAGGCTCTGACACCCACAGCAATGACTAGGAGTCCGCACTGGATGACAGTGAGGTTTTTTTTTTGTTTTTCAGTATGGAACCCACACCCAGGGAAGTCCCCGAGGGAGACTTCCCCTCCTGGCCTGGCCTGGCTGAGGGTGAATGGAAGCCATCCAATTTCCCAGACACTTAGCCCGAGGGCAAAACGATTTTGGTCCACAGACAGAAGGCATTCAAAGGAGGCTTAATCCACTTGAGGACTTTGCGAATCTTTTTTTGGCTTTCACCATCACCCACACCAGAAAAGCAAGAAGCAAAACTCACAGCCATTGGGTTGGTGCTGGTTCCTATTGACCCCACAGGACAGGGTAGAACTGCCCTGCCAGTTTTCTAGACTGGAACGGGAGTAGAAAGCCCTGTGTTTCTCCTGCGGAGCAGCTGCCGGTGGTTTTACCAACGGCTGACCTTCTGCATCGCAGCCGGACGCATAAGCACTAGGCCACCAGGGCCCCTGTAACCCGACCGAACGCAATGTAATTGTGGTAGTTAGCGCTTTCTCCTTTTTCAGTGTCCTGCCATCGGACCTGCCAAGCCAAGATTCGTCCGTCTCTGTAGTCTCTCCATCCGAGTAGCCCCTGCAGCCTCACAAGCTGGGGAAGACAGCTGTCCTAAGGTCTGACCAACAGACTTCGAACTGCTCGCCCTGGGTCTTCCCCACTTCTACAAGTGCGTGAGCCCCAGCTGTCAGGGAGCCAGTATGGGAGGAAGGGGAGTTGTCTCTCCAGGGCTGCCATGGGTCACCACAAAGGGCTTGGAAAGGAATCAGGTCCACGGGGAGACACCTGTGGAAAGATCCACACTGATCATGCAAGGACTAGTCCCAGCCACATGGCTTCACCCAGGTGGGCTTCCACTCAGCCAGTGAGGCCGGCCAATACCCTCAACCATGCCTCCCGGCCAGAGGAGATGAAAGCCCGTCCCGGGAAGGCCAGGCCTCTTTTTGGTCTATTTGGTTCCCGTGTGCTCTGTAGGCAGCGGGTGGGAGTCCGGAGTCCCTCCCATGGGCGGGTGCGCATGTGCCTGCCCCCCACCCCCCACCCCTCCAGGGGCTGCTGGGGCCAGCCCGCTCTCTTGGCCCCTGGCATTTCCTGGTTCCACAAGCATTGTTTTGGGTCTTTTTTCCATGTGGGTTTTCCGCATTCAGCCAGGAGCTCCCAAGAGACTCCCATGCGGCCTTGGGTGCTTTCCAGAAACAATGTGTGCTTGATTGAGATTGCCACACCTGACACATCCCTTTTCCTCCTCAAAATCACCTGGATTACAAAGGGGCTTCTGCTGCGTGAATTCTTTCAGCGTTGCCAAGTGAGAATCCAATCTAAGCCTAACTAACGCCATCTCACGGCTTTATGGAAGCCTGACTAATGCTATTCCATTTCTGTAAACGGTCACATGCGTTAGGCAGCCTGTCAATTACCAGATGAGAGGCAAGTCTTGCTACCAAAGAGAGCCCTTCAGCAGCAGGACACCTGACACCCTGCACAGCTCCCCACCTCCTGAGATGACTGCAGGGGGGCGCTGAAGAAGGTGGAGACGTGAACTCCATGGAGACTGGTGCTGGAGTTGCTTAATTAAGCCTGCTTAAAAATTGTAGAGTGATTAATTGCCTTTGTGTGGAATTGTGAAGGTATAAGGACCCAACTATGGGGGTTGGGGGGTGGACAGGGGCTGCCCTCTCAAGCGCCTGCGTTGGGCTGAGGCAGACTCTGGACAGAAAAATAAAAGGACTCTTAATTTGAACTCCAAGCTCACATTTAGTATCAATTAAGATCCCCAAAGAGGGTCTTACAGAAGCAAGACCAGAGACCTAACACAGCCATTTCACAGATGCCAGCTTTTGTCTGTGGATGTACATGTGCGTATACAGGGCTTTGGTTTCTCTTGAGATCCTAGCCTGACACAATGTTGCTATAATTCACAATCGACCTGTGGAAGGCAGGGAGTTTTTGTTGATAGGACACAGAGTTGGCGAGTCAAGCCCACTAACTGCTGTGCTGGAGACAGATAGGACAGAGAACTTCCATAAAGACCGAAAGCCTTGGAAACCGTAGGAAACAGGCTCACCCTGTCCCGTAGGGCCACGGTGGGCAGAGTAGACAGCTTGATGGACTTGGCTGAGGGGGTTTATTTGATAGGGCAGAACTGCCCCAACGAATTTCCAGGGTGAATTTTCTTTTTTATGGAAACCCACTGATTAATTTTACTCTTGTGGAGTTCCGGATGAGCTCAACCCAAATGCCCCTAGATTATCAGCTAAGCATTGAACCAGGGCAGGACCAGGGATCTTTGCAGTAAAGAATATTGCCCTTACTCTGTCCTGTGGGGTCTTCCAATAACCAGAATCCACACTATAGCAAGGAATGAATTCAAGCACGTCAGGCCTGCGATACAAAATCCAGTCCAACATCCAATCGACTGTGGTTTGTTTCTCGAATGAGGCTGTTTCCCCTTGGTCACATTTTAAAAGGACATGCATTGACCACGACTCTTGAAGCCAACCTGTGCGGCTGATGAAGTTTCTCTAAAGCAGAGAGGGCTGGTGGTGGCATGGTTACACGTTGGGCAAGTCAGCCAGTTCCAAAGCAAAAGTCACTCTCCAGGAGAAAGATGGGGGTTTCCACTCCTGCAGCACCGCAGAAACTCAGGGCAGTTCTACCCTGTCCTACAGGCTCACTGTGAATCAGCACCAACTCAATGGCAGGGGGTTTGGTCTCTTGCTTTTTTGGTGCGGATTGTAGTGAAAGCAAAAATCTGCTGACAAAGCCCTCAAGAGGACGGAACCTCTACTGAATTCCTTTGAATTCCTTCTATTGACTAGAATTGTTTTGCACTTAGGCTTGGCATCTGTCTGGAAAGTGGATTTCTTCCATCCATTTTTGGCAGGGCCACGATGGGGAAAGTCTTAGGGGCTTACCTGGGTGTGTCCTTGATACTGTCAATGCTGACTCCTAGTGACTTCTGTGGATTTCTGAGAAGGCAAGCTCTTCGAAACCACCCGCTGCCCCCTTGGCAGAAAACTGGGGCTTTCTCTTCCTGTAAAGAGTTGAGTCTCTGACACCCACAGAGGCAGTTCTACCCTGTGCTTTCCGGTGGCTCTGAGCCTGCATCAGCTAGATGACAGTGAGTGCTTTTGGTTCAGTCAGTAGAGGACCTTGTGACTCAAATCACACCCCTTGTTTCCTTGAGTGCATCTGTAGACTCCAGGTCAAGAGAGGCAGTGGTCCTAGCCCTGTCCTTTTGCCTTGGGGGCATCTCCAGGTAAGTAGAGGGTGTGTCTTCAGACCCCACCCTTTGATTACTTTGGAGAGGCTATATAAACTGGTCTCACCATGCAGTTCTAACACACCTCACCTGGAAAGCCAGACCTCTCTTTCCTGCCTGAGCTGGGTAGAAGAAGCAAGACCAGCTGTAACTTTTGGACTTTGTGTCTGGCTCGGGATCCTGCCTGCATTTGCCTCCCCTCTGCCCGACTGTTGGATTTCAGACTGAACAGTGCCTACCACCAGGTGAGACGTTTCTTCAGAATTTTGTGTTTCCGTGGGGCATGGCAGCAAGCCGCTGACTCAGGGACGTGAGTGAGCATACCCAAGGGAGGAGTGTGGGGGAAGGGGAATGGATGCGAATTGCATCTTGGAAGAGTCGGATATTTGGGCCATCTTTCATTTCCAACCCCTTGGGATTCGTCTGGTAAGGTTTTTTTCCTGAAAGAAACGATGATCACATGGTTTTGAACCACTTGTCTGGCTTTTAATAGTCCAGCGATTACCCAACAGCCCCACCAGGGCTTCTTCCTAAATATAGATCTACATCTCACTGGTGTTGCTTCCCTTAGGATCTGGCTTAAGCACCTTTCATCTTTGACTTAGAGTAATTCTTCACCGTTGTGTTTCATCTGGACTCTTTTCCAAGGTTTATTGACATGTGGTTCACATACTGTACAATTCAGTGGTTTACATATATTAACTTACAGGGGCCAGTTTTACCCTGTTCTGAAGGGTCACTAGGAGCTGCGTGATAACAGAAGAGCATGCATTTCTCCCAGGACAGGAAGGAAACAAAACAGAAAGGAAGTGGGCCTCTACCGGCATTTGGAAACTAGTATGGAGAGTTTTTTAGGAGTATTAAAGTTGTGTGTCTACTTGACAAGACCATGCTGCTCAGTGTTATTAAGGTGACCAGATTTTAACATTGGTAAAGCGGGACACCAGCGGGACACCATTGATAAAACTCATATCCTGGCGAAATAGCCACATGGCAGCCGAAAACCGTATACCCTAGCTTGTCGTGCATTCTTTCCAAGAATCAGGACTTTTAAAAACTGCCGCGGGATGCGGGACAAATTGTTAAAAATCAGGACTGTCCCGCCAAAAGCGGGACATCTGGTCACTTTATTTTAGAGTCAAGATGGCAGCTTAATCTTGGTCTGTCTCTGAGCTGGTTTGACCTTAGGTGTCTTTGAACTCTTCCAGGGAATAATCTACGATCCTTATCAGAAGGGTGTGGGTCCTCCTTAGGGTGGGGCAGGCATTAGTGTCTGATGCCTCTCAAGGACAGACAACCTTCAGGCAAGTAGCCTTCAAGCACCATAGTAGGAACCATGTGCTTGCAAGTAGCCCCTTAAGATTGGCATTACTACAGGGGGGGGCATCGTGGGAAATAACTTTTACTTAGAAGAATGTGAGTGGGATGCACCTCCAACCCACAAAGGTGGAGGTTCCCTCTTTCTACTTGTCTCTTGTTGGGGTGTGTTCTTGCAGGTTGGAGCCTGGGGGCGCACATGTGCGGGGTGGGGAGCGGGGGCATGCTTTGGGCCCAGTTCCCTCTCAGGCCTTTCTCAGGGCACTGTTTTGGGACTTCTGCTCTGGGCCCCTGGGCTTTCCTGTGAATACCTGAATCCTTCATTTTCCTAATGAAAGTCACTTGGATTACAAACGCACTTCTGCCTCGTGAATGCTCTCAGTCCTGGCCCCCCCCAGACTCCTTAACGCAGGGGTGCTCACACTTGGTCCGCATGTGAGCTACTTATAAGGTGATCAAGTCAAAATGATCTACCAACTACAAACATGCAAAACATATATTGATTTATTTATTACATTTATTCATAAATGCATTGAGAATTCTTTATATGTACAATGTATGTTTATGTGCCTTACATAACTACGAGTCCATATTGCACAACACAACACAACACAATTAACTAGGTACATTTTTTGTCATGACCTGAGTTTACGCTGCTGACTTGCACTGAATGGAATGAGCCAGGGATGCATCGTCCGGACTGCAGCTGCTGACCGCCAGCCTCAAGCACACTTCCAAATGCTCATCACTCATGGTGGAAGGGTACTTGCACTTAAAGATCTTTATGTGGGAAAAGGCTGACTCATAAATAAGTAGAGCTGAATAATGCAGTTAAGGAAGTAGCACATTTTCTCATGTTTGACTACTTTCCCTCTGTGAGTAAGTGCCAGAACTGTTCATGCGCATGGACTTCAGCTGAAGGTCGCCTTGTAGTGTCAACATCTCTCATTCCGTATGAAAGTGATAGGTTTTTGTCTTCTTACTTGGTCCAGCTCCCCCTCATTTTAATACCCTTTCTTACGTTTAAGAGAAAAAAACCAAGGTCTAAAAATTGGTGATAACTTAGCTTGTCAGTTTTGCCGCACTTAGCACGGTTGTTTGCGCATGCGTTTGACGCCTAAGATTGCATCTGATTGGCTGCGCTGTGTATAAGTTAAATGACGGGATTGGTGATAGGCTTACGTCTGTTTTTTTAATGCCATGGGATCTACCCACACTCCATTTGCGAGCGATTAGTAGATGGCGATCGACGTAAGCACCCCTGCCTTAACGCATGAATGGTGAGAGCTTGTCCGCCGCATACACTCTCTTCCTGGTTCTGTTTCCCACAGCACATTAAATCCCAAAGGATTTACTCCCACAGGCTTTACTCCATTCATGCATTGTAATGGACTATTTTGAGAGGGCAGCTCCTCCTCAGCCATATTTTGAGTGCTTCCTGACCCGAGGGTCATCTTCTGCTCCATCACTGGCAAGGTTCTTCTTCCGTGCATTCTTAGGCCTTCAGTGTCTGATGATGCTTTGATGCTACGCATAAAGACCAGTAGCTACCTCCTCCGAATTGGACAGCCGGCTCCTTTGTAGTCTGTTCGTTAGTCTGGAAGCTCTGCTGACATCTGTTCACTCTGGGCGATCCTACCGGAATTTGAAATAGCAGCGACATAGCTTCCGGCATCACGGCGACACACAAATCACCACAGGACAACACCAGATGTCAGAGAATTGCCCCACAGCATTGTCAAGGCTATCATCTACACGGAACCCCAAATCAGGTCTACTTCCCAGGAAGCCCTGGGATAAATTTCATAGGCCAACTATTAGCTCATCAACCAAGTGCTTCAGCATTGCACTACGAGGGCTACTTGTAAGGAATAAGATGCTAGATTAATTCCTACTGTAGGCAATACACTGCACTGAGGAAATTTCCTCTTATTGGAATGAGGAATTGAGAGGAAAGCGAACTAAACTGATTCGTTCTTCTTTTTTTAATCTCCAGATTTCTGCACTCAAACAGTGATTTCTTTTTGGCTGAAGAAAACCAATGTAGACTCCATCGAATCGCTCTCAGTTACTGACTTCCAGGAGAGCTCACCCATATTAATTTCCTTGTTAGAAAATATGGCTGTTGACCTGACCCCTTACTGGAGCCATGGGAATCCTGGTGGAAAACCTGGATCAGAGCTTCCACAGTTTGGGGGCTCCCTAGAAACGGATGCTGGCGGGCAAGACTGGGATTCGGGTACATGGTATGTGATCTTCAGATCCTTTACAAGCTCCGAGGAGGCTGACCCCATTACCGAGCTGAAGCAGCTTCATAAGCTCTGCCATCTGTGGCTGAGGCCAGACCTTCACACCAAAGAGCAGATTCTGGACAAGCTGGTGCTGGAGCAGTTCTTGATCTCCATGCCTACCCACCTCCAGTTCCTCGTCCTGAAAAATGGAGTGGATAATTGCAAAGCCCTGGAGATGTTGCTGAGAAATAACGGGAGACCCAAGGTGTCGGTAAGTAGAACCTTGATGATTTGTGTGGGAATTGGGAAACTGAGGTGAAGCCACCAGGAAGAGTTGCATTAGGAAGGACCAAACAACCCCCCATCTCCCCAAATCCATTTATTCCAGGACCGTGGTTTTCAACCAGAGATTAAAAAAAAATCCTAGAGGTATTGTGTTAGTGCAGGTAGTCCAGAGAAACCAACTCATAGACACTCATATGTCTATAAGAAAGAGCTTTATATACAAGAGCAGTTGAATATTGAGAAAACATCTCAGCCCAGTACAGATCAAGTCAATAAGTCTGATATTAGCCCATATTTCCAATGCCAGTCTATAAAGTTCTCTTCAGAAACATGTGATGGTGCTGACAGAGTAGAACTGCCTCATAGGATTTCTGAGACAGTACAGAAATAGATGACTTCATCTTTCTCCAACGGAGCGGCCAGTGGTTTGCACCACTTATTGGCTAGCAGCCAAATACTTAATCCATTGTACCACCCATCTAAAAGTCACTGCCATTGAGTTGATTTTAATTCATAGCAATCCTACAGGATGGTGTAGAATCTGTGGGGTTTTGTTCTGGAAGTTTTCACGGGATCTGAAACCCTGCTTCTCATCAGAGTGGCTGGGGGGTTGCAATTGCTGCCTTGCAGCTCACTGTCCAGTGAGTAACCTGGACTCCTGCCGGCTTCACCAAGAGCCTTAAACCCCCAAACAGCTTTATTAGCACTTAAGCCACATGTCACACAATTCAATAATTCAGTCATAGCAAGAAGAGTTGTACAATCTCCACCACATTCAATTCTGGAACATAGTCCTCTTCCTTGTAGTCATTGTTCTTCATGTAATTTCCCCCCTCATTGTGGCAAGGTACACAACAAAGCAATTTCCAATTTCTACATGGATAATTCAGTGCCATTGATTGTACTCTTTCTGTTGTACAACCATCATTGATATCCTTTCCCAAATTATCCCACTAACGTAAACTCAATGCACACCAAGCAACAACTCTTTCCCTTCACCCATGGTAACCATTGGTCAAGTTTGGCTTCTTTTTTCAGTCGTTTTCTTGATATAATATTCATATATCAGACACTTCCATGGTTAAATGGCTTTTTAAAAAAGTATCTTCGAGGGATATCCCCTTTTAATATTAATATTAAAAAAATTAAATGTAATATTAAAAAAATTAATATTAAATTTTAATATTTTTAATTTTAATATTAAAAAATTAAATGTAAAATATTCAGATTTTTTCAAAGCTATGTATTTAATTAAAAAAAATTATAAACAACCCTATTGCCCTAAAAGCACTCTCCGTTACACTTAATACATTTGTCAACTCTGTGAACCCATTCTTGGAAGCATTTTTTAAACTCATCTGTTTGGGTGGCTGACAGCATCTTCCTTGTTTTTTTCTTCACCTCTTTCAGTGTCACCAAACCCCAGTTCTTTCATGTCCCCTTTTCATTCTCTGAAACAAAAAGAAGTTGCACAGAGCAAGGTCAGGGGAGTAAGGTGCCTGGGACAAGAGAGACGTGCTGGTTTTTGCCAGAAACTGGTGCACTGCGATGGCTGCCTGAGCAGGTGCATTGTCGTAGTGGCAAAACCACTCCCCCTACCTGCCACAAGTCAGGCCTTCTTTGTCGCACACTGTCACACAATCTTTTCAGAACCTCTAAACAGAAAGCTTGATTAACAGTCTGACCTGGTGGAATGAACACCAAATGCACTAACCCCCTTAGATAAAAAAATGAATGAGCATCGTTTTTTGGGGGGTACCCCCCTCATACAGCATCACAATCAGTTCTGGTGCTCCCTGCCCCCTCCTGCATTTATTGTTTGCTCTCCATGCCCCTTCACACTCCCCACCCTGCAAGCCCCCTCGACATAAAAACCAAAACAAAATGGCAAGTAGAAAATAATAATGCAAAGATAAAAAGTACAAATAAAGCATGATAAAGAAAAGACCACTACCAACATTTAAAAAGTCAAAGAAGGAATTCCTTTCCTGAAACAGGTGAGAATTACTTCACCCTAAAACAATTTGAGGTTGGGTCAAGAGGGAGGGCAACTGATTAAATATATCATACCGTGGTTTGATCTACTATAATCAAGTTTATAATAATCTCTGTCAGATAGTACAACTGTGACAGTCCCTTGCCTGTGGCTAGAGGGGATCAGTCAGAGGCTTAATCTGGCAAGATACTTTGCAGATGGATTTGGGGTTCCCACCATCCTCCACAGTCGCTACAAAGTGGGTGCTCACAATTTAAGCTCTGATGCTTTTCCCTTCATATTTGGATTTTGATGTAGCCATTTTTGGATCACCAATATCCTCTCCAGCATTTTTTTTTTGGTATGGTTGAGCTAGGATTGTGGGTGTAAAGTGGTATCTTATTGTGGTTTCAATTTGCATCGTCCTCATGGCTATTGATGATGAACATTTTTTTCATGTGTTTGTTAGCCATTTGTATTTCATTTTTGGTGAACTGTGTGTTGATGTCTTTTTTCCTTTTTTTTGTGGCTATTGGTCATTTCTATTCTTTTTAAAATAATCATTTTATTGGGGGCTCATACAACTCTTATCACAATCCATACACACATCAATTGTGAAAAGCACATTTGTACATTCGTTGCCCTCATTCTCAAAACATTTGCTCTCCACTTAAGCTCTTGGTATCAGCTCCTCATTTCCCCCCCTACCTCCCCCCTCCCCACTCCCGCATGAACCCTTGATAATTTATAAATTATTACTTTGTCATATCTTACACTGTCTGACGTCTTTCCTTTCTTCCATTTCTTAATGGGTGGTTTGTTAATTTCTTATTGAGGTGTTGTAGATTTCTGTATATTATGGTCATTACATCTTTGTCTGATGTGGCATGGTTCACAAAACGCTTCTCTATTCACTGTATGGAATAAAAATCATAAGGTTGAAACTCATACCTATGAGAGGTATAGATTAATGACAAACTCAGAAATGAGGTATTGATATTTCTTGGGTAATGAGATAGCTCATAGAACATAACCCCAAACTCTTATTAGGGAAGATGTGTCCTCTCAAGGTGTGTGTAGACTGGGTTGGGGATGAGGGAAGGGAGGGAACTTCCTTTCCTAAAATCTAGATACTAAATAATCATCACACTGGGCTTTCCATTTTCCGGGACAGAAACTTTCTCCAGGGACCTTTTCTGTGACTGATAAGCTGGAGATTCTGAGACCTGAGCAAACGTTGGAGGAGAAACCGATGGGAGACAGAGAGCAGTCAATAGTATGTGACATCCAGACGCCTCAGCTTCTGAGCCATCCCGGTGAGTGTGGAGCCTGGTTAAAAACAGTTGAGGAGTCCTTTTCTTTACTCAGAATGGAATTGGGTCTTGTCGAATTTGTAGTTACATCTTGTCCTCTAGCGCTGAAAAATTTGCATTTCCTGTGATGTGCTTGGTATGCTGCTGCTGCTAAAGATGCGTTTGAACCACCAACCATGGGTTCAGAGGACATTTCAAAATATATGAAAAAAATGTGTGGTCTTTCTCTCTCTCTCTTTCTGACTTTTATTTCTTCTAAAAACTCCCAAGTTATCTCTGTACAAAACAAAACTGAGACTATTCTGCAAATATTTTTTTAAAAACTTAACACTAAACTCCCAGAGAGTCAATGCCAACTCATAGCAACCCCAGAAGACAGGGTATGACTGCTCTGTGTGTTTCTGAGACTGTAACCTTTTAGTGGAGTAGGAAGCCTCATCTTTGTCCTGTAGAACTGGGAGGCGGTTTTGAACTGCTGGCCTTGTGGTTAGCAGCTAAAAGCGTAACCACTACTTCACCAGAGCTCCTATAATCTTTAAAAACTCTATAAAATTTACTTTTCCAAAGTTTTTTTTCTGTTAACAGTATCTGAAATTGCAATATCATAGGTCAAGTTTGCTTTCAAATATACCCAGTCTTCTTCGTCATGGTCTGAGTACACAGTGACCACTTAGGCATGTGAGCCTGATGGGAGAATCCCCCTCAAGCAACATCAAGATTTGGCTAAATGAGTTCAGATCCCTTGGAAATGTGCTCTTTACTGAATTTCATGAGTTGAATCCCGTCTCTCAGCAGATTCCATGAGGGCCAACGATGGACAGAATACTTACACCCCAACTGCGATGGTTTTGAAGAGAGCAATTTCTACTCCAGATGGAAACAGGAAAGAGCCTGAGGACAATCCGAGTCATTCTAAAAGCAGGCTACCAGACAGCAACTCCATTTCCCCAGGAGGAACTCGTGAGAGAGCTGCCCATTTAGACGAAAGAGAATTCATGACACGAATTGGCCTGTGCCAAGTTGATTCGCCAACGATCAAGATAGCAACTGACCGTGATTCACCGAGGACTGTGGGGCCACCTGAACACGATTCACCAAGTAGCAGTGGGCCAATTGATCCTACTGTTGCTCAAGTTCAAGAGTCCACAGGCTGCTCCTCCTCTCAGAGTGGGTTTTGTGACAAAAGACCCTGCTCTAACTCCCATTGTGTCGTTCATTCAAGGACAGACACAAGAGAGAGGCCCTTTAGAGGTAACATCTGTGGCAGAGGGTTCAAGAAGCGCTCAAGTGTCTACTCCCAGCAGCAAGAACATAACGGGGAGAAGCCTTTCAAGTGTGAGTTCTGCCACAGAGGGTTCGGATACAAGAACAACCTGAAAGACCACAGGAGGATACACACAAATGAGAGACCATTCCACTGCACACAGTGTGGGAAATGCTTCCTCCAGAAGAGGCACCTCACCAATCACCTGCGCATACACACTGGAGAGAAGCCATTCCAGTGTGAGGTTTGCCACAGAGAGTTCACCCAGGAGTCCACCCTGGAGTCCCACAGACGAGTACACACAGATGACAGGCCATACCACTGTGCAGAATGTGGGAATCGCTTCAAGTACAAGAAGAATCTCTACTGTCATCTGCGAACACATACAAAGGAAACCCATTTCTCTGCACACAGCATCGTGAACACTGAAACCAGAAGATGAACGTCAACACGTATCAACAAGGACACACCAGAGAATCCATTCTAATGTGACTTCTCCACAGGGAGTTCATGGCGGAATACGTGCTGAAAGGACACACAAGAGCACACACAGTGTAAGACATGACAACATAATAATTTGTAAATTATCAAGGGTTCATGGGGTGGGCAGGGAGGAAGGGGAAAAATGAGGAGCTGATACCAGGGGCTCGAGTAGAAAGCAAATGTTTTGAGAATGATGAGGGCAACAAATGCACAAATGTGCTTGACACAATGGATGTATGTATGGATTGTGAAAAGAGTTGAATGAGCCCCCAATAAAATGATTTAAAAAAAGAGAGCACACACAAAGGAGAGTCCATTCTAGCATCCAGAGGGTGTGGGTGCTTCAAGAAAAGGAAGGATCACTACAATCACGCTAGAAAACACTGCAATGAAACTTTGTATCTGTCCAGAGCGTGGGCACACATTTAGTCAGCAAGAAACTTTCAGATGCCACCAACACGTGGAAAAATGACAACCCAATGATTCTGTATCAGATTCCAGGTTCCTTGCCTTCTAATTGAGATTTGCCACTTCAAAGCCACCCAGTGGTTCTGAGAGGGGGAATACCCAATAGCCTGCTCCAATATAAATAATAATTTAGAAAAACCCACAGGGCTTCTCTGATCTGTACCATGAGATTTCTATGAGTCTGTATTGACTGGACAGCATCCAACAACGATGGTTTTGCAATAATGCCTAAATCTTCTGGGCCAAGAGTGAAGTCCATGATTCGTCATCTACATTCTAAAGGAGAGATATGATTAGAAACACAGGGGACCCTGACACACAATAGGAGCTTCAGAAATAATTGTTACCCGAATCCTTGGTTAGTTCTCCTTTGTTGTCTGTTTCGCTGGTTTTGGTTATTTGCCTTCTCACAGGACACCTGTCGGAGCTATTGGGTAAGCATCGGCCCGCTAATCAGAATGCTGCGTGTCGTAATTCGATTACACATCCTTTCTTCTTAAAATAGGGCGATTTAGTGAGGTGGCTAGATTGCAACATAGAGTAGTAAATAAAAATACAGGACACCCAGTGAAATTTCCCCACCCATCTGTTACTACGTCATAGTGTGGTTTGTGCGTTACTGTGATGATGTAAGCTATACTCCCCGCATTTCAAAGACCCACCAGGTCACCCCGGGTGAACAAGTTCCAGGACTTCAGACAAAAAGCACATCAGGAGGAGGCAACATGCATCCCACTTCTGTGGGATTAGCCACTGAAGACACGATGACTAGCACCTGAATGTTGTCTGCTGTGGTGCTGGAAGATGGGCTCCCTCAGTTGGAAGACCCTTCAAATATGACTGGAGAAGAGCTACCTTCTCAAACTAGTGTGGTCCGTAATGACAGGACTGGGTCAAAGCTTTTGGGACCTTAATTTCATGATGTGGCACGATTCAAATATGCAGAAACATAATCTGAACATTTCTTGTTCACAGCCTTGACATAGGAACTATTGAAACGATCAAAATGAAATGTAATGCAAAACGACCAGCACTAGGTATTCTTGAGCTGAAATAGACTGGTGCTGACATTTTGGTGTGGTTGACCATGTCAGGCATAACAGATTCAAGAGGAATGGGGTCCCATACTTTATCTTCGCTACCCCAAAGTTTGAGATCGATTAGGAAGACTGGTTAAGAAGGCTCGCATTTCAATTTAACGATCAAATGGATGCTGTGTCCTGTATCCCATATCCATTATCCTATCAGGATTTTAAAGTTCTATTATAATAGGAAATGAGGGCGTATATGAGGTCAGATGCTGCCTGAGTAGACATTATGCGGCACATGGTTCCTAAATAGAATGGATGTGCATGCCCACAGCGGCTCTTTTGTAATCTCGTAATTGCATGTTTGCTTGTATTCGGTGTGATGAATGAACAAACCATGAAACCATCTGCAAAGGCATACAACTGGGTAATTCTGATAAGACGGGGGGTGGGGTGGGGGAGGGGGAGGTGTTGTGTCTTCGTTATCCAGATGAAAGCAGAGTCTGGGGACACTAGAGTCATGGCCCATGAGTACCAAAGGGCTGGGTGACATGAAGAAGTTAGTATCAAGTTCATTACCCAACTGGGTTGATAAAAATCAGCGATTAAAACTTGAAAGATACTGGAGAGAGTCTAGAAAGAAGCAAAGATGCTCACCTGGACAAGGGTGTTGAGGTGAATCTGGTGTTAGGGGAAGGTCTGGAGGAGACAAATTCCTCTGAATGTGTCACATCTTCTGCGTGTGTCTGTGCAGTGGCAGCTGGCCCAGATCATGAGCCCCAAACACACAACATCATGGAGTGGTAACAAAACCACAGTGCATCACGCTGTTAGAAGGCAAGACTCAAGGAAGAAAATAATCCACAGCAATGGGAGTCTACAGCAGAGCTTCCCACAGTGGAGATACCGCCCCCTGGAGGCACATCGGTGTTTCCCACAGTTGATGATACTACCCCCTGGGGGGTCTGGGCCAATTCAAGGGAGTGCAAGAGCAGAAACCTACACTTTATCCTGTATGAGGGGCTATAGCACAAACGGTTTTAATTGACGTGTGGGGCAATGAGAATCTTTTTTTTCTGAAAAGGGGCAATAGGGAACATAAGTTTGGGAACCTGTTCACATAAACCATACCAACATCTACCTTGACACTGGAAGACCTAAATGGTGCCGTTACCACACCCAACCATTCTGATCAGGGCCACAGTAGATAAACCTTGATAGGATGGGAGAAAAATGTGGAACAGAAATTAAAATGTCTAAAGAAAAACAAACAGGCTGAGTGCCAGTTTAGAGCAGAGGATGCCTAAACTAATACCCTGAGATACTCTTGAAGCCCTGAACCCATACTAGCCCTTTGGGTGACCTTCTGCCTAATGGACAGAAGGCTCATAAAGTCCAGATTATCTCCTGTGGATGTGGTCTCTTTAAAAATCACCCATATGAGATCAAGTAGTGACTAATTACGTGAAAACAAAGGATAAGCAGGCGGGCCGGAAAACTAAGTTAATGGAAGCAGAACCAGAAAAGACGGAAAGACAGTGTCCGTATGCTGTGAAAAGTGCTGCCAATATCATTGAACCATGTGTGGACATGTTTTTGAACGATGCCTTAAGGTGCAATGTACACTGCCGCCCCCAAACCCCAACAATCCACCAACAAACCCAAACCAGCCCACTATAGTATCATTTTAAAAATATCACAAGCCTATGGAGCACATCTTTTATATTGACATGGACCAGAAACCCTGATTTCGAATCAATCTGAGGACAAGTGGTAGGAAGAAACTCTCACCTCTCCATGGAAGAAGAAACCATTCTAGAAATGATGGTGGTTATGATTGTGCAAAGTACTTCTTTTAAAAATTTTATTAAAAAAATTTTTTTGCAAAGTACTTCTTGATGTGATTGAAATATTGAGTCGTCTGACAGGTGTAGTAGGTGCCAATAAAACTGTTAAATGAGACTGGCACCTCTCTCGTTTGGTCCAGACGTCAACCAGCTGCATGTAACCAGGCTCCTGGGTGAGAGTAGGAAAGCCTCCATTGAACCACATGCTATTTTAATGATTTTGGCTCAGTACCCTTTTCCCAGAGTGGAGGTCATGGTTACTGTGAAGTTCATTGCCCTGGGGAAAGTAGCAAGCTCTAAATCTGTGTGGTCTTTTCGATTCCAGAGAAAAGCCAAGCGCCCTCTCTCTCTCTCTCTCTCTCTCTCTCTCTCTCTCTCTCTCTCTCTCTCACACACACACACACACACCAGCAAAGAGTAAGCTACAGTTTTATTAAAGCATAGAGTCACCTCAAAAGAAATGGAATGGATCACTCTCATGAGTTGAGATGAAGACCTTAAGCCTAGATAACTAGATAGCCAGATCTCTCTAGGGGTGAAGTGGGTTGTCCTCATGAAGTGAGGTGAGGATGCTGTTTAGGGGAACTCTTCTAGTTCTTACCTGGCACTTTCAAAGGGGAGGGGGTTGCCAAGCTGTAGATGGTCAAGCAACTCTCTAGTTACCCAGTCAGTCCTTGGGTCCCATGCATCATTTCAATTTATCTGGGATACTGCTCTAGTTCAGTGTTAGACCGGGTTGACTAGAGAAACAAATCTAGAAACACTCATATGTGTGCAAGGGAGAGCGTTATATTAAAGAGCAATTGTACATTGAGGAAACATCCAAGCTCAGTCCATATCAAGCCCATAAGTCTGACATTAACCCATATGTCTGATACTAGTCTATAAATTCCTCATCAGACTCATGCAGCACATGCAATGATGTCAAATACAGGAAGATCATGGGCCGGTGGGTGAAAAGTCTTGTGGATCCAGTGGTGGTGGAAGCATCTCAGGACTGGGGATGGTCTCTAGGTGGCTCTTCAACAGGAAGGTGAAGCAGAGAGAGTGTGTGGCCCACCTCCAAGGAGAAAAAGAGGAAGTTCCAGAAACCTTATGCTCCCCACAAGGAGGTGTCATCAAGCTAGACTCCACCCCTAGACTTATCAAGTTGACATGAAATTATGACCTGCCACAGTCAGTATGACTCTGAGTGCCACAGGACTGTCTCTGAGTAGAGTCCTGTGTCAGGATTTTCACTGGGGTCTGGCTTCAAGGTTAAGGTGTCTGCCAAGCCATCTCTCACAGAGTCCTTTGCTGATTACTTGTTTCACAGGGTCCTTTGTTCATTCCATTAGCACAGTGGTTCTCAACCTTGCTAATGCCGCATCCTTTTAATACAGCTCCTCAGGTGTGGTGACTCCCAACCATAAAATTATTTTCGTTGCTGCTTCATAACTGTCACTTTGCTACTGTTATGAATGATAATGTAAATATCTGATCTGCAGGATGTATTTTCCTTATTGTAAATTGAACATAATTAAAGCATAATGATTAATCACAAAACCATATGCAATTATATATTGTGAAATATTTATTTCTAATGACAAATAAATGAAATTTTGTCTTGAAGCATGGTGTGGGATGGGTAACAGTCTTCATGCCGGCTACTTGTATGTGGGCGGACCCACCTGAATAGAGGAGGGGTGTCTTGGAAACATATTTCCGATGGTCTTAGGTAACCCTGTAAAAGGGTCATTCTACCCCCAAAGGGGGCGTGACTCACAGGTTGAAAACCACTGCTTTAGCAGAGAAGCAAAACCCATGATGCTTGTATGTGCTTGTGTACAGAAAGAGATTTATTTCAAGAAATAGCCTACACACATGTAAATCCAGTCTACTTCTGAAGAAAGCTGATGGTGCCCAGCTATCAAAAGATATAGCATCTGGGGTTTTAAAGACTTGAAGATAAACAAGTGGCCATCTAGCTCAGAAGCAACAAAGCCCACATGGAAGAAACATACCAGCCTGTGTGACCACGAGCTGTCGAAGGGATCAGGTATCAAGCATCAAGGGACAAAAAATCATATCATTGAAAATGTGGGTGAGTGCAGAGTGGAGACTCAAAGCCCATCAGCAGCCAACTGGACACCCCTTACTGAAGGGTTGTGGGGAGGAGATGAACCAGTCAGGGTGCAGAGTAGCAATGATGAAACATATAACTTTCCTCTAGTTCTTAAATGCTTCTCCCCCGCCCCACATCATGATCCCAATTCTATCTTACAAATATGGATAGACTAGAGGATGTACACTGGTACAGATAGCAACTGGAAACACAGGGAAACCAGGACAGATGACTCCTCCAGGACCAGTGGTGAGAGTGGGATGCCTGGAGGGTGGAGAGAATGTGGGGTAGAAAGGGGGAAACTGATTACAGGAATCTACATATAGCCTCCTCCCTGGGGGAGGGACAGCAGAGAAGGTGGGGGGAGACGTCAGACAGTGTCATATATGACAAAATAATAATTTATGAATGATGAAGGGTTCATGAGGTAGAAGGAAGTGGGGAGGGAGGGGGAAAATGAGCCGCAGATATTAAGGGCTCAAGCATAAGGCAAATGTTTTGAGAATGATGATGGCAACAAATGTACATATGTTCCTGGCACAATGGATGTATTTATGGATTGTGATAAGAATTGTACGAGCCCCCAATAAAATGATTTTAAAAACAGAATAAAGAAAAGAAAAAAAAAATCCAGTCCACTTCAAGTCAGCTACTCCTGACTCATGGGAGCTGCTGTCCAGGAAGCAGGGTTATGAAGTAGAGGTGGTAGATACAGTGTTAATAAATCTGAAATCAGCTGAATGACTTCATCTTCTGTAGTCCACTAATGACTCCTGCCATCAGCAGCGGACACACAGAATATGGAGGAACCAGACACAAGATCCACCTCTAGCAGAAAGCACAGGGCCAAAGGGGAATCAACTCTGTTTTGGTCTCACTCACACAACCTTGTTTGCTGAAAATGAGCAGGGCTTGAGGCTCTTGCTGATGAACATGCGATTGCAGCCTTCTGTATGGATTACAATCCAATGTGAACAAATATAACATCCTCACAACTGGAGTGCATCAGTCCAAATGGAGAAAAGATGGTGTCGTTTAGGACTTCATTTTGTTTGGGTCCACAATCCAATCAACACGCATGCAAGCAGGAGCCAGTCAAGAGGTCAAGCCAGAGATTTTCCAATCCCTTCATATGCACGTTTTGTCCGGGCAATGAATTATTACACCCCAAAGGAAATAATGCGTTGGTGGAGAATATTAAAAGTACCGTGGACTGTCAGAATTAGCTTTAGAAGCGAGGATGGCATTACTTAGTCTTACATACTTTGGACATGCTATCAGGAAAGACCAGCCCCAGGAAAAAGACCCCACCACTAGTCAAGCAGAAGGTCAGTAAAAACCAGGAAGACCTCCAGTTAGATGGATTGACGCAGTGGTTGCAAAAGGGGGTTCAAACCCATCCCTGGCGATGGTAACACGTGGCTGGACAGTGTTTCACTCTTTGTACGGAGGGTTGTTCTGAGGGGGAACCAAGGGAAGACACCTCCCAACAAGAGCATCCAGCCGAGGTAAGAATGGAGACTACAGTTTATTAATGGTAACTGAGGATGAGTGGGAGCTGTGAGAAAAAGGAGACACAATGCTTAGGGGACACCACGCTTCTGAAATCGCAGTGGGAAGATTTGGGGATGGGTTGTGGTGACGAACAACAACCACAGTCACATATTATGTCACTGAACTATGCATCTGAAGATGGTTGAATGGCCGGTGTCATATTGACGAAACTGATAAAAACAAACAAAAGGAGTTCATACCAAATAAATTCATTCTATAGAACGCACAAGAATTGAAATTGACCTAAGCTGTGAGATACGACCAACTTGGTACCTTTCAGATTAGTGCTTGAGGTGCGGTACAAGAAGGCAAATTTAATGGATCTTTACTATTTTGTTAATATATCTTTATATTCAATATACAGATTTTAATGTAAATACTTTTTATGTTGAGGAAGTAAATAGGTTGATATTATGTCCACATATTGTCCTTATATGCTCAAGGTGGACATTATAGACATCCAATATACTGACACTGTGATCAGTTTTTGAAATATACTTTAAAATATCTAGGTTAAAATCAAAGAAAAATTTAACATTCAATGTCCAGAGAAAATATAGTTACTCAGAAAATATCCAAATGAAAACATAAAATTCAGCACATACTGTGAAGTGCATTAAAACAAGGGTTCATAAATCCAGTCCCAATTATACCCATCATACACAAAAACACAACTCGCCTCTCAACAGCTTCTACTGAGACTTGTGCGTTTCTGTGATGCTCAAATCTCCGTCACTGGGATTTCAAGTACCCGTGGGGCCACCCAACGTGAACAGATTTCAGCAGAGCGTCCGGACTAAGAACAGACCATGAAGAAGGCATAGGCTGTCCACTGTGGAGAAATTAGCCCCGAAAACGATACGCTTAGCAGCAGGGCATTGTCACCTACCGAAAACCTCACGAAGAGCAGCAGAGCATCGTCAGAGACAACGTAAGAGGCTGCATCAGCCCTTGAAGTCAGACGGCAGTCAAAATACGACTGGGGAAGAGCTGCCTTCTCAAATGTACCATTTACAATAATGACGAAGATGGAGTAGAGTCGTTGGGACCCTCATTTGCTGATGGGGCATGACGATAAATGGGAAGGAATAGCTAGGACGAAGTACGAATCCAGGAAAATTGGAAGTTATCACAAATAAAATGGAACGCATGAAGATTGATCTCCCAGGTTTTCATGATCTGAAATGAACTGGTAGCGCCCATTTTGAATCAGAAAATCAGCTGATATATGCCAGGAACGTCAGATTCAAGAGAAATGGTGTCATAGTGAAGAATGTCATTCATCATGGAGTCAGTTCTGACCCATAGCAACCCTATGCACAACAGAACAAAACACTGCCCAGACCAGCCCATCCTCGCAATTCTTCCTACGCCGGAGGCCATTGTGGCAGTCACAGTGGCACAGGGTAAGACTCAAGCCTAGTTGTCCCCCAGTACTGTGGTCTCCATCAAGGACACACCCAGCCAGTCCACTGAGGGAGACTGTCTTGTCCCCCTCCCCAGGCTGAGTGTGTGTGTGGAGGTAATCAATTTCCCAATGTTCCACCAGAAGTCTTTATAAAGGAGAATATACTAGATCAATTTCTCTTGTAATAAACATGCCAGTTAAGAATTTTATCTCTCTACCTTCAGGACCAGGGGTGTGAGGGGCGATGCTGGGCGGGTAGAGGGTGAGTGGGTTGGAAAAAGGGAACCGATTACAAGGATCTACATGTGACCTCCTCCCTGGGGGACGGACAACAGAAAAGGGGGTGAAGGGAGACGTTGGACAGGGCAAGATATGACAAAATAATAATTTATAAATTATCAAGGGCTCATGAGGGAGGGGGGAGTGGGAGGGAGGGAAAAAAAGAGGACCTGATGCAAAGGGCTTTAAAAATGATGAGGGTAAAGAATGTACAGATGTGCTTTACACAATTGATGTATGTATGGATTGTGATAAGAGTTGTATGAATCCCTAATCAAATGTTTTTTTTTTAAAAAAAGAATTTTATCTCTTACTGAGTTGAGGAATTTAGAGGAGAGCAGTGATCAAGAGTTGGGCTGCTAACCAGAAAGTCAGCAGTTTGAAACCACCAGCCTCTTCTCGGGAGAAAGATCAGACTTCCTTGTCCTGTAAAGAATTACAATCTTGGAAATCAGCAAAGGTAGTTCTACCCTGTCTTCGGGGGACATTCCGAGTCAGCATGGACTCAATGGCAGGGAGGTTTTGTTTGTGTGTGGGTTTTTTTTTTTTTTTTGAGAAATAGAGAAGTAATTTAAATGAATCTGTCTCTTCCTTTTCTAAATCTCCAGACTTCTGATGGCAAACTGAGTTTATTGCTGAAGGAAACCCAAGTCAATTCCTTCTGGTGGCTGTGGGTTAATTACTGGCTTACAGGAGAGCTCAAAGCAAACCAAACTCACTGCCGTGCAGTCCGTGCCAACTCCTACCACGCCTGAAGGACAGGGTAGAACTGTCCCTGTGGGTTTCCAAGACTCTCCCGCTGGACGGGAGTGTCAAGCCCCATCATTCTGCCCCGGTACAGCTGGTGCTTTCCAACAGCTGACCGTGAGGTTAGCAGCCAATGCAACCACTACTTTGACACCAGGGCTGTGCAGGAGAGCTCACCGGAACAGAAAGAACGAGAGTGTGCATGCACTGTGGAGAATGTAAACAACATCATCGAATCGTTTGCGTTGAAATCTGGAGGGACCTAAGCCGCACTCTCATACTTGCCCCAAACAGTGTAAAATGCCTTTGGAAAGTCCACAGCCTCATGGAGCACAGCGCTATGCTGGCACCCTTGGGTCATCATGAGTGGGAACCAACTAGAGCAGCGGTTCTCAACCTTCCGGATGCCAGGACCCTTTAATATAGTTCCCTCATGTCGAGGTGACCCCCCCCCAACCATAAATTATTTTTATTGCTACTTCATCACTGTCCTTTTGCTACTGTTATGAATCAGGGGACCCCTGTGAAAGGGTCATTTGACCCCCAAAGGGGCCGCGACCCACAGGTGGAGAACCGCTGAACTAGATGCTAAGAAACTCAGAGTTCTTCTGCTTGTCTACACTTACACCCTTGGCGCACAATCAAGGCCAAGGCTTAGATTAGGAAGGTAGCTGCTGGGCGCATGTGATTCTGATGTATTAATTAAGGCGTAGGACTGCACCTCAATCTGTGAGCAGCCAAGTAATTGTGGGAAGTTTTGATGAACACGTTGTGGTATTTAGCACATCAACCAAGGTCACGGGGCTCTCTGATGGGAAAGTCCTTGATCAGAACACTGCAATGATGGCCCTTGTGAGACAGATGTTATGTCCACTGTTGGGCCCCTAACTTGTAAGGTCAACAGTCTGAAACCACAGACAGCTGTTTGGAATGAAGAATGACATTTCTCTTCCCATAAAGCCTTTTAGTTTTGTAAACCAGTGGTTTCAACCCTCCTAATGCTGCAACCCTTTCATACAGTTCCTCATGCTATAGTGACCCCCCCAAACCATAAAATTATTTTTGTTGCTACTCCATAACTGTAATTTTGCTACTGTTATGAATTGGGCAGCCCCTGTGAAAGGGTTGTTCAACCCCCAAAGGGGTCACGACCCACAGGTTGAGAACCACTGTTGTAAACTCACAGGGGCAGCTCTACGCTGTCCTTTAGATAGCAGTGAGTTTTGTTTTTTAGGGTGTGTGTGTGTGTGTAGTCCAGGATTCTCCCATGATCTAACAGTGTGACCAATTCTGTGATGGGATCTTCTGTGGCAAGCACCTGTGGGCATTGAAGGTGGAATGCATCTAGTAACTTAATGGTTACTCCTGGGTCTGTTAATTGCAAAGTCCGTAGTTGAAAATCTCCTTATTAAAAAACTGAAAAACCAAATGCACAGGATTCCTGCTCTTAACAACCCCACGAGGGTCAAAGTCTGTAACTCTCACGCTTCTTGAAGAGACTTTCAGTGGCACATGGTCCACATATGTCACAATCCAGTAAATTAAATTTGCAACAGGAAGACTGTACCATCACCATAACAAGTCGTTTTAGAACCTTTTCTTTATGAACTAATTTCTCTTAGCTCCCCATTTCCCCCAACCATCCTTGCCAGAACCCCAAGTAACTAATAATTCAGTTACTGTCTCTATAGATTTACCTTTCCTGGATTTTACGTACAGGAAAACGTGCAAACAAAACTAAACTACACAATCAAAAATTACAAAGCAGATGAAAACTTCAATTGAAATAAAGCCAGAAACGTAACAAAAAATTAAACAGATGGAGCTCATAATTATAAAGTTTATTTAGGAAGAGGTTGCAATTGTTCGGGATAGAATTATTTGGACAGGAGGGTATCTTCTGCCAGCAGAAAGATCTCTCTGGTTTTCGGCTTCTCTGTCACAGGGCTCACTGGCTTCTGTCCTGCGTGTGCATGCAATGTTACAAAGCTCTTTTGAGAGCTGCTAATAATTGTCCAGAGGCTAATCCACCTTTCCATTTGCCTCATTTCTAAAGGACCCAATAGAGAGATTGCAGTTTCCAGCCAGTTTTAAGCCCCTGCTATTTGTTTACAAACAAATCCGCTGCTCTCTGTCTCATTTGCGCCACGGAGAGGCAAAAGGACTTATTGGAAGCCTGCAGATGTGAGTGTCTGCCCAGGGGCGCCTAAGGCTCTAATCAGAAAAATGCATAGAAACCCTCCTAAGAGAGTTACAGACATTCCGAGGTCTTAAAGACCTGAAATCCCTCTTTGTTCTTGCTTAGCTCTCTAATTAGTCTTACTGCTCTTGCTACACTCTTCTTCTCTCTATTACCGCACCCGGAGATTCTTAGTTCGCCCCCCTGCTGCTCTGGCCTCTCTTGCCTCTCACACCTGCTGGCTAACTAAAAGCGGCCCTCTCTCCCGCTGGGACTCTTTCTGTGGGGTCTGCAGTGGACAAGAGAGCCCTTTAACCCTTTCCTCGCCCGACTCTGTTGTAGCTTGTTACTGGGTCTGTATTAAAACCCGTTTCTCTCTTTTTCTGTGCAACTGAGGTTCTTGTGGCTTCGATACCTTACAGGCGAGGTAACCTCCCTCATCTACTCATATCCCTTTGATTTCCGGAACCCCCAGTATCCCTAAACAAAACGTGTTAACTCATACTCGTTTTGTCTTCCATCTCTCGTCCCTTGCCTCTAAATTTAGAGTCTAAAACCTTACACCCTCAAAGGTGCTCAGCTCGGGCCCTACATGCCCTAGGAGACAAGTCAGTCAGCTTCCCAGCAGAAAGCACTCAGCTGGACTTCCTTCGTGAGGAAGTGGATGGCAAGGTCACGACTTTGTCTCAGGCGCTGATTCTTGGTGCTGATGCTGCCTCTCCTCTGCCACTTGTGCTTGTCCTGCGGCATCCAAACTGTCTCCTGGATCAAGGCTGTCCAGTGTACAGAAATCTCAGGGCACCCTGCGGCATCAAAACTGTCTCCTGGATCAAGGCTGTCCAGTGTACAGAAATCTCAGGGCACAAAGGACATGCCCCCCACCCCCTTTTCTCTCGTTTGGAATGTCTCAGCATCCCCACCTCGCTTAAGTAGCCTCAAGGACGCAAATAATGTGTGCTCTTATGCCAAGACTCGCATTAATTAGAGCACCCCTTGTGGACTGGTGCCTTTCACAAACCAAGTCCTTTAGAATTGGAATGCTCATAGAATTGTTCTGATGTTTAATTGATTTTCTCAGTCAGCCCTCCTCTGCAATTACGTATGCGTAACAGTTCCCTGCTAGTTAATGCTTACACAACTAAATCCACCCTCCCGTATCCCCTGTGCTCTCCTGGTTCAGTAAGCTGGACACGGTTCTATTGCAGTATCTCTAATCGATGTACCCCAGTCCTGCTTTATTACAACAGTTCCTTTCTCAATACCATCCAGCAGAGTCCATACCTTGAAGGTCTTGGATATTGGAGCGTTCAGGCCAGGCTTGAAAGAAAACTTTTGGGGTGGCTTCTGATTATTTGAGTGTTGAAGGCATTCCTTTCCTCAAACTTGGATATGGACTTGAAGATCTGAAATCCATCAAAAATGAATTTGTAGTGAGAGATGGAGATGTCATTACTCTTTCTTTCCCAAAGTCGGGTAAGGAGACAGGATGTGAAAATGGCAAGACTGTGGGAATGAGGTTATAAATGGAGTAATTTTGTGTGCCTCACAATTCTCTGTTTTGGGGATTAAAATGGTGTCCTATTGGATTTGGCTGGCTGAAGTGGGGTGTTTTTGTGGACCAGTGAGTATATCCTTAATTGCTTTCTGTGCCTGGCTTTTGCCAACCCATCCATTTCCCTAATGAGTCTTCTTCCCTTGTAAGTATTGTCTTTGAACTGTGTGCGGTCATTGCAGAGGATTATCCAGCCCAGCAGAGAGCCAAAGTGCTGTGGAATGCTGGACCAGATTAAGAGAAGAAAGGAAGGGGGAGAGGCATGTCTGACCACCACCTGTGGCAACCAGTAGCACTGGAGGATTCCATCCACGATCTCAAACTACAAAACTGAGCAATATCGACCAGGCAAGAACTTGTAGGAAGCAAGCTAAATGAGGTCTCGTAAGACAAAGATTCATAATAGAAAGCAACCAAATGAATGGTCTGTTAGTCCAAGTTCGTTTCTTACCCTGCCTCTGGGTGTGAATTCCGTGTGTCAGGAAACACAGACATGGATGGTGGTAGCACTCCTTAGAATCATGGTGTTTGAATTTTTGTGGGAATTTTCTGCCTTCGTTATTCTCGCTTCACATTGCATCATGGAATGCAAGAGAGCCATGGTGTATTTATGGGCTATGATAAATATTTAGGGGATCAATATAGAATAGTAGATGGAGAGAGAAAAGCTTGAGCAGCAGAAACAGGTCTGCAGGAAATCAAAATAAATTTCTATTCACAGAAATAAAAAGCCCACTGTGCTTTGAGAATAAAGAATGGCTTGAATGGAGAAATGGTGTCAGATCAGCATGGAAATGTAATGGGGTTCCAGTCATGGATATAGTGGGTGAATTAGTAAGTGTTGTAAGATAGGGTTGTGTTGACAAAAGTCAGGTGAAGGAGGTTACCCTCTTTTTTCCTCCCTTGTTTCAGGAACCAATTGGTTGAAAGAGATCATCAATCTTATCTACTCCAAGGGAGATCCCAACTGGGTTCAAACTGTTCCCCTGTGGGATCATTCACCATGCTTAGAAACCATAAAAGTTCAAGCATCTCTACAAAAATGGGTCGACCCACGCATATACAGCAGCCACCTGCCCATTCAATTATTTCCTAAAGCTTTGGTACATTCCAAGATCAATGTAAGTTAATAACGACAACATAACAGTGGCACATTTCTGTTTGAATGCCTGTTTCTTAGGGACAGAGCTCAAACGTGATTCATGGAAGCAAGCATAACAGGAAATCTTGATCCACAGGGCGTTTTCCTGTACTCATTCATCTCCTTGGTGTTACTTGAGAGAATAATCAGACTACATTAGTTAAGTACATTCTCGCCTCAACTCAATCGGAAGCACTGTGTAAATTTCTCAATTATAAATCAATGTTTACAATTCCAAGGAATTTTGACTTTTGAGCTCATGTCAGAAACCCAAGTGGGTTTTTCTAATCAGTATATGCCCTCGGGATGGGCTGTCTTGGCCAATGACTCCAGTTTGTATCTGATGAATACTTTCAATCTCTACATGGAAGGTCACCAGGGTAACAATGTGAACTTGTACTCTTCTTAGATGATACTTTTAAATCCGAGGACACCAAACACATCATCCCAATTGTATCAGATCCCTCAATGCATCATATCTGGCGGTAGAAGCATGATCAGAATGTCCTAGGATTGTTGTTTGCTATTAAGTGCTGTTGAGGCATTTCCAGTTCATGCCGACCCTATGTACAACCGATTGAAACACTGCCTGAGAGAATGACTCATTTGTTTTCTGAGAATCAACACAAATATGGCATTAAGGATGCCATACCGCTGTACCACTCCCTCATCTCTGACATCAACTACTACTCGTCGCCTCAGCATTCTCTCATCCCACACTATGTTCCATAATGCATTGCCATGTCTGACAGAACACACCGATTTTCAAGGAAATGGCTCACGTGGCAGTGAAAGATGGCAAGTCCCCAATCTGCTAGTCAGACACCAGGCTGGGGGATTCTTCTAACTCACACGGTTACAGGGACTGACAAACCCAAATAGGCAGGTCTGCCCACGTGCTCCTGGTTCCATATCCAAGAATGGCGGGGTGAGATGATCATCAGTTACTATGGGATCCAGAGCAGGAGAGAGTACCGTGCCCAAATATCAATATACTACACAAGTACAATGACATGGGCCAACATTCTGAAACCCTCTTATGGAAGTCCAGATCCTCAAGACAATGTCCCTTACTTGAACCAGGCAATGCAAGGGTTAGAGGTGTGACGACTGGGGTAAGGGCGATGACCTAAGGCAGACTTTCTAGTCAGGTCGGTGACTCCAGCTACCACACATCCTGATTCTACCTCCTTAACACCAAGGAAAACACATTCCAAAGGGGACCATCACCACAGGTGGGGTGCTGTTGGTGATATGTGTCAGGTGGGTTTGGCCTCACAGCAGGCCTATGGCCAACAGAGCAGCATACAACAGTCCTGTGCCATCCTCACGATGGTTGTCATGTTTGCGTTTATTGACGCAGCCTCTGCACCAACTCATTTCATGGAGGGGCTTTGGCTTTCCCTCCAAACTTCTGCTTTGGGACGTCCTTTCCCAGGGACTGGCCTCTCCTGTTAACACGACCAAAGCGCTTGAGCTGAAGTCTTGCCAGTCTCACTCCCAAGGAGTGTGCTGGCTGTACTTCTTCAAAGACAGATCTGCTTGCTCTTCTGGAAGTTAATGGGACTTTCAGTACAATTCACCAAACACAATGATTCAAATGTGTTCATTTTCCTTCGATCTTCCTCGTTCATGGTCCAACTTTCAGAAATAGTTTCTTTTATTTAAAATTTAATAAATCATTTTATTGGGGCTCATACAACTCTTATCACAATCCATACATACATCAATCGAGTAAAGCACCCTTATACATTTGTTGCCCTTGTCATTCTCAAAATTCGCCTTCCACTTGGATTCCTGGAATCAGCTCATTTTCCTTTTTTTCCCTCCCCTTCCTTCCGCCCTCCCCCATGAACCCTTAATAGTTTATAAATTATTGTTTTATCTTATTTTACACTGTCGCTGTCCAACTTTCAAAAGCCTTTGAGGTGATTGTAAGCACTACGCCACTAAGGTCAAGTCTACTCGGAGCCATTCTCAAAGTTCATGGAGTCCATGGTGACCCATCGTGACGCCTTGTGACTTTCTGACACGGTCACGGTTTGTGGGAGTAGAAAGCCCGGTCTTTCTCCTGCAGGGCGGCTGGTGGCTTCCAGCCGCCTGCTGCGTGGATCACAGCCCAGGGAGTAAGTCCTACACTAGCAGGGCTCCATTCTTTGAGGGGCATAGAAGATACGATCTACAACACATCGCAATGAGATCAGAGCACCACAGGGAGGACGACATGATGAACTTGACTGGTAGAGAATGGCTGCAACAGTGGGCTCACACAGAACAATTGTGAGGAGGGTCCCAGGACGGCTGGTGCTTTGCTCGGTGTACATAAGGCCGCTGTGGGAAGGAGCCGACTTGACAGCACATCCAGCAGCAACTTGACGATGCTGTAACGGAGTCCCTCGTATGGATTTTATGAAGAAACTTCATGCTAGCATGAAATCTGTCTGGTAAGTGCTAAGAATGTGTTGCTCTAGTAGGGGTGCTGAGGTAAAGAAACTGAGACTTGGAGTGTGGGTGCCTGGCATGTCAGTGAGGCACCCCCTCTTAAAATACAGACCCCCTGATACACCTATTTTTAAAATTGGTGTTAAAAACTTTTTATTGCGATTTAGATGAAGGTTTACAGAGCAGATCCTGAGCTTTACATTAAAATAATGTTCACATATTTCAGCCCAACTCACCTATTTCTTCTCAAGGTGGCACAGCAGCGCATCCCACTTCCTCCCAGTGTTTCCTATTTCCATTCCTCCTTCTTTCCCAACCCCCTGTCCTTGGGTAAACGGCGCTCTTTTGACATCAAATGGCTCATTATTCCAAAACGATGGAGCACAGAGTGTGCAAAATCATGAAACAAAGATTTATGCCCAACCAAGCACCTTGAGGTGTGAGCCCTTGCTCCCGGGGAAGCATCACCACAGCTATGGGGACATCAAGGACAATTGGCATAACGTCGTTCACAAAGACCACGTGCTATGTCCTACTTTGATGAGTAGCAACCGGTGGGTCTTAAAAGCTCGTGAGCTGACTCGGTGGTGCGAGTGTTAGTGTCTCCCCATTGAGAGCAAAGGAGAGTAATGACAGCAAGAAGACACGTGGAAACAATTAGTCCAACATACGAACGACAGTGAACAAGGCAAACCACAGGCCGGAGATTAGAAGAAGTAGATGGCGCCGGTCTATCCCCACCAGCTGCTCTGAAAAGGACCACTTTCCATGGTCCTGGAGAGAGTAGGCAAAAAACGTGGAACCTAAGTATTTTTTTTTAATCTAAATTTTGTGATTGGAGTGAATGTTACAGAGCTAGTTTATTTTTCCATTTGATGAGTTTGACACATTTTTGTCTCCTGATATAAATGGCAGGTCCTAACACGTAACAGCACCCCTCACACATTCTATTTTCATCCTTCCATGCTCTCATTCATTCCTGCCTTCCGAGCTTTATATCTAGACGCATGATCTCATGTGATCGATTGTTCTAAGGCCTGTGCACTTTCTGGTGTTACTGCTCACCGTCGTGTTAGGCTGAGTTTTCTAGAGAAACAAAAGCAGTGACACTCAATATATATAAGCAAAACCCTTCATATCAATCAATCAATTTATATCAAAGCAATGGGCCATGACATTACGCTTAGCGAAGTAGAGGGGAAGTGGAAATGAGCAAAGTCTTCGACAAGCTGGATTGACATAGGGGTTGTAACAATGGACTCAAACATAAGAACGATTGTAATAAAGAAACAGGACCAGACAGTGTGCCATTCTGGGGTGTATAGGGTGGCTATGAATTGGTAACCAACTAGACCACATGCAACAATAACAAGACAATGTGAAAAGTAATGAGGTAAACTTCCCTGACAAATCCTTAGAGAACGTCCCTTTGCCATGTGTCCTGAGATCCACGGACACAGAAGTGATCTTTGTCTTCACCACTTTGTCAGTGTCTAAGACAATGTCTGCCATTTTGGGTTTTTGCAATGAATTAATGGAATAAAACCAAAAGGCAGCTAAACATTGTAATGGAAAGTGACTTTTCCTCCATATGCAAAAATCCAGAAGCAAGGGAAAATAATGAAATTTTTTCTCATTTTTTCCCTGTTCAATTTCAGGTTATCTACCTACTCAGAAATCCCAGAGATGTTATTACGTCTGGTTTTTATTTTTAGAGAGTGCTAAAGTTTGCGAAATACCCACAGACATTTGACCAATATTTTGAATGGTTTCTTCAGGGAAATGGCAAGTCTGAGTTAATTTTGGAATCTGGATGGAGCAGTGGAATTCCAGTTCTTCCCCTCCAGGAGGAACAATCCCGTGGTTTAAACAACGCTGTTGTCACCCAAACCTTTTTTCGCTGTTGTAATACATTTCCACATACATAGTGGAAATAAGATACAAATTTGATAAATCTGGAGGTCTCAAATCCAAATAGTTCTCTTTATATTTATTTTCAAGACCGTTTTCTTGGCATCGAATTCAAGTACAGTTTAAGTCAGCGGTTGTATGAGATTAAAAAGAGTTGTGCAGCCACTACCAAAATGAATTGTAGGACGTTTTCTTCACCAAATGGTTCTTATTGGCCCAAACCAAGGTGTTGGCCGGGTTTCGTTTCTTTCTGGAGGTTTTGGAGAATCTTCTGTTTCTTTTTGGTTTCCTTTGACCAACGCTGGATTACGTGAATAGAAAGAATACAGCATCACACTGGGAAGAATACTCAGTAACAATCTCACTTGTACACATAACACAACCTAACTTGCTGAGGTGAAGATAACTTGAAGCACTTACTTAGGAAGTGCAAAAGCTATGCACCATCTTCAGGATGGAGTATACAGTTTTGTAATGTAACAAACTTAAATGTGTATTTACAATTGGGTGCATCAATTTTCTATATATTTACAATTCACTGGCAATGATAAAGGTATATATAGGGAGATCGTTGATAAATTGAGAGATAGATAGATGTAGGTAATAGATGTAAAAGACTATTCAATTCAGCCTAATTTATAATAACAAAATGATAAACGAAGACTCAAATAGTACACAAGCAATATTATGTAAAAGTTCAAGAACACTGCTGTACGATCAAGAGTGACCTTCACCATTTGTTTCAGAGGCAAACAGAAAGATGTGGAGAAAAGTGTATAGACTATCATACCCATGAACTGAGATGGGTAACAGCCCCAGGAAGAACTCGAACAGTAACGATCAGACAACCAGAACCGGAAGTGGAGAAGTGTCCGTGGTGGTAGGGTGGGGTGGCTCTCTGGAAAAAATTGCAAAATACATTGAGTTCAAGCTTATCTGATCCATTTGATAATTCTATTGCCCTCCAACCCCCAAATATCATTTCTCATCCACATACATGTGAAACTGTTCTTAAATACCTTATCTTATATCATACCAAATTATTTGGCACTGAAGTGGTGATTGCATAAACCTATTTTGTCATGATCTGGGTGAAGTGGTGATTGCATAAACCTATTTGTCATGATCTGGGTGAAAGAAACAAGACTCTCCATGACTTTATTCTTCAAGTGTTTATGACATGCACACGTGGGCAAGAAATAGCCGTGCAACTTAGCATACACACATGACCCTTTTCTGCCAACTTCTCGTTCAGTTCTTTATGGATCATGGTTTGACCATTGTCAAGGCTGGCTGCAAATGACAGGGAAAGAGACTTTCTTGATAATAACATACAAGGAGCTGCATCGGGTATGTAAAATAATTCCCTTTCCCTCAACCAATTTCACCACAACATAATTTCCTTCTTTATTTATTCCTCCAAGGTTTTTATTATTGACCTGAAAATATACACAATAAAACGGTGACCAGTTCGATAATGTTCACATCCGACTTCATTGTTCTTGATTACATTTTTCAAATTGTGCAACCTTTCTCACTGTCCAAACTCAATGCCTGTAAAGAAAACCTCCCCCTCCCCCCCTCTGTTCCACTCCTTGTAAGGAGCCCTGGTGTCGCTGTGGGTTGCACACTGGGATCCGAACCGAGAGCTGGTTCAGACCCACCACCTGCTCCACAGGAGGAGTGTCTGTTTCCATAAGATGTAGAGTTCACCTTTTGTAAGCATGAATACTCTTTGGTTTCTTTTTGTTTTTTTCCCATATATTTGTTTATTTAACATAGTTGATGATGTTATATTATTGCTGTGAACAGGGAAACCATTGTAAACCTGACCCAGTTAATTTATAAAACAAAGCACACACATTAAACTTTATCACAACAACCCTATCTTTGGGTTTTTAAACGATACATTTTGAAGGGAACACAATGTCTCATATTTCTTCTGTGGATTGGTTGGCGCTTAACTCCCGACTTTGTGGGGAGCAGCCAGTGTTAACTACATGGCAGGAGGTGTGAGGGTGGTTTTAATTCTTACGTGCTTGACTTTCATGTTACAGCTCACTACGGAGCATCCTCTCCGCAGATGTCGATGGAGTACACTAAATTCCTAAAATCCACGGGCAGTGTCCCCCAAGAGTCAACATCCATTTCATCCGTTCCATTGACTTGAGTGGTTTTTCCATCTGGCAGAGTGCATTGAACAGTGGATTACTTCCTCTTAATTGCAGCCCCTCGATAACCAAGATCATTCGTGAAATGGAAGCCCCTGACCTTCTTGTAAATCTTTCATCAGATATACATGTGGTCTAACATGGATCCATTTCTGATTCTGTAGTCCCACCTGTCACGGTAAGGTACGTCTCTGCCTTCCATCGTGGATTGGTGACAAGTTTCCTTTGTTCCCTGCCATATTTAGGTAGCAGCTAGTCTGTAAATCCTCACGTGCCATTACGAGCTCATCCACATGATGAGTCGGTCTGTCTTTTCTTTCCTTTCAAGAGGGCGTAACTGTACTCCTGGAATCATGTTTGAGATATGGGGTCTCTTTTGTACCACCGAAAACTAGTGAAAATTTTTACCTTAAACACACCAGATGTGCACTGGAGGTAGTAGTCTTGCAACCTGATTAAAAGAAATTCAGTTACTGAAAACTTTTGCAGTCATGGTTCTACTCTAATGAATACGGGGTCTCCATAAGTCACCGTAGCAACAACTTTCGGCTCTTCTGTCTTAGACTGTTGAATATTCAGGAATGAAAACTAGAAAACTCACTGAGTCAATTCTGCCTCATAGTGACCCTACAAGGCAGGGTAGAACTGTTCCTGTGGGAATGTTAATTGTAAGGTGGTAACGGCAAGCACATGGCTGCTACTATATATGCTTGAAGGTCAACTGTTTGAAAGCTATCTGCCTGAAGTTGTCTGCCATCAAAAGCAATCAGACCCTATTGTCTGTCCAACCAGAAGTAGGGTCCACACCCTTCCAGAAAGGACCATAGATTGTTGCCTTAGAGAAGAGCTCAAAGACAACCAAGGTCAAGCCAACTCTGAAGCGACCAAGGTTAGGCTGCTATGTTGACTCCAAAGACCGCCCATCTTGGTACTTATAGATGTACAACCCTAGTTCCTCCCCCTCCTGTCATGTGTATGCCTCTCGTACAACCCCTTCCTGTTACACATGTGCTTACCATGGCCTGCGTGCCTGAGATTATATCAACTGGAGACATTACGTTACAGCTTCTCTGATCCGACCTGCTTCCTGAGGCAATCGTAGAGGTGAGTCCTTGCATGCTTTATCACAGAGCTATTTACCTTCATCCTCTTAGTGACCTATGTGGAAACCCTACTCATGACCCCTGACTCTGCATGCAGTGGAGGTATGCTCTTCCATTGAAGCAGCCAAGCTGACAATGGACCCGCACTCTGACATTGGTAAGTCAGACACCATTCAGATTCAGATAAGCTCCCACCTCCACCCATTTTGTATTGGACACACAAAGGTGCACACTTCCTTGCCAGGGTGAGTCACTAGGGGAATGCAAATGCTGACAGATGACCTCAAAGGGCACCTCCTCCTCTTACTCTCCAGAAGGCCCACCATCAAAATCTACATAAAAACGGAGCTACCCTGTTGTGCCGTACAAATGCAGCTAGACGGGAGTATGCACACTGGTACAGATATGATCTCTCAACACAGGGATTCCTAACAGATAAGTGCCCTTCACCATGAGGATAGGGGCAAGGTAGGGGCGTGGGGGGAGAGAGGGATAAAGGGGCAATCAATCAGAAGGACCGACTGTATAACACCGCCTCCCCCCCCCCCCACTGAAGGGGATGAACACAACAGAAACGTGTTTGAATGGAGACAGCGGATTATCAAGGGTTCTTGAGGGTGGGAGTAATGGGGAGGAAGGGAGGAAAAAAGAGCAGCTGATACCAAAGGTTCAAATAGAAAGAAAATGTTTTGGAAATGAGGATGGCAACATATGTACAAATGTGCTTGATACAATTGATGTCCAGATTGTTATAAGAGGTGTAAGACCCGGTGAACAAGCGGCCATCTAGCTGAGAAGCAAAAAAGCCCACATGGAAGAAGCACGCCGGCCAGTGTGATCACGAGGTGCCAAAGGGACCAGGTATAAGGCATCATGCAAAAAAAAAAAAGATATATGTGTGTATGTATGTATATGTATGTGTATATGTGTGTGTGTGTGTGTGTATGCCATATTGAATGAAGGGGGAAGTGCAGAGTGGAGACCCAAGGCCCAAGTGTCGGCCAATGGAGATCCCCTCATAGAGGGGTTTAGGAGAGGAGATGGGTTAATTAGGGTGCGAGGTAGTACTGATGAAGAACACAGCTTTCCCCCAGATCCTGGATGCCTCCTCCCCCCAACTACCATGATCTGAATTCTACCTTGCAGGGCTGGATAGGGCAGAGGTTGTACACTGGTACATATGGGGGCTGGAGGCACAGGGAATCCAGGGTGGATGATACCTTCAGGACCAAGGGTGTGAGGGACGATGCTGGGAGAGTGTAGGGTGAGTGGGTTGGAAAGGGGGAACTGATTACAGGGATCCACATGTGACCTCCTCCGTGGGAGAGGGACGGCAGAGAAGGGGGGGGAAGGGAGACTCCGGATAGAGCAAGATATGACAAAATTACGATGTATAAATTACAAAGGGCACATGAGGGAGGGGGGAGCGGGGAGGAAAGGGAAAAAAAAGAGGACCTGATGCAAAGGGCTTAAGTGGAGAGCAAATGCTTTGAGAATGATTGGGGCAGGGCATGTATGGATGTGCTTTATACAATCGATGTATGTATATGTATGGATTGTGATAAGAGTTGTATGAGTCCCTAATAAAATGTAAAAAAAGGAAAGAGGAGAAAAAAAAAGAAAATGATTAGGGCAAAGAATGTACAGATGTGCTTTATACAATTGATGTATGTATATGTATGGACTGTGATAAGAGTTGTATGAGCCCCTAATAAATTGTTAAAAAAGAGGTGTAAGAGCCCTAATAAAATGATTTATAAAAATGAAAAGACACCCCAAAAACAGTGCAGCCAACCTAAGGCATAGTTAATATCTGACCTGGGCTCAAGCCAGACAGACTCTCAGGGAATGCATTCATTGTCAACAAACATCATTTTGGGATCAGTCCAATGCACTCTGGTAGATGGACGTCACTCGCATAGCCTCACTAGGATGCTTTCAAGCTGTGCCTGTTATTATGGAAACTTTCTCAGGATTTTTGTGGGCATCGGCCATGACTGGAAAGCCACAAAGCACCTCCTTAGCCATGTGCCGTTCTGTTTCACTGCAATAGGAACTCCAAATCCACATGAAAACAGACACTGGCCCCACAAGTAGTTTTGCAAAATTGTCAAACATTGTCAGAGACATAGAAAGAGGATGAGCCGGCCCTTTCAAGTTAGAAGGCCCTCAAAATGCCATGGTGGAAGAGCTGCTTTCTGTAATGAGAGTTGACAATAATGACGAGGAGGATAGTCTTTCTTGGGGCACGACAATACATGTGAAGGAACAGCTACAAAGTTCTCTTACGAATTAGAACTTGGAATGGATGCAGTATGAATTCAGGAAAATTGTAAATTGTCATATAAATGAAATGGAAAGCATCAAGTTTGCTATCCTAGGTGTTCCTGATCTGGAATGGACTGATATTCCCATTTGCGATATCAGAAAATCATACGGGTTCCTCTGCCAGGACTGATGGATTCAGGAGAAATGGTGCCCCATTCCACAGTGTCACAGTCCTCATTGCGTCTCAGCACCCCATGCACAGCAGAAGACAAGCCTGGCCAGTCCTACGCACCCTCACAATGCCTCCTAAGCCTCAGCCGATTGTTGGAGCCCCAGTGACACCAACTATGACTCATGGCTAGCCAGCCCCCAGTACTGTGGTCCCCATCAAGGACACACTCATCACGGCCCCTGACCGAGACTGTCCTGTCCCCCAGCCCACGTCCCTGGGTTGGCTGAATGTGAGTGAGGTCAGCATCTTCCCTATGTACCACCAGAAGTCCTTGTAGAGAACAATATTGTAGAGTAACTTCCTTTGTAATAAATAGAGTATCAGTTAAGACTTTTAACTCGTATTGGACTGAGGAATTTAGAAGGTATCAGTGGTTAGGAGTTGGGCTGCTAACCACAGAGTCAGAAGTTCGAAACCACCAGTCTTTTCTCGGGAGGAAGTTCAGAGGTTCTTCTCCCGTAAAGCATTACAGCCTCGGAAACCAGGAGAGACAGTTCTACTCTGTCCTAAGGGGTCGTTCTCAGCCAGAAAGGACTCAATGGCAATGAGGGTTTTTTTGGTTTTTCTTTATGATATACAGAGAACTAATTGAAACCAATCTTAATCCTCCTTTTCTAAATCTCCAGACATCTGAGGAAAACCTGTGAGTCTGTGGCTGAAGACAATCACAGTAGATTCCTTCAGATAGCTCTGAGTTAGTTACTGGCTTTGCGGAGAGCTCAAACCAAACCAAGCTCACTGCCATCCACTCCATGCTGACTCATAGCAACCCCACAGGAAAGGGTAGAACTGTCCTGTGAGTTTCTGAGATGTGGACTCTTTACCTGAGGATAAAGTCTGGTCATTTTCCCTCTGAGCAGTTGATGATTTCAAACTGCTGACCTTGAGGTTCTGAGCTAATGTGTACCCACCACAATGATTTGGAACGTACCTGCTGATCCCAGTGTGTATTGTGCCGTGAGCAGCCACGCAGTTGTGGAACATTTTGCTGTGCTCATTGTGGTATTTAGCATATCAGCCTGGGCCACAGGGCTCTCTGATGTAAATGTCTGTGATCCGAAGACTAACGTGAAGGCCTTTGTGAGAGTTAGATTTTATGTCCCCTGTTGGGCTGATAGCCTGTAAAGTCAGCAGTTTGAAACCACAGTCAGCTGGTTGGGAGAAAGGTTGGGTGGTCTACTCCTGTAAAGAGTTCATCTTGGAAACTCACACAAGCAACCCTACCTGTCTTTTAGCATCCCATGAGTTTGAATTGACTTTATAGGTGTGCGTTTAACCTTTTAGGGAGTGGGTGGGTGGGGAGTGCAGGTGTCTCCCATGATCTAGCAGTGTGACCAACTCCATGACGGGATCTTATTGAAGCAGCCAAGTTCTTGTGGAAAGAATAGGGTGAAATGCTTCTGGTTGCTTGGTGCTTAATTCTTGGTCTGTTAATTGCAAGATCAGTAGTTCAAAACCACCATTCACCCTCCAAGGAGAAAGATGGGACTTTCTACACCCTAAAAATTTAGTACCTCTGAGGTACTGACAGTGAGTTTCTTAGCTTGCGTTGAATGTCCTTATTTAAAAACCTGAAAAACTGAAGGCACAGCCATTGAGTTGAATCCTACTTCAAAACTACCATCTAGGGTAGGGGAGAAATGACCCTATGAATGTCAACGGCTGTAACACACTCTCTTCCTTTAAAAAATGTTTTTTTTGGCATATAATCCACATATCGTACATCAGTAATTAAATCACAGAAAGAAGAGTTGTACGATCACCACCACAATTATTTTCAAAACATTGTTTCATTTGTGTACTAATCTCTCTTTATTCCTCATTTTCTCCCCTCACCCGACCTCCCCGCTTGCCTGCCATAGCGCCAAGGAACCATTGATACTGTCACTGTCTCTAGATTTACCTATTCTAGATTTCAGATACAGGAATATGGGGGAAACAGAACAAAATAAACAAGTTAAAGTAGATTAAAACCTCAATTGAAAACACAACAGAAAATGTGAACAAATTATAAACCAACAGTACTCACATTTACAAAGTTTATTGAGGAAGTGACCAGGTTATAATTGCAGTGCTGGTGGGAGGAGAGGCTTTCTGTCCACCTAGCGTTCAGTATCATGCACATATCATGTGTTTGTGGTGATGGTTTTAAAAGACGTTGACCATATTTTATGTCAGTAACTGTATATTTGAAGATGGTTGAATGGTCAACGTTTCATTGGCCAAACTTTTACCACATTTTAAAAATGTTATATATATGTATATATTTACAAACATATACTCTAGAAATACATGGCATTAATAACTAGAAAGAAAAAAGGCTCCATAACAAATTATTTCAATCTCGAAAGACAAGTGAATTAAAATTGACTTACACCACTAGTTCTCAACCTTCCAAATGCTGTGACCCTTTAATACAGTTCCTCACGTTGTGGTGATCACCCCCAACCATAAAATTGTTTTCATTTCTACATCATCACTGTAATTTTGCTACTGTTACGAATCAGTCAACCCCTGTGAAAGGATCATTCGACCCCCAAAGACGTCTAGATCCACAGGGTGAGAATTGCTGACCTACACTGTTAGACAGGGCAATATTGGTTCTTTTCAGAAGAGTGAGGGGCAAGTAGGCAAATTTAATGGATCTTTACTATTTTGTTAATATGTCTTTAAATTTTAACATATATGTTAATCAATTAAAATAACAGATTTTTTAGGGTGGATGGTCAATAAATTGCTATTTTAATATTTTCATTATATAGTCAAGGTGGATCTTAAAGACATCCAATCCTTTGATGCTCTGATCAGTTCTGGGGAATGAATTTTAATTTCTAGGTTAAATCCAAAGAGAAAATTAATACTCAAACTTCACAGAATGAGAAAATATAGAATTATTTAGAAAATGTTCAGACGGAAAAATAAATTTAGCACCTACTATAATGAGCACTAAGACAAGTGTCCATCAATCCGTCCCCAATTATATCCATTATACATTAAACTGCAACTTGTCTGTCAATTCGTTGTGCTATGACCTGTGTGTTTCTCCAAACTATGTCACCGTGATTTCGGATACCAGCAGGGAACTCAAAGTGAACAGATTTCAGTAGCTCTTCCAGACTAAGAGCAGAATCCAAAGAGGCAGTCAGTTGTCCATCTAGGCTCTGGTGGCACAGTTACTAAGGACAACAGACATTTCTTCTGTTTACAAGGCTTACTCTGCCCATCCATCCCCATCTGCCCAAATGAAGTGATGTCAGCCAGTCCAAGCTGGCACCTGGCACATTGGAGTCATCCACTTCAACCAGAAAGATGCCCAGACATCCTCCTGTCTAAAAGAGGTGTAGACATTCCAAAGACTTAAAGTACCTGAATTGATCCTTTGTTCTCTCTCTGCTGTCAGAAGAGTCAGCCCCCCCGCCCCCGACCACCTCTCAGACACTTTTCCACTGGTTCCCACAGTGGTATAGTTGAAAATCTAAAGCAGATGAAACTCTAAAAATTTATCTAGAAATCCATTGGGTGATAGAGATCAACAGTTTCATAGCCTCCAGTGGAGACTGGCTGAGCCCAATTTATTTTCCTCTGGGATTGTTCACCTTAAATAGAACTTTGTTTAGGTGTGAACTTGTAAGAAAACTTCAGGATTAATAGGTAAAAGTTACATAATATAAATGTGATTACTGAAGTTTTATAGACATGGTTTGTACATTACCTAACATAGCATCTGATCCTAGTGTATAGTTAACATGCAATTCCTAGTATAAGGAATATTATAAATTCACTAAGAGAATGAGACAAAATTTCAGGGAAAGCCAGGACCGGGGTTTACTTTTGAAGACATGGAGAACCTGTTGATTCTACCACAGATGAGTATGGAAAAAAATGTAGAGTTTCACACGAGTTCCTAAGGACGAGAAATCCCACTTCATGGTGTCCTGGAGAGAGACTTCTGATCAAATGTATGAAGAGAAGAGGATGAGGCTTCCTGTAGGAATTGTCCTGTGGGAATCATGACCTAATATCTCTGCATCTGAGATGAATGCTGACTCCCTTCATGTTCTGATGTGTGAACCTCGTAAGATACATCAGAATCGTTGTCATGTTTTCTTTAGTCCGACAGTGCAGTTACCACTTGATCCTCAAAACCTTGCAGGTTATAATTGTCACCTTACAGTAATAGACTGACAGTCTAATTCCCACTTGTTCCTTGAGAACTTCCTGGTACATCATTAAAATCAGCTTCAAAATGTGACAGAATATTTTGCATATACAGAAAATACATTTTGAAACTCATGTAAAAATTTCCCAGGTTAAATAAAAGCTAACACTTTGCCATCCTTGTGACTGATTTATTCAGGCATGGAATGTGACTATATATAAGTACCACTTCTGTGCCCATATCCAATCATATTTCTGTTTACATTTTCCATAATGGCTATTCTGAATTCAAGAAGTATATTTCCATCGTGGATGTGCTAGGCCAACATCATCAAACTAGCGTACCTAACATGCCTTGGTGCAATGGTTGAGCGAATGAACATAACTAAAAGATTGATGGTTCAAGCCCACCTAAAGTGCCTTGTTAGACAAGCCTAGTCGTCTTCCAGAAAGTTAATGACCCTGAAAACCCTATGGACCACAGTCCCGTTCTTCACACATGGGATTGCCCAAGTTGGCACTGACTTGACAGCAGCTAAACATGATGCACCTCAGCGGATGCATGAGGGTGACAAATAGCCACAATGGCCTCTTTTACAGACTATTAGCTGAGCACAGCAGGAGCATTTGTCTAGAATGGTCATGCCTTCTCCCAGGCATCCGGAGGCCAATGAATGACTTACATTGAGATGTAAAAGACTACCGTCTCCCATTTGTCAGTTTGCCATTTGTAGTGACTTGTGCTGCTGTGGTGCAAGAATTGTGCGACTTGTATTCATTTCCCAACCAGCAGTGTCGTCAACGGTGGGCAGATATTAGGGAAACATCCAGACCAGGAGATACTAAAAGGAAGACCCTGACCCTGACGATCTTCTATAGAACATTAGCCAATAAAGATTTTAAGAATCACAAAGGAATATTGCCAGATTTTGTCCTACAAGATGAAGCCCTCATGTTGGAAAGCACTCAAAATATGCATGCTGCCTCACAGTGATCTTGTAATGACACCATCGTGAAACAGCTCTTGGGATCTGTGACTGCTGATGAGGCCTGACTCTGAAGGAGAAGGAACAGCAGCAAGCACTCGTTAGGAATCAGAAGATGGAGAGCACAGCCTGACCGGGGACATTGTGCTGTGTCCCGATGCATATTAGGTGCCTTGAGGCAGAGCCGACTGGATGGCCGCTAACAACACAAAGTTCAGGAGAGTGGGTCTGAATCTGGTCCATTGTTAAGTAGTCGTTGTGACTCAGGACAGTCTGCGGGAAGGATGAAAACTGGATCTGGTCACAGTGACCATTGTGGATACATGAACCACGTCTAGGGAGGACTATTGTGATTTGAGATCTGCACAGTGTTTGAGCTTGACACCAGACTATAGAAAGGGAATTCAGAAGCAGAATCATTACAGATGAGGCAGGATCTGCTAGTGAGACTCTTTTTGCAATTTCATTGGCCCAGATAGAGATCAAAATCCACTCTTTAAGAAGGATGAGAATCTCAGCACCACAGCCACTGCCAGAAACCCTCAGACCCCGCTGTAATGATTGGACTGAATTTTGTCCCTAGTGGTTAAGTACCTGACTTCTAACAAAACTGGGTGCTTCAAACCGCCCAGTGACTCCACCGGAGGCAAACCTTGGGATCTGCTTCTGTGAAGATTATAACCCAAGAAGCCCTATGGTGCAGTTCTACTCCGTCATTTGAGGTTGTTGTCAGTTGGAATTGAGCCAATGCCACGTAACAAAATGACCATTGACAAACGTTGTGTTGGAGTCCTGACCTGTTGATGTGCTGCTGTTTTTGTTTTTGCTCTTTGCTCGCTATACCAGTGAGGCCTTATCAGTGTAAGGTGTGTCCCCAACTTAATCACTTCTGAGTGATACAAAGTTCAATATGGCCACATAGCAGTCTACAGCTGGTGCAGACAGAGTGCATGCAACCTTTGTGCTTTAAATCCAACCTCAGAAGATAGATCTGAGAGCCTGCTTCCTTTAGGATCACAGCCCGGGAAACCCTATGGAGAAGTTGTACTCTGTCACATGGGTTACCAAGAGATGATACGAATCTGCAGGAACTAACAATCATAAAAATTGATGCAGAGACACAGAAGAATGAAAGGGGGAAAATAGATGGCCTATGAAGCTGAGACAAAGATCTTCCTCCAGAGCCAACAGAGAAAGAGAGCCTTCCTGGAGGCCATATGCCCTGGATTCAGACTTCTGGCATCTTGAATCAGGGAAAATAAATTTCCATTCTTTAAAGACACGCATTTGTGGTATTTCGGTTACAGCAGCACGAGGTGACTAACACACCCTGACGACTCTGTTGTGCTCCCTAGTCCCGAGAGAGAAGACACACGGAGTCTTCACAACAGACAATATGGCATCACTTGACTGACTGACGGAGTCCCCACAATAAGCTTTGCTGGAGACTAAATTGGAGTCCAGAGTCCAGATCTTCACCAGTACTAGTTCTGCAGCTTAAACTGGCTCAAAACAAAAACCCTGGGATAACCTGTTTTGTAACTAAAAACAACAAAAACAACAACTCAGTGTCATTGAGTCAATTCCAACTCATGGCAACCCACGTGTTACAGAGCAAGACTGTGCTTTCTAGGGCTTCCTTGGCTGTACTGTGTGCCACAAATGGTTAAGTAATTGACTAATTGCCAGAATATCAGTCGCTCAAACTCACATGTAAACGTCTGGAAATAAAAGTCCTGGCAACTTGCTTCCGAAATGTGACAGCCTTAAGCACCTTAGACACCCTACAGAGTGATTTCACTCTGCATCTCTGTGGTTGCCATGAGACACAGTGTCTCAACAGCAAGTATCAACAAACAAATGCAACTCTATTGTAGTCATAACACAGTCTTCTATATGTACACATAGTAGCAAACTAAAATGTTGATTTCTCAGTTCTAAATCAACTTTTCACCATGTGTGTTTTGAAAAAAATTGTTTTGTTTTTCTTTTTTCATTGGATGTGTTAGGCCAGGTTGACTAGAAAAACAAATCCAGGGACTAATATATGTATGAGAGAGCTTTATATCAAGAAGCTTTTATATCAGGAAAACATCCTAATCAAGTCCAACTCAAGTCCTTAAGTCTGCATAAGTCCCTCTTTGAACTCACACAGCCACATACAATGATGCAAAATGCAGGATGGTCACAGGCTGGTGGATCCAAAGTCCTGTGGATCCAATCATGGTGGATGCAATTTCCTGCATTCTGGCTGGTCCCAGCGTGGCTCACCAGCAGGAAGGTGCAAGCAGAGAGAGTGGGGATTCAGCGGAGGAGGTGGTTTCCCAGGACTCTGTTTATGAGAATGTGGAGCCCACAAGGAGGCACCACCAGGCTGTGACCTGATTGGTCGGCTAGATTCTACCCCTACCCTTTTATGTCTTCAAGTTGACATGAAATTATGTAATTACCACAGACCACCTCTTGTCAACTTGACACATTTACACAACTCTTTCACCATACATAGTTTTAAAAACAAAGACAATAGAATCATATTTGTACTTAACAGGATAAAACTAAAATGCACACAACTCAAAATGTGCCAGCATTATTTAAACATAATATTCAATAAGTGAACAAAAATATTCTATTCCTAAGAATTAGAGTGTTGTGAATACCTGCACCATAATTCTATGAAGTTACGTGAATACCTACACCTAATACCTACACCATGATGGTTTGTAAACCAGCCACTTCATGCCTTTATGACCCCAATTTTGAGTATCCAATTTCTACACTCCCCATTTATATCAGCCCAGTGCTTTGAGGAGACAAGCATGTTCTTTAATGAGGAGAATCTTCATTCCAGTTGGAACCTTGTGAGTTCACATCAATAAGCAAAGTCAAATCAGCCCAGGCCATCCATAAATTCGGCAGCAATATGCACTAATTCACAGGCTCAAAAATCCTATCTTCATCAGGGGTTCTTGCCAACTTAATGTGGGTTCCCTCACTTAGGCTAACCAGGGTACCCACTGGCCACCTCGCCTTTTTACCATGGGCCCCTTCACAGATTCTCAACAACCCTAACCCCCTTGGGCTAGGTCATGCCATAGGCTCAGGTTCCTCACAGCCCTTTACACTTCAGACCAGCCACTTCCTTTGTCTCCTCCTGCAGTCCCTGTGAACCAGATCCCCAGGTTCCAGTTGTCAGACTGGACTGTCTCGCTATTGCTGCTTTTCTCCCACTTCCACTGAACAAATGGATCAAGGTGGTCACCTAGCAAGCCACAGGCTGCCTGCTGGCATCTTTGAACTTTCAGTGCAAGGGAGAAGAGTTTCTTCAGGGCTCCAAATTTTTTCCAGTTTCAGGTGAGGCAGACTAGCAAAAGAATCTCCATTTTCTAGCTGCTTAATGACCTGCCTACTTACCCCTCCTTTCTCTGAAATTCCCACTAGTGATTGACTTTAGAATGTTCTCTCACATACCCAGGTTCTAGACAATACAATTATTTTAGACTCTTCTCCAATATATAATTTGTTTTAATATTGTTCCTTTTGATGTTGTAATCTGAATCATGTAGTGAATCTTGCTATGGTAACCAGGATGTTATAGTCAATTTTGGTATTGCGTCTTTCATGATAAGGAATGTACCTTGAAATGCATGCTTATTCTTCTTGATGTTACCAGAAGGTTATAATCAATGATGTCCTCCCAACGCTCCCCAACCCTAAAGCATAATAATCTTAATTTTGCTTTCTGCTTCTGTCCTTGCTTGCATAAGTCTTAGACAAAGGATAAATGAGTTTTTCACGTTTAAAGATGAACTGAAATGTATACTTGAGACTGCAATCAAAGAATCACTTTTAGATTCTACCTGTCTGCGTATCACTGAATACAGACTCTTCTAAATTATTAAGACAATCTAGTGGCTGTCATTTATTCAAACTTGCAACACATGCATAAACTAATAGTTCCAAATTCAAAAAGATAAAATTCCCTTTTTATGTCTTCAGTCTGCCAACAGCTCTCTTAGCAAATCTTTTAGAATGCAAATGTTCTGATCACTTAAGACACTGGGTTGGGTTGATATTTTCAGAGCTTTCTTTGCAGGCATATCCTATACCCATTTTAAGATCCAATTTAATGGCTGAAGGCAGTTGATTCACAAACAATTTTCATATTTTCCTACAATCATTTTAAACACACATTATATCAATAACAATAAGTAGAAGAAATCAGTATAAAGCTAGTACAACCTGATCCTAAACTCAAATCTTCAAACACTAACCTTCAATCCTCTCTTAGCTAACCGACCTCATTCATATGCAATATGGTCATGGCCTCTGGGTGCATCAAGTCAGGGAGGGGCTTTTTGTCAACCATTTTGACTTTCTAGCAGCCATTTTAACCAACAGCATGGTCTCAGAGGAGAAGTTCAAGGGCCATTTTGCTCAAAATTTACATTAATCACATTCATTTTCACCATTTCCAACAGGAATAACCAAAAACTACAAAGTAAGAGAAGAACCCAAACTCAAATGTCCCACATGCTTCCTGTTACAATTGAGTAACAGTGTGGTCCTATCTGACCTCTAGCTAGCCAAAGAAGAAGGGAAATGACCCTAAGGCAGAGGTCAGGTACGCATCCACTCTCCATTTTCAAGATCTGTTTCTCTAGTACCTCACTCCCAAGTTACCATAATATGTTAGGCCAGGTTGCATAGAGAAACAAATTCAGAGACACTCGTGTGATAAGACAGAGCTTTATATCAAGCAGCCTTACATATCAGGAAAACATTCCACTCCAATCCAATTCATGTCCATAAGTCTGATATTCGTCCATAAGCCCCCCTTCAGACTCACACAGCCACATATAAGGGTTCAGGATGCAGGGAGGTCACAGGCTGGTGGGTGCAAAGTCCTGTGGATCCAATAGTGGTGGATGCATCTCCAGGGCTCTGGCAGGTCCCAGCTTGGCTCACCATCAAGAAGGTGAAGGCAGAGACACCTGGGGAGGTTCTCAAGGCCCTCATTATAAGAAGGTTGAAACTGCAAGGAGGCACAACCAGTCAGTCTATGACCTGGTTTACAGGCTAGACTCCACCCCTTCACTCTCACATCTTCAAGTAGATATGGAATTATGTAACTACCACAAAGGATGATGGTGTGCTTTTCATTTCATCAAATGGAAATTTCTGATGGCTGCTTAATTTACCAAAAGAACCACAGGTATAGCATTTATTTAGAGAATTCCTGATATGTTTGAAAGTGATCGGCACAAATCAGGTAAATATACAAAACCTAGCACTTTTGTCGACTCCTACTCCTCAGTTCCTACCCACTACCAATCCATTCCATTCATCCCATAGCTCTTATAATTAGAATATTTGTGAATACATATTCTGTAGGGCTATGTACCACAGGTCACCACAAGGTCAATAGTTCCAACCCAGGAGACTCTATGAGAGAAAAATGAGATTGTCTACTCTCTTAATGATTTACAGGGTAGCAGGGGCAGGTGTTATTTTTCATTATAATTGAAAATATGCACAGCAGACCAAGCACCTAGTCAACTGTTTCCACATGTGAAATTGAGTGAGGTTGACTACAGTCATCTCACCCTCCTTTTCTGAGTCATCCCCCATCCCCACCCCACCATTAACCTAAACTCACTGCCTATTAACATCGCTGTCTGTAATAAGACTGTATGACATGAGGGTGTCGTCATTCAATCTCTAACTTCATAAGGTGAAAGGAAAGTCAAACTCAATAATGGGGGACTCCAGGAAGATGGCCGCCAGACAGGTAGCTCACGCCCAGAGCTCCGAGGAGATCAGTGAGTGGGGAGAGTTGGGGGTGGAGTAGGGGTATAAAATCTGTCTGTTCGATTCCCAAGACCACTCTGAGCATCTCTTGGCCACAGAGGTGGACCCCCACCTGATCGCAGGGCTTTGTGCAGACACCCAGGGTCTCTGGTGTGGCGCTTGGGGCACCCGCTTTGCCGGTACCGGCACCAAAGGGCAGCCAGGTGCACCGCAGAGGCTGCACCTGCCTCGGTGCTCCGTGCAAAACCGCCATTCAGTAACCCCACCCCGTCTCAGCGTGTCCGGGGTCTGTTTGTGTGCTCCAGCTGGCATACCCCCACCCCATGCAGATTCGAACCCCAACCGGACACCCCTCACGGTCCAGCGGGCCAGACCCTCTCCCCTTCTACTGGAGACGCAAGCCCGGTGCCACAGCCAGGTGGAAGGTAGAGGCCTCGGTCCTGCCTTAGTGCTCCATGCAAACCGCCAATCAGACCTGCCCCACGCTCAGAGGTCTCAGCTCAGAGGTGCCCGCCCCATCACTGCGCTCCTTGCAGATCGGCCAGCCAGCCCCCTCCTTGGTCCTTCCCGCAACCTGACCCCCTATACATGCGCATGCTCATGCCCGAGCGGGAAAACACACACACACACACACACACACACACACACACACACACACACACACACACACACACATACACGCGCAGAGATTCTCCTCCTGCCACACCGCGTTAGGCCTGCCAGGCAGAGGACCCAAGTCTGGTAGAATTTTCTGCAGTTGAAGCATTGGGGCTTGATCACTGCATTTGCCCTTCTCCCTGCTCACTCTCTCTCACCCTTTGGGCTCCAAACGTTGCATCTGCACACCAGCATGGGTCCCCTCCCACCTGCCTACCTGAGGGAAGTGCCCCTAGCCAGAAACAGATCACCCACTCCACAACCCATCCCCTAAATACGCTCCCCTGCACTGGGGCCAATACTTTCTGTCAGATCGCAGCATGCACAGCTGCAAACAGCCCCTAAGGGGACCTAAAGGTGACTGCAGCACAAACCATAGGCCAAGGCGAGAGGGAATCCTCAGCAGGACAAAGGTGAAACTCAACCCCACGAGACAGTGGGCTAAAGGCAACCAGCTGAAACACCAAAACGAACCTTCCAAAGAGAGAGCCCAGGGCTCTGAGACACCAGGGAAAATGACACCAATTTTCAACAAATCGACCAAAAAAAAACCAGCGAGCGCTTCCACAGTTTCAACAAGAAAAGAGAAACAAAATCCAATGCCAGAGGAACACTTGGACCTAACAGCAGTCATAGAAAAGGCAGGGGTTGATCTCCCACAGAAAGAAATCTTCAGAATGCTGCTTGGAACCATACAGGACATGAGGGAAGCATTACAGGAAAAGGATGAAATGGTAGAGGAAACAAAGACCCTGCACCAAAGGGAAATAGTGGAGTTAAAGGGCGAGATAACAAAAACTAATAGCAAACGCATGAACTTTGCCCAGAGAATGGAGGAGGCAGAGAACCGCACCAGTGACCTAGAGGACTCGCAAGCAGAAATTAATAAATGTGAGAAAAAGTACAACAAGTCCATCAGAGAATCTGAAGAAAACCTCAGAGATATGTCTGATGTTATGAGAAGGAACAACATCAGAATTATCGGCCTGCCGGAGGAATGCACATCAAGGAGACCAGCATCCAAAATAGTGATGGAATGCTTGGAGGAAAACTTCCCTAACTTAATGAATGAAAACCAGGAGGCCAAAAGAACACCAGTTAGATTGAATCTGCATAAGAAGTCATCAAGGCATATAGTTGTTAAACTATCCAACTTTGAGGAAAAGGAGAAAATTATGAGAGCAGTTAGGGATAAATGGGTAACTACATATAAAGGCAAGCAGATAAGGATATGCTCAGACCTGTCAGCAGACACTATGAAGAAGAGGAGACAGTGGAGCTGCATATTCTGAAAATTGCAGGAAAATAACGCAAACCCAAGAATACTCTATCTGGCCAAATTATCTATCAAAATTGATGGACAAGTGAGAGTCTTCCCGGACAAAGAAAGCTTCAAGGAATATGTTAAAAGGAACCCAGCCCTACAAACGATTCTCACTGACCCAGTATGGGCAGAAGAACAACACTCACCAAGCACATACAAGAGACCACTACACAGAACAACTCCACCCCGAGACCATCAAAGGGAAAACAGCCCCCAAGATAGAACTGGCTCAACGATGGAAAGAAGGCAAGAATGAACCACAAACACACAAATGCACAACCCACAGAAAAGAAAGGGAGGTAGGAAAACACCCAACACAAGAGAGATAAAATGACATCACAAGGTCCATAGATAGATGCAATAACCCTGAATATTAATGATTTCAACTCCGGCCTTAAGAGACAGAGGCTAATAGACTGGCTTGGAAAACACAAACCCTCGATCTGCTGCCTACAGGAGACACATCTCAACATTACAGATAAAAACAGGCTGAGAATCAAAGGTTGGAGACAATATCAGGTAAACTCTGATTCAAAAAAGGCGGAGGTTGCAATCCTAATCTCAGATAAAATTGACCTCAAAGTGCAAACCATAAAAAGAGATAAGGATGGACACTGCATAATGCTCAAGGGAGCATTACATAAAGAACCAATAAGCATTCTAAACATATCCTCGCCAAACAAGCATCCAGCAGAATATGTCAAGCAAACACTGCAAAGGATGAAAAAAAGAAGCCACAGCCTCAATAATTATAGTAGGTGACTTCCATACACTGCTCCCTGAGAAAGATAGATCACCCGGAAAGAAACTCAACAAGAAGACTAAAGAGCTAAACACTACAATTAGACAACTTGACCTGACAGATATCTACAGAGCTCTCCACCCAAACAAAAAAGAATTCACATTCTATTCAAACCCACATGGTACATTTACGAAAATAGACCACATGCTGGGGCATAAGTCGAGTCTACATAAAGTCAAGCACATTTATGTCGTACAGACCTCTTTCTCTGACCACTGTGCCATAAGATTGGAAATAAGCAAAAGAGTAAAGACATGAATGGCAAACCATTGGCGAATGAATAACTCTCTATTGCAAATGGAGAGCGTACTGGCTTAGATCCGAGATGAGATTAGGAAATTTCCAGAAACCAACGAGAATGAAAACACGACATACCGAAACTTATGGGACACAGCAAAGGCAGTCATCAGAGGAAGTCTCATAGCATTACATACACACATACAGAAGGAAGAGAGGCTTATGACTGATACACTGACACAAAATTTACAGCGACTAGAGCAGAGTCAGCAAGAAAATCCAACTAACAGAAAAAGAAAATAAATAATAAGAATTAGATCTGAGATTCGAGAGAGAGAAAATAAGAAAACTATGGAAAAAATCAATTCTGCTAAAAGTTGGTTCTTCGAATGGATAAACCAAATCCACAAACCTCTTGCGAATTTGACCAAAGAAAGGAAGGAACACATTTCAATAACAAGGATGAGGGATGAAAGAGGGAATATTACAACAGACCAAAGAAAAATCAAAAGGATACTTACACAATACTATGAAGGACTGTACTCCAATGAATTAAAAAAACTTGGAAGACATGGATGAATTCTTGGAAAAGCAATCCCTCTCTGCATTATCCCCAATGGCCATCAAGAACCTCAACAGACCCATATCAGTAGAAGAAATAGACAAGGCAATCAAAGAATTACCAACCAAGAAGACACTGGGATCAGATGGATTCACTGGTGAATTCTATCAAGCATTCTGGGAAGAACTGACACCAATCCTACACAAACTCTTCCAGAACATAGAAAAAGATGGCAAACTCCCAAATTCCTTCTATGAAGCTAGTATAACTCTGATACCTAAACCAGGCAAGAATCCCACAAGAATTGAGAGCTACAGACCAATTTCCCTAATGAATATCGATGCAAAAATCCTTAACAAAATACTAGCCAAGAAAATACAAAAATATATAAAACAAATAATTCACCATGACCAAGTGGGATTCATACCAGGGGTGGTTCAACATACGAAAGACCATTAGTATTATTCATCACATTGAAATGAAGAAATATAAGAACCACAGGATAATACCAATAAATGCAGAAAAAAGCATTCAACAACATCCAATACCAATTCATGTTTAAGACACTCAAGAAGATAGGGTTGGAAGGAAATTTTCTCAATATAATACAAACTACATATGAAAAATCAACAGCCAACGTGGTAGTCGCTGGGAAAAGATGAGATCAATTCTTCTGAAAAAGGGGACTAGACAAGGATGTCCCTTGTCCCCACTTCTATTTAACATCGTACTGGATGTCCTAGCTAACTATGTAAGGCAAAGAAAGGACATCAAAGGTATTTGTCTGGGGAATAAAGAAGTGAAACTATTGTTATTCACAGATGATATGATTTTATATATGGAAAATCCAAAAGTTCCACAAGAGTAGTATTGGAAGCAATAGAGGAATATAGCAGAGTAGCAGGCTACAAGATCAACAAACAGAAGTCTATTGCACTACTATACACATCGGACAAGAACACAGAAGAGGGGATCAAAAAGGGGGTACCTTTCACAATAGACAAATACAAATTGAAATATCTAGGGATATGTCTGACTCAAAAAAAAAAAGCAAAAGATCTGTATGAGGAAAACTACAAAACACTATGAAAAGAAACCAAGGATGACCTCAACAAATGGAAGGAGATCCCATGCTCGTGGATTGGCACACTCAATATTGTAAAGATGTCAATTCTACCCAAGGCACTCTATAAGTTCAATGCTATCCTGATCCAAATTCCAGCAGCTTTCTTCAAAGAATTGGGAAAAAAGATTACCAACTTCATATGGAGAGGGAAGAAACCGAGAATTAGCAGAGAACTCAAGAAGAAGAACAAAGTCGGAAGGCTTGCTTTACCCGACTTTAGCACTTACTACACAGCCACAGTGGTCAAAACAGCGTGGTACTGTTATAACGATAGATATTCAGACCAATGGAGAAGGACTGAAAACCCAGAAATAAAAGCATCAGCCTACAGACAACTGATCTTTGATAAGGGGCCCAAAAATATCAAATGGGAAGTGGATGTCCTCTTCAATTCATGGTGCTAGAAAAAAATGGATATGTAGCCGCAGAAAAATGAATCAAGACATTTAACTCACTCCATGCACAAGAATAAACTGAAGGTGAACCGCAGACCTTGAGGTAAAACCCCAATGAGGGAAATGGGACAAACTTGAGAACCTTGGCACAGGGATATCGGGAAGGGCACCAACATGGAGGAGGCACAAATTGACCAATGGGACATACTAAAATTAAAACACTTATGTACATTGAAAGAATTCACCAAGAGAGTAATGAGAGACTACAGGATGGGAAAACATCTTTAGCAATGACACATCAGACAAAGGCCTTATTCCTAAAATCTATAATACACTGCTAAACTACAGCAAGAAAAAAACCCAATTGTCCACTCAGGAGGTGGGCAAAGGACCTGAAATGGAGTTTCTCAAGGGCAGAAATCCAAATGGCCAATAAATATACAAGCAAATGGTCCAGCTCTCTAGCCATAAGAGAAATGCAAATTAAAACAACTACGAGATACCACTTAGCACCCTCAAAGATAGCCCAACACAAGAAATCAGAAAGTAACAAATGTTGGAGGGGATGCGGAGAGATAGGGACTCTTGTCCACTGCTGGTGGACCTGTAGGTATGTACAACCATTATGGAAATCGATTTGACGATATCTAAAACAGTTGAAAATTGAGCTGTCTTATGATCCAGCAATCCCCCTACTGGATATATACCCAGAAGAGACAAAAAACAAAGCACAGCCATCCATCTGTGCCCCAATGTTCATCGTGGCACAGTTCACAAATGCAAGGAGTTGGAAGCAGTCCAAATTCCCATGAATGGATTACAAAACTCTGGTACATACATACAATGGAGTATTACGCATCCCTAAAAAGCAATGATGAACGCATGAAGCACATTGCCACGTGGGAAGAACTGGAGGAAATTATGCTAAATGAAGTAAGCCAAGCACAAAAGGACAAGTACTACATGAGTTCGCTGAGGTCAACTCAAAAAAAAAATTCAAAAGGGCCATAGGCAAGAAGATGCTGTATACATACGTCCCTGGGGTGAGGCCCAGGCAATATGGCAGTGGCCAGACTAAACCCAGGGATACATATGGTAGCCCATTAAAAGGGAGGCTGGAAAAAGGCATGGGTAGCCAGGGGAGCAGGGCACTAACCCACACAGGGGGAGGGTGTTGATTGTGTCTCCACAGGGAAAGAGAGATAAGACTTCAACCCGGAGCTCCAAGACAAGAATGCAACACACTGACATGAAGCAGGGAAGCGATAGAGAGGTCTGAGGGGCCGGCCCCATTACCAACTAAGTGTACAGCACCACCCTCCCCCCCAAGAAGAATTCACCACCCCCCCCAAGGAGAATTCACTTCAGAGGACAGCACTGATGCCACAGCTCAAGAAGAGTGGAAGAGTGACTGGTCTGGTCAGAGCACACAGGAGCCAACGAGGGGGCATAGGGGAAAAAAAAGAAAAGAGTGATGCACATCCTGGCTCACCAAGCCCTGAGGACAATGTTCCTGCTCAGAAAAGCAATGCACAGAGTTGACACCACAGGGCCGGCCCTACCATGGGACACCGTGTTCCTCATTGACGCATAGCACTATTGGGGCCAACACTAGAGACACACAGTGGGAATTGTGCCCGCCATGAGCTCACCACGCCAAAGCCAACCTCTGGGGGTATGCATCAGGAGCAGTGGGGGAAGCAGAGCAATGAAGTCCCCAGGGATAGAGGCGGTTGCAGGGCATGCCATCCCATCAGACTTGACTGGAAAGCACCCGTGAAGAAAAACAGACTCTGAACTATTTATATGTTTATGTGTGTATGCGTGTGTTGTTGTTGTGGCTATTGTTTTATTTTCTGTTGTTGCTTTGTGGAACTCAGTCTTGTGATAGTACATAGCATGTCTACCTGGCAGGGAGAGGTGGAAAAAACAAGCCAGAAGAGAGAACAACGGGATGACAGTTCCGGGGGGACAAGAGGGTAGGGGAGGCGGGGGAAAGGAAGTGGGTGTTAACAAGCCTAGGGACAAGGGAACAACAAGGGATCCAAAATCAATGTCAAGGAGGGTGAGGGAGGTCTGGCAGGGCTGGATCAAGGGCAATGTAACTGAGAGGAATGCCTAAAACCCAAATGAAGGCATAACATGATAGTGGGACAAGAGGACAGTACAAAGAAACAGAGGGAAGAACTAGGAGGCAAAGGGTAGTCATATAGATTTAAATACAATCATATAAAGATGTAAATATATTTATATACGATGAGGGGGAAATAGATCTATGTGCATATATTTATAGGTTAGTATTAAGGGAACAGAGATGCTCACCTGCCTGGCACAATCGCCGATGACAATGGGTGCATAAGCAAATGTGGTGAAGAAAGCTGATGGTGCCCAGCTACCAAAAGATATAGCATCTGAAGTCTTAAAAACCTGAAGATAAACAAGCAGCCATCTAGCTGAGAAACAACAAAACCTACATGGAAGAAGCACACCGGCCTGCCCCGACTCGATAGCTGAAGACAAAGTGGGTGCATAAGCAAAAGTTGTGAAGAAAGCTGATGGTGCCCGGCTATCAAATGATATAGGATCTGTGGTCTTAAAGGCTTGAAGACAATCAGGCGGCCATCTAGCTAAGAAACAACAAAGCCCACACGGAAGAAGCACCAGCCTACTCCGACACGAACACTGAAGACAAAGCGGGTGCATAGGCAAATGTGGTGAAGAAAGCTGATGGTGCCCAATTGTCAATATATATAGAATCTGGGGTCCCATACGCTGGAAGATAAACAAGGGGCCATCTAACTGAGAAACAACAAAGCCCACATGGAAAATGCACACCAGCCTGTGAGATGACAAGGCATCGAAGAGATCAAAGACCCCCCCCCCGCCAAAAATCATAGCATTGTGAATGAGGGGGAGTGCAGAGTGGGGACCCAGGGTCCATCTGGGGGAAATTGGACATCCTCTTGCAGAGGGCTGTGGGGAGGTGACGAGCCAGACAGAGTGCAGTGTAGCAACGATGAAACATACAACATTCCTCTAGTTCTTAAATGCTTCCTCAACCTCACTATCATGATCCCATCCATGCCTTACATGTCTGACTGGACCAGAGGATATACACTGGCACAGATAGGAACTGGAAATACAGGGAATCCAGGACAGATGAACCCCACAGGATCAGTGTTGAGAGTGGCGATATCGGGTGGCTGGAGGGAGGGTGAGGGAGAAAGGGGGAATAGATGACAAGGTCTACATATAACCTCCTCCCCGGAGGACAGACAGCGGAGAACTGGGTGAGAGAGACATCAGATGGTGTAAGATATGATAAAATAATAATTATTTATAAATTATCAAGGGGGAGGAGGGAGGAGGGAGCAGGGAGGGAGGAGAAAAATGAGGAGCTGATACCAAGGGCTCAAGTAGAAAGCAGGTGTTTTGAGAATGATGATGGCAATGTACGTATGACTGTGCTGGACACAAATGATGTACGTACGGATTGTGAAAAGAGTTGTATGAGCCCATAGTAAAATTATTATTAAAAAACAAACAAACAAAATAAACTCCATATCAACATCTCTCCAGGCTCAATCCCCAGACTGAGGTCAGACCTATCCCACCCTCCAATATTCCAGCCAGTCCTCACACCAACTCTCCCCCTCGACAGCTCTCTTTCTTGCTCAGTGGGGTTTGATAATCCATGGCCATGGTCACACACTACTCACAGATAGTACCACATGGTTAAGGTTTATTGCGGAAGGTAAGGGGTTACTATTGCTCAGGATACAATTTGGACAGGACCGTCTCTTCTCAATGGGGCCAGCAGACAGGTATCTCTTTGTCTCTTGGATTCCCAGTCACAGGCCTCTTGGGCTTCTGCCCTGCGTGTGCAATGTTACAAAGCTCTGTTTAGAGCGGCCAGTAATTGTCCACAGCCAATCCATCTTTCCATATGCATCATCTCAAAGGTGCTCAGGTCCAGCTCCTAGGGTTAGCACCCAGGTCTCCCAATTAAGCACCTGGAGATATCCTACTTCACAAGCCTACCTCCCACTAGAAAGCACTCGGCTTGACTTGCTTTGTGGGCTGGGAAGGCCATCACTCTGTCTCATGCTCTGGTTCTTGGTTCTGGTTCTGAGGCTACTGCTCCTCTGTCATTGTGCTAATGTTGTGGCATCAAAACTGTCTTCTGAATCAAGGTGGTCCAAGGAACAGCAATCTTGGTGTTCAAAGGACAATCTCTCCTCCTGGTTCTTCCCTCTTGCAGGACTTGTCTAAGCATGCTCACCTTGTTGAAGCAACAAGGACTAAGCTAGTGTGTGGACTGATGCCAAGACTCAAATGTAATTAGAGCTCCTTTTGTGGACTTCCGTCTTTCAAGATCCAAGTACATTAGAGTTGGCACTCCAAAATCATCGCTCTGTTTTTCAATTGATCTTCGGAGTCGTCCCTCCCCTGAAGTTGCACACAGGTAACAGAATTCTCTGCTACTTAATGCTGACACAACTAAATCCAACCTCCAACATATACTGTGATCTCTGTAGGCTGGAAATGATTCGGTTGCAATTTCTCTAACACTTGGACCTTGATCCTGGACCTTGATCCTGCTTTATAAAAATGGTTCCTTTCTCAATACTATGCAGCATAGTCAACACCTTGAAGGTTTGAATATTGGAATCATCAGTCCACGCTTGACAGCAAATTCTTGGGATGGCTTCGGATTATTTGTGGTTTGAAGGCATTCCTTTTCCCTCAGTTGGATATCGACTTGAAGATCTGAAATCTATCAAAAATGAATTTGTAGTGAGAGATGAAGATTTCATTACACTTTCCTATCCAAAGTCAGGTAAGGAGACAGGATCTGAATTTAGAAAGGCTGTTGAATCATCTTATTACTGAGTAGTTTTCTGTGCCCCACACGTCTCTCTGTTCTGGGGACTACAGTGGTGTCCTTTTGGATTTTATCTGGCTGAAGTGGGGTGTTTCTGTGGACTAGTGACTATATCCTGAATGTTTTCTGATCCTGGCTTATTCCAACCTGTTAATTTTCCTAAGAAGCCTCACTAAGTCGTTAAGTATTGTCTTTGACTTGTGTGCAGCCATTGCAAAGGATTATGAAACCGAGCAGAGAAATAGTGTGTTGTAGAAGGAAGAGGACATGATAGACTATATAACGGGAAACATGGAAAGTGGAGGCATGTCTGACCCCTGCCTGTGGCACTCAGACTTCAGCTAGTAATTCCCTTCTCCCTTGTGTACTTAGCCAGAAAAGGTCATATGTGGTCTCCTCACTGTGTTCTCACATACCAAGAAAATCTCAAGCGTTCCTGGTTACTCTGGTTGGGAAGGAAAAGTCTGGAAGGGTAAACAATAGGCAAGAGGGTATACCTGTTAACTGGGTGAAATGGAAGATAATGATTGACAGGATGAAGAAGAATTAAAACATCAGGAGCAACAGAGAAAGTGCTTCAGATTTTTGGTAGAGTTAAAATTGCTGAAATCATACACGATGATCTGTATGCACAATAAAAACATTAACTAAACCAATGAAACTCTATCTACTTTAGGCTCTGAAGGAGTACTTAATATTTCAGGATTTCTACTATGGAAAACCATAAAACTGAGCACTATCTATCAGGTAACAACTTGTAGGAAGCAAGCTAGGTGAGGTCGTGTGAGACAAAGTTTCATAACTGAAAGCAACCAAAAGAACGATCTTTTAGCCCGAACTCCTCTCTGACTCTGTCTCTGGGTATGACTTCTGTGGGTCAGGAGACACAGTCATCGATGATGGTAGCACTCCAATGAATGATGGAGTTTGCATTTTTGTGGATATTTTCTGCCTTAATTATTCTCTCTTTACATTACGTCATGTAATGCAAGAGAGTTATGGTGGGTTTATGGGGTATGACAAAGGATTAAATTATCAAATATTGAATATTGGATGGAGAGAGAAAATTTTGAGCAACAGAAACTAGCGTTGTAGGAAATCAAAATAATTTTCTATTCACAGAAATGAAAATAACAGTGTGTTTCAAGGATAGAGAATGACTTGGAAGGAGAAATCATCTTAAGATGAGAATGGAAATGTAATGGGGTCCCAGTCATGGGTATTGTGGGTGAATTAGTAAGTGTTGTAGGATAGGATTGTAAAAAAAAAAAAGGTCGGGTTGCATTACCATAGATCAGTTGAAAGAGGTGACCCTCCTTTTACTCTCTTCATTTCAGGCACCCATTGGCTGCTGGAGATCATCAGTCTTATTTACTCCAAGGGAGACCCCAACTGGGTTCAATCTGTTCCCATGTGGGAGCGTTCACCATGGATAGAAACTGAAGAAGCTTATGAACAATTACTAAAAAAGGAAGGCCCACGCATATACACCAGCCACCTGCCCATTCAATTATTTCCCAAATCATTCTTCCATTCCAAGGCCAAGGTAAGTTAATAATGACAACATCACAGTTGTATATTTCAGTTGAATGCCCGTGTCTTAGAGGCAGAGCTAACATGTGATTCATGAGAGAGAGAGCATAATAGAAAATCTTGAACAACTCCACATTTCCATATCCTAGATAATCTCCTTGTTGTTGCTTCAGAGAATAATCAGACTACATTAGTTAAATAAATGTTTGCCTCAACTCAGTCTTAAACACTGTCGACCTGTCTCCTCATGTAAATTTCCTCAGTTTCAAATCAACTCTTAAAATTCCAAGAAATTTTGAGTTGTAAGCTCATGATGGGAACCCAATTTTAATTCTCCAAGCATTATATCGTCCATGGATAACATGTCTTATCCTATCAAGGATTCCACCTTGTCTCTGATGAATTATTGCAAGCTCTAACATGGAGGGTCACCAGGGATATAATGTGAATTTGTACTCTTAGATTATATTTTTACATCAAATTACAGCAACAGCATTATTTACATTGCAAAAATATTTCTTAACCCATCATATCTGGTAGTAGAAGCATTATAAGAATATCGTAGGAGTGTTGATTGCTGTCGAGTACTGTCAAGTCATTTCCAGTTCGTACCAATCTTATGTACCACAGAATGAAGCACTGCCTGATTTAATGGCTAATATCTTTTATGAGCACAAATGCAAATATGGTATTAAGGAATCCCCAAATATCCACCGCTTCAAGACTGCTGCAACACTCTCTCGTGTCCTCTTCCCCACTGTATCCTTCTCCACAAGTTTAGGCTCCACAATTCACTGCAACTTTTCACAGAGCTCACCGATCTTCAAGGAAACGGCTCATGTAGCAGTGAAAGGTGGCGAGTCCCCTATCTGTTAGTCAGACATCGGGCTGGGGGATTCTTCTTTTTCACATGGTTACAGGGACTGACAAACCCAAATAGGCAGGTCTGACCACATGCTACTGAGTCCATTTCCAAGAACAGTGGGGTGAGATGATAATCAGCTAGATCCAGAGCAAGAGGTAGAACTTTGCCAGGACATCAATATCCTAGTCAAATACAATGACATGTTTCTTGACAATCTGAAAGCCCCTCATATAATGACCATGCCCTCAAAGAACCTTCCCCTACTTGAACCAAGCAAGGCAAGGGTTGGAGGCGTGATCACTGGGGTAAAGGTGATGACCTGAGGCACACTGCAGAGTAAGGGTAGTGACTCAAGCATCAACCCATCCTTCCTCTACCTCATTAACATCATGGACAATCATTCTCAAATGGGACCATAACTACAGGTATTTTGTTGTTAGCTATCAAGTAGATGCAGACTCATAGCAAAGCTATGGCCAACAAAGCAGCATACAGCCCAGTCCTGTGTCATCCTCACAATTGTTTTTATGTTTAAGCTAATTGTCATAGCTTCTGCATCAATGCATTTCATTGTGTGGCTTCACTTTCCCTCTGAACTTCTACATTGCCAACTTGTCCAAGTTGCTTGACACTATGTATTGTCATCGTAACTCCCAAGGAACTTTCTGGATGTACTTCTTCAAAACAGATCTCTTTGTTCTTCTGGCAATCCATGGTCCTTTCAACATTCTTCACCAAACACCACAATTCAAATATGTCATTTTTCTTCTGTCTTCCATCTTCATTGTCCAGCTGTCACAAGCATTCGAAGTGATGGAAAATGCTATGCCATTAAGTTCAAATCTACTTTGAGGCATTCTCAAGCTGACTGCCAATGAGTCAAGGCTGACGTACAGTGAACCCCAGAGTTTCCGAGACTGTAGCTGTCTACTGAAGTAGAAAGTATAGTCTTTCTCCTGCAGAGCCTCTGGACCATGTGAATTTCAGCCCAGCCAGTAACCACTACACCAGTGGTTCTCAACCTTCCTAATGCTGTGACCTTTTAATATAGTTCCTTATGCTGTGGTGACCCCAGCCATAAAATTGTTTTCATTGCTTCTTCATCACTGTAATTTTGCTACTGTTATGAATCGCAATGTAAATATCTGATATGCAGGATGTATTTTCTTCATTATTACAAATTTAACATAATTAAACATAAAGCATAGTGATTAATCACTAAACAATATGTAATAATATATTGTGAAATATCTATGCATTTCCCGATGGTCTTAGGCGACCCCTGTGAAAAGGTTATTTGACCTCCAAAGGGGTCGAGACCCACAGATTGAGAACTGCTGCACTATGACATCAGGTCTCCATTCTTTGAGGCATAGAAGATAGGTTTACAATGCATCACAAAACGGAGGACAGTTAAGTCAGAGCATTATACGGAGGATGACATGATGACATTGATTGACAGAGTGAGTGGTTGTAACAATGGGCTCAAAGATAACATTTGAGAGGATGGACCCTGACCAACCGGTGTTTGTTCTGTTATACAGAAGGTCATTATGAGTAGGAACTGACTCTACAGCACATCACAGCAGCAACATTACAATGTGTAATTCAGTCTATTCTTTGGATTTCATTATGAAACCTCTACATTATTAACCCTATACATCTGTCTGGCAAGTGCTTGGAAAGTGTTGCTCTAGTAGGGGTTCTGAGGGAACGACACTGAGACTTGGGGTATTATATGCCTGGAATGTCAGTGAAGGTCTCCCAACAGAATGCAGATCTCTCTCCTGATACACCTATTTTTTTGTGGTACAGGCCCTTAAAAGTTGAATGGTTCCTCAGGAGTACCCTTGCAATTGGGTGGGGGGAGAAAGATAATGGGGCACAGGGGCTCCTTGTTCCAATGTCAGGAACAAGAGAGTGATTGTATTTTCCAATGGTTATATATACTGGGGCGTACAGATCTTTGGAAAGGCATACATATCTTACAGCAAAGATATTACAGTCAATGGGTAATCTTCTTCACTTAGTGCTTATTGACCTCGGAAGCCCCTGCGCCCTCCCCAGGACATCAATCTATATCCTTACCAGCCAGAGACATCAGAAGAGGGTTTGCTACACTTTATGGTGTATGGGGTTATAGAACCTGATTGCTCTTACCTACAGATAAACTTCTGGCACAGTGACTAGCCAGAGGCAGGAATGAGCCATCTTTTATCATAGCTCCCATATGACTTCTTACTGGAGGGCTATTGGGCAAGGCACATTCTGGGCCCGGAGAACATGAATTTGAATGCATTTCTATCTCAGAACAATGGAGATCTTTCTCCTCAAAGGGCCAGTTTTCCAGACCCATGGTTCCGAGGGTAGAAAAAAGGCCAAATACAATCAACTAAGTCCTCAATTCACCACAATTCCCTCTTATGATTTAAGTTTTCAATTGGAAAGGGCCACAAAATGGTCTAACATTCTTCCAGGGGTTAATGGACATTCCCTAGTCCTATGCTAGACTACCTAACATTCCTCCCTGAAGGTATATGGACCCAAATCTTAGGGGTCCTGAGCAACCACATCTCTAGCTACTTCCTGCTGTCAAAGGGGTGAAGTGGGGTTTTGGGTCCATACACTTCCTACTCTGTTAGAAGGGGTTGTTAATTTAGGACCCAGGATAGATAAGGTCGAGGTGGGTTTAGGAGACGGTGGTCCTGGAGCTGGCACACATGGTTTAGAGGCCTTGGTAACCTGAGAACTGGAAAAACAAACAGACAACAGGTGAACAGTTTAAGGGAGACAAAGGTAAGATTGTAAGGTGGCAGTGTCCTTGAAGTTAGGTTAGTGTAACAGGAAATCAATAGAAATTTTGGGATTAACAGGCCTGAGAGTTTGGTCACTGTAAACACAACAACGGGGTAAAGGCGTTCACTGGCCTAAAGGCTGTGAGGGGTATGAGATAGAATTATCTGTGTATCCCTCATCTGTCCTGGGGTGGCGACGAAATACCATCCTAAGACCGTCCAGTGGCTCACAGGAGTATTCGTCTGCAGCCTCTGCCTCAGAGGGGTCAGATAGTGAGGGTTTCCAGGGTTTCACCCATGTTTGGTGGATCCAAGCACTCTGCCCTGGAACTTTGACAGCAGTGGGCATAGAGAGAATTACTGGCAAAGGTCCTTTCCAGACTGGCTGGATCTGGGAATTAGGGGACCCATCCTAGATCTCCTGGCTGGCACAAGGGTGGTAACTTCTCCTCCCTTTGGGTCTGAGTGAGGCCAAACTGATGGAATGCCTCCTGACACTGGGCTACTTGGGTGGCATATTGCTGTATTAAGGCTACCTCAGAGTCTATAGCTGGCTCTCTTATAAGAAAAGGCTGCCTGTATAAAACTTCATAGGGGCTCAAACACGTAGATGGCCGTGGGGCAATCCTAAGATGCAGCTGAGCTAAACCCTTTACAGGGGTAGCACACTTAGCTTTGCCAGGGACTTTTGTGCCCCAAACTTCAGGAGTTATGTTCTGTTTCCATGGTTTCTGTGGGGGAATCTGAGGCTCCTCCACTGTGAAGAACAATTAGAAAGCTGTAGAGGGACGAGGATGAAGCCCGATGACTATGCAGGTGTGCAGCTTGGACAGTATGTCTTGGCCTAGGAGAGGAGCTGGACATTCAGGGATTACTAGGAAGCTATGAGAAAAATAGAAGTTATCCCTAAGACATCTGAGAGGTTCAGTAAAATGTTTAACTGCAGGTTTTCCTGACACTCCCAGGATGGAGCAGGAGTGGGGTGCCAGGGGTCCAGGGAAGGAAATAAGGACAAAGAAGGTGGCCCCAGTGTCTAAAAGGAAGTTCACCGATCTTTCTGCCACGTCGATGCTCACCCTAAGTTCCAGACCAGTAACAGCTATCTCTTGCTGCTGGGCTGTCCTGACCGGGAGCCTTTAATCCTCCTCCTCTATTATCAGCTGCACATTGGCCAATGGGCACCTCCCCTTCAGGTTTTGGGCCTTAGGACAGAGGCCAGCCCAGTGGCCAGTCTGCTCACAATGGACGCATGGCGTCCGAGGAGGCTTTTTCCAGTCAGGGCAGTTTCTAGCCCAATGACCTGGTCGCTGGCAAATGTAGCACTTGGTACCTGGTTCAAAGGTCTGGGAAACCTGGGAGGCATTCGACAGGCATCTGTTATTGAGTGCAATTTTCTCCTTCTCCCGGGCTCGAGCCTCCCCTTCCTGCTCTCTGTTATAAAAGGTCGTAATAGCTTAATCAACCTTCTCCTCTGGGGTAGCTCCTTCAGGCTTTTGCACTAGTTTGTCGAGTTTCTTGCGAATGTCCTGTGCAGACTGTGTGAGAAACTTGTCCCTGAGCAAGACTTGCAACTGATAGGATTCAGTATCTACAGCAGTGTGATTCTTTAGGGCCTCCTTTAGCCGCTCTAAAAAGCTTACAGGAGACTCTGTAGGTCCCTGGTGAATCGCTGTCAACTTGGCATAATTAATGGCCTTTTGCCTACCTGCCTTTAGTCCACTTGTGATGCACATCAGGAAATGTTCCCGTGCCCACTTGTCCTGAGGCTCACTATGATTCCAAGCAGGGTCTGTTAAAGGTACAGCAGTTTCCCCTACAGGGTACCTTTCATTCATCACATGTAACTCCTCTGCAAACTTCCTAGCACCTTTGAGCACCCGCTCTTTCTCAAAGCCTGTCACAGTCTGTCCCAGTATGACCATTACATCTTTCCAGGTTAGATCACAGGCTAGGGTGAGGTGCTGGAAGTGTTCTATGCACTGTTCGGGTTTGTTAGAGTAACTGCCCAAGTCATTTTTACTTTGCTTGAGTTCAATTAGAGTAAAAGACTTGTAAATTGCTTGGGGGCCAAATTCCCCTGCTGCCTCTACTACAGGTAGAATATTTAGGACTTTTTCAGGGTTGGGGTAATAGTTCCCCTCGAGTTCAGGGTCCCTTAGGGGGTTCTGGGTGCCCTGGGAATGAAGATCTTTGTTCTTCCGCAAAAGAAAGAATGCTCTAACATACGGCATCTCCGACCACCTCTCCATCATTCCACAAAAATGTTCTAGCTGTTGCAGGGTTGGAAGGGAAAGTGTACCATTGGCTGGCCACGATTCCCCTTTCTCTAAAACATACTGTGGCCAAGTGGAATTGCAAAGCATAATCAGTTTCTGTTTTTCCAGCTTTTCCAGATCAAATCTATCTAATTCGATAGTACACATCCGAGGGGGCAATTTCTGGGTATCGAGCTGGTAAGTCCCATCTAGAAAACACAAAACAAGGAAGGCTATTGAGAGCTTGATGCCGCAAGGTCAATAACCGCAGATTCAGTGCTCACCTGTGGGGTGCCATGAATCTGAGGCCTCAGGGAGGTACCCCCACCTGAGGGAAGGGGTTGAAGACCAGTTGCTGCAGCCAACATTTTGGTCTGACCGTTTACTAGACCACAAGCTAGGAGGGCCACTGCGTGGTGTGGCCCCATGGCCTTCAGAGACACCTTCCGGCAGGAGCAGACTCTCAGATCTCTGAAGGGAAGGGACATCTATCCGGCAGCTCGGGGAACCTTTAAGGAATCAGAATTTCTGTCTGGAACATCCTGGCGGCAGAGCTGTATTAAGAACTGTCCCAGAAAGTTCCTGAGGTAGCATCACTGGAAGGCGAAAGTTAACGTTGCTTGGGCTCAGCTTCCCTATGTCTTTGGCCTAGGCACGGGCAACGGAAAGCCAGCCAATAGCAAGGAACAAACCCACCCTGGTAGAATACTAAAGCAGCTTGTTTGAAAAACCAGGAGAAAGCTAAAGGGAATGGAGGGGGAAAGGGCAGGGGCTAGCTCCTGGGCCTAAGCAACCAGCTACCTAGGCACCGCCCCTCCATGTGTTTGGAGCAGTGGGCGCCATCTTGGCAGGGTCACGTACTCCATTGCCCTGTAGCCAAAATGGCGGACACCTGGTGGTGCCATGCTGCCAGGGCGTGGTGACTCATGTGATCCAGAAAATGGAGGCCGCAGCTTGCAGCCTAGAGGAAAGCCCACATGGGGCCAGCCACCTGAGCCAGAGTCCTGCAAGAACCAACAGAGTTTACGCAGTCGCACGCAGCCATCTAGCTGGCCAGAGCACAAAACAGGCAATTGAGATACAACGAGGTTTTGAAAATGGCAATTCTCCCAGCCTGCAGACCACAGCATCCTAGCCCCCTCCCAGGAATCCAGCCTGGGGAAGGCATGCAAGCTCCGGGGAAGGCAAGCACAGAAAGGCAGATGTAAAAATACTGACCACTAGCAAGAGCAGGCAAGAAGACAGACACAAAAGGATGGGGCTGCAGCAATACATTACGAGTGTCCCCATGAGTCGCTTCGCGGAACCATCACCTACCAGATGTTGCCGGAGCAGTTCTTGCTTGCTTCCCAGCTACTCGCCATCTTATATATCCGAGTCATGGTACCACGTATGTTAGATCTCCCGGAGCTAGATCTATACCTCGGTCCTTGGCTCCGCTCGAGAAAGAATTCACGCCGAAGCCTGGTTCGTGATCCAAGTGAGTTTTTATGAGAGTTAGAAGAAGTTTCAGGTTTACACGGCACCCATAGGACTCCTCCCGAACATGCAGCCTGGTGCAAGCTGCTCGGCGTCATGCAGAAAAGTGTCGTTCTACTTTGGGCTCCTGTCTTTTCAAGTATTCCATGGGGACACATGGTGGATGACCCCTGATTGACCCCATTGGCTGAATTGAATTCACCTGGCCTATGGGGGCCAATCCAGGTGGCCTAGGTGGGCCAATCCAGGTTTAGCGCCCACCCTACCGGCAGGAAACCTGAACTTCTGAGCATGTGCAGTGCGCCACTCCTTTGTTTCTGTGGCTTGATTCTCTGGGCATGCGTTAATGGATATTCCCTAGTCCTATGCTAGCCTACCTAAGTTTCCCTTAAATCCCCGCAGAGTGTTTCCAGTTAAAGACCTATCATGTAAGGTTTCCTTATATGGATGATGGGTTACACATGAAACAGTAATTTCCCAGTCACATTTCAGCATCATTTGTGCCGCAAGTCCATTATTTGAAAACGGGGTTGTAGCTCAGACATTTTCTCTTCCAGCCCATTGTCCACATGGGCTTGAGTGGCCTAGAGTGGATGAGAGTCTGCATAAGATGTTGTGTTGATAGAGCCCTGGAGTGTCTGTGTGGGGACAGTAGCAGTGGCAGAAGTTGTTGAAAGTCTAAGAAAGACAACGAGTGCCATTCTTACTTATCAGCGGAATGGTTCTGATGCTCGTGGTAACGCCTGTGAAAGCAGGCGAGCTGGTGCTGAGGTTGCTGATAACGTCTGAAAAAGTAAGAAATCCCGTGTTGTCTTCCCAATCCCACAGGCCTCTCCATGCACTGTCTCCTCCTTCCCAGGCTGCCCGCTGCAGAGGACTTCGCTTTCCCCGGAAAACACATAAAATAATGGTCTGTGGGTTGTTAGGACCTGGGTGCAGAGTGGTTGTTGAGGGGATGGTGATGCTCCATCTTCCTTGGTGGCATTGGCTGGAGAGGCCTGTCTGCACTCTCCTTCCCCTTCAGAATCAGCCCCTCCCTCTGAGCTGTTCGGAAACCTGGACCCCAAATGAGGTTTTCTTCCTTCCTCTAAGTCAGTGCTTCTCAGCCTATGGGTCACGACCCCTTTGGGGATCCAACAGCCCTTTAACAGATGTTGCCCGACATGACAGTAGCAAAATTACAGTTATGAAGTAGCAATGAGAATAACTTTATGGTTGGGGGGAGGGTCACCACAACATGAGGAACTGTATTAATGGGTCACGACATGAGAACCACTGCTCTAAATCTTTTCCAGGTCTCGGGTTTCTCGGGAAGGGTCGGAAGGTATCCTTTTGCTCTAGGTATTTTGTAAGTTTTTGCTGGAGAGAGGAAAGTGGGGTTAAGATAGCTGAATGAAATTTGGCATATATAGGATTTCCTTTTGGCTTCCATTGCGTCTTCCCCTTCCATTTTAGTAACTGAGATTTTAAAATGCCGTCAGTAGCTGCCAAGGGATTGTTTGCGGTGAAACCAGTTGAATTGCTTGGACCATGTACATTCTTATATGAATCAAGAAGCTCTGCCCGCCGAGCAATGACCGAGTACAGTGCCCATGGAGTCGGTTCATAAACACCGGGCATCAAATGCCTTGCTGAACTTTCCTGACACACAAAGGAAACATCCAAAGCGAGAGCATCTTTTTTAGAATGGCTCTTTTTCTCCTTTTTCTGAATTACTTTATGTAGCCTCTCTCTTTCCCGAAGGTTGGGATGTTTAACTGTGACTACAGCCTTAATTAAATTGTGCTGCTTTTTAGGAATTATACACTGTAGAATTTTTCCACTTTGCTGTATCTTTTTCTGGCTAGATTTATTCCCTCCACATGGGAACCAGGAGCAGCTAGAGTCTTTTCCTTGGGCCATTGTTGAGGACTAGTGATGCTAACTCCTGAAATTTTAGAATCATTCTTTTTCTGCTTTTTCTGAATTAATTTGTGTAACAGATCTCTTTCCCATAAGTTGAGAGATTTAACGGTGACTACAGGCTTAATTAAATTGTGCTGCTTCTTAGGCATAACACACTGTAGAATTTTCTCCCTTTGCCGTATTTTTCCTGCCTAGATATTTTATTCCCTCCACGTGGAAATCAAGAGCAGCTAGAGTCTTTTCCTTGGGCCATTGTTGAGGACTAGTGATGCTAACTCCTGAATTTAAAAGATCTAGGACCTTTTTCCTTCAGTTTTAATTCCACATAGAGGCATTTGTGCTTATCCGTAACAGCATTCCCAAACCCACTCCATTTCCTAAATGTGGGTCCGAACCTTCAAGCATCTTTTTTGCATGTGCTGTGAGTGCTCTCAATAGGAACTAAAGGAAGCAAGCATTTGGCTTATGCAAGCTCCCATTTGTATACTCCAAGTTCTCCTTCATAATCTTCATTACCAAACTCCAGTAACAATTGGAGCACCTAAAGCATTCACGTTAGATTTTTCTCACAACAGACCCACTGTGCCCTCTGGTCGGGGTTCCCAGACACTGCTCTGAACCACTGCTGGGGTCCCCCTGTGCCCAGGTAACCTCTTCTTGGCTAGGCGAATCTACTGTTGCATTGTCTCTGGTGGTGGGACCGCGTTGTAAGGCTGATTAAAAAGACTGTGTGTTGGGCTGGACTGGAACTGCTGTCATTGGGCTCCACTAGGTTGGTCTCTGAGCAAGGCCTGTTCTGTTTCCCACTGGGCCGTGTCCACTAAGGGAACGACTTGGCTGCTGACTTTAGAAGGGCACTGGCTTGCCCGGTGCTTCCCCTTTGGCAGCTCGGGCAGAGTCCACGTTCTCCTCCACTCGGCGTGCCTGGGCCATTTCCAGTGTGCGCTGTGGAAATTTCTGACTTTCCTGCACTTAAGACATCTTCCCTTTGGTTCCGTTTCTAATTTTTCCTTATTCTATTGTTTCTCTACTCTTGAAAGCAAAGGTGCCCTTTGGCTATGTTCCCCAGGCTGATTCTTAACTTAAGGATAATCCTCTTCTAAAGTCTCATGGCCTCTGTGTTCCCCAGTGCTGCACTCTCCTGGGACATGGAGGCTTTGGTCATGAAGTTTTGTTTTGGGTCGGAACCTGCTTCTGGTTTCTTCTAACAGGTCACCATACTCATTCAAAAAGACTTTCATCTGCTTTTGTAAATGGGACAGCTTACACAAGACTTTGCATTAAGCTCACTTTTATTTCTTCCTCTAACTGAAGGGATTCTAAGACTTTTAACTGGAGCCCACAGAGATAGGTCTTAGTGGGGATAATCTCCCCTCTCTTTAAATTGGAAGCAACCTTTCCTCAGGTCCATAGATCTAAGGTCCCTTTCTCAGCAGTGTATATTTTTCATTGTTTGTAGGAAATATTCATGTTTATTTTCATTATTGCTCCATCCTGTTGTGTCAAGAAATAGGTGAGCACAATGCAATAACTTTTAGATTTAGACGTACTTTTACCTTACCCCATAACACTGTTATATACTACAAGCCACCTACAGAATTCTCACTTCAAAATAATTTCCTGATTCTAACCTATCCTCAGTGGAGTGGTGAAGCCATTGTGCTGGGAGTCTGCTCTGCTCCTCATAAAGTCTTTCCTTGGGGCCCTATGTTGAACACCATTTGCTGTCCCATGTTGGGCACCAGTTTTGGAGACACAGGTCCCCAACAGTTAAAAGGGTCCTTGGGAGTGTGAAAAATTAAGCAGACCGCCACAGGGGCTCCCTGTCCCTGTATCAGGACCAAGAGAGTGAATATATTTTGATTGTGTATTTATCATGTGGCTTAGACGTCTTTCAAAAAGCTTACATGTTATGTAGTGAACATATTACACACTCAAGGGGTAATGTCATAAGCGGGTAATATAATAAGCAGGCAAGGAAATGAATTATCTTCTTCACCTAGTGAAAGTTGACCTTGATCACCCCTAAGTCCTCTCCAGGACAGCAATCTATCATCCATACCAGCAAGAGAACTCAGAAGAGGGTTGTTACATGTTCGTTACATGTTATGGTGGGTTGGGCTATAGAACCGGATTACTCGTATCTACACATAACCTTCAGGCATAATGACTAGCCGACATGGGAATAAGACTTCTTTTATAGTAACCTTTCTAAGATGTCTCCTTAATAGAGGGCTTAATATGGGGCCCATTTTCAGCCTAGAGAATGTGTATTTGAAGGTATTTTTTTCTCTGAACAGTGAAGATTGTTCATCAAATACAGCCACTTTCCTAGGCCCATGGCTGGGAGTTTACAAATAAGACCAAATACACTCTACTAAATCTTCAGGTTACCACAAAGCAATGTCCGACATTTGGGGTTTCTGAAAACAATTAATGGAATAAAACCATATGGCAGCCAAACATTTTGATGAAAAATGATGTCTCCTCCATTTTCAAAAATCCCAAAGCAAGGGGAAAATGATGCATTCTTTCTCATTGCCTTGCTTTCTTGTTCAATTTCAGATGATTTACCTACTCCGAAATCCCAGAGATGTTCTTACTTCCAACTTTTACTTTTTTAGACTACTAAGTGGAGTGAAACATCCAGAGACATTTGACCAATGTTTTGAATGGTTTCTTCAGGGAAATGGTGAGTTTGACTCGATTGTGGAATCTGAATGGAAGAATGAATTTCCAGATCTTCCCCGCCAGGATGAACAATCCCATAGCTTAGACAACCATATTATCATTGAAACTTACTTTTGTATATACTTCTGGATGTCCAAAGTTCAAGTAATTGTTTAATACTTATCCTAGAAACAATTTTATTGACACATAATTCACGTGCCATATAATTCAATGGTTTGAATATATTTTTTAAAAGTTGTGCCACTATTACCACAAGAATTTGTAGAATATTTTCATCACCAAATGGTTCTTACTGGCCAAAATGAAGCTGTTGGCAGGGTCTCCTTTCTTTCTGGATGTTTTGGAGACATTTCTGGGTTTTTAAAATTTTTTCCGTTTTCACTTTACCAACACTAGAGTATGGGTATAGCAAGAACACAGCATCAGAATTGGAAGAATACACAGAAGCAATCTCAGTTGTATAGATAACAGAAGCTAGCTTGCCGAGGTAAAGATAACTTGAAGCACGTACTGATGAAGTTCCAGGGAAACACGCAACCTTCAGGATGGAGTACAGTTTTTGGTAATATAACAAACTTAACTGTGCATTTAAACTTGGTGCACCCATTTTCTATGTAATTTCAGTTTACTGGAAAAGATCCAGGCATATAGAGATAGATCAATGATGATAGATAGATAGAAGATGTAGGTTGGTGATAGATGCAAAGGACTGTTCAATTTAGCATTACTTGTAATAGCAAAGAGATAATAAAAATCCACATAGTACACAAGCAATCCAATGAAATATTCTCCAACTGAAAATTTAAAGAACACTGCTATACTGTGAAGACTGATCTCCACCATTCTTTTAAGAGGCAGAGATAAAAACATGGAGGAAATTGTGTAAGTTATTAGTTCCATGCACTTAGATGGATGACAACCACAGGAAACTGAGTACTAAAGATGAGACAACAAGACCATGCAGTAGAGGACAGTTGGTTGTTGATGGAGGTGGGGTGGCTCTCCAGACGAAATTGCAAAATACAGTGAGTTCAAGCTTGTCCTATCCATTTGCTAACTTTATTGCCCCTCAACCTCCAAATATCATTTCTCATCCACATAAGTATGAAACAGTTCTAAAATACCTTATTTTACATGATATCAAGTGATTTCCCACTGAAGTGGTGATTGCAAAACCTATTTGTCATGCTTTTGGTGAAAGAAACGAGACTCTCCATGACTTCACTCCTTTATTCTTCCAGTGCTTCTGACTTGCACACGTGGGCAAGGAATAGCCGTGCAACTGAGCACACACAGATGCCCCAAAGAGCCTCCTTTCTCCCAACCTCTCTTTCAGTTCCGTATGGATCATGGTTTGACCACTGTCAAGGCTGGCTGCAAATGAGAGGCAAAGAGAATTTCTTGGTGGTCACATACGAGGAGCTGCATCAGGTAAATAAAAGAATTCGCTCTCCCTCAACCAATTTCACTACAGTATAATTTCCCTCTTTTGTTTATCTTTATTTCTTCAGCATTTTTATTATTGCCCTGAACATAAACACACTAAAATGCTGACCCATTTGAGAATTCTCACATCCTCATTCATTGCTCTGGATTACATTTTTGAAATTAGGCAACTTTTCTCACTGTCCAGATGCTATGCCCTCTGTAACACGACTTGTGTGGCGCCCTGGTAGCGCTGGACTCCTAACCAAAAGGTGGTTTAGAACCTCCTGCTGCTCTCCGTAAAGATGTACCGTTCACTTCTTGTAAGCATGAATAATCTTTTATCTTTGCTCATTTGATACAACTGAAATACTCTTATATTCTTGCTTGTGATCTGACTTTTACACTCTGCATACTGTGAAGGTTGTTCATCCTTGTGGGGCCATCATTCAGGCCTTCATTGCTCCTCATGGTCCAGTAGTGTTGTCCTGGTACATGTATGTTTCACGCCATGTTTATCCACGAATTCTTATTCCATTATTCAATGTTTCTCTCCTACCCTTTGAACCAGAGGTTCTCTCAAGGAAAGCTACGCCCCATCCTGCCTTTACTCTCAAACTTGCGTAGTCAGGACTTATTTGTTCAATATCTGCACATTTCCCTTTTTCAATGTCTGCCCCATGCACTAAGGAAGGGATCAATTGCAAACCCATTGTGTAGGAGCAGTGACCATGAAGACAAACAAAGCATCTACACAAACAGCCTGTTGCCATGCAGTTGAATCTAACTTATGGCAGACTCGTATGTTGTGATGCAGATGTACTCTCATACGGTTTTCTTAGGGGTACTCTTTAAGACATTGGGTCTTCATGATTCTTGCCTGTGATCTCCTCTCTAGGGGAGTTGCACCTGCTAACCTTTTGATTAGTAGCTGAACACAAACCTAATGGACCACTCAGTGTCTGCGATCTCTTTCAAGGGTCTAGGTCTTTGCAAATCATAGGCCCTTTGATATGATTTTGAACTTTAAAATGTGATCATCTGAGAATGTGCTCTTTATGATTTCAATGTTTTCAACATATTAAGGCTTGCTTTGCGACCTAACAAATGGCGTACTGTAGAGCATGACCCGCATGCAGTGGAGAATAACGTGTAATGTGTTGTTGGATGAGGTGTGCTGTACATGCCGCTGAGTCCAAGTTGGCTGAGTGTGCAGCTCACATCTTCTGTTTCTCGGTTGAGTTTCTTGTTATGTCCCCCATCAAGAGTGGTTAGTGTCTTCTATTGTCACATTGTTTTTTTTCCTTCCATGCTAAAAGCTGCTTTATGTATTCTGTGGATATTTTCTTTGCTGCATGGATAACATTACTGCTGTGTCCTCTTGTTAAATTAACCTTTCCATTATTATATCACATGACTGTCTCTTTTCCCAGTTTCTGCCTCAGTATTTTGTCATTAATGAAAATTGCCACTCCTACTCTTCCCCACCCCATTTTGGTTGCCATTTGTTTGGTAAATGCTTTACTACCCTTTGATTTGTAACTTATGTACGTGTTTCCCTTATAGTTGAGTCTACAGTGTAATTTTTTTTCAGACAGGAAGTTTCCTTATCCAGTCTGCTAGTCTGTCTCTTAAGTGGCACATCTAATCCTGTCCACTGAGTGTAATTATCACGAGGTATAAAGTCATTATGGCCATTTGTGTGTGTGGTCCCGGTGATTTCTCTGTTTTTGTTTTTAAAAATAATTTTATTGGGGGTTCATACAACTCTTATTACAATTCATACATCTTATTACAATCCATCCATTGTGACAAAGACTTTTGTACATTTGTTTCCCTCATCATTCTCAAAACATTTGTTTTATACTTGAGCCCTTGGTGTCAGCTCCTCATTTCCCCCCTCCCTCCTGCTCTCCCCTCCCCAATGAACCCTTGATAATTTATGAATTATTATTATCTTGTCATATCTTACACCGCCCGATGTCTCCCTTCACCCACTTCTCCACTGTCCACCCCCCAGGGACGTGGTTATATGTTGGTCCTTGTAATCTGTTCCCCCTTCTCCCCACCATCCCGGTATCACCACTCTCACCACTGGTACTGAAGGGATCATCCTTCCTGGATTCTCTGTGTTTCCAGTTCCTATCTGGACCAGTGTACATCCTCCAGTCCAGTCGGATTTGTAAGGTAGAAGCGGGATCATGATAGGGGCTGGGGGGGGGGGAAGAAGCATTCAAGAACTACAGAACAACAAAGCCCACATGGAAGAAGCACATCAGCCTATACCAACATGATCGCTGAAGGCAAAGCGGGTGCACAGCAAATGTGGTGAAGAAAGCTGATGGCGCCCAGCTATCAAAAGATATAGAGCCTGGGGTCCTATAGGCTTGAAGATAGACAAACGGCCATCTTACTAAGAGACAACAAAGCTCACATGGAAGAATTACACCAGCCTGTGAGATCACAAGGCATCAAAGGGATCAGGCATCAGGCATCAAAGACCAAAAAAATCATAGCATTGTGAATGAGGGGGAGTGCAGAGTGGGGACGCAGGGCCCATTAGGCAATTGGACATCCCCTTGCAGAAGGGTTGTGGAGAGATGAACCAGTCAGAATGCAGGGTGCAGTGTAGCAATGATTTCTTTGTTTTATATTTTTTCTGAGTTTAGTTGAATCTATTTATGAGTTTGTTTTCATTTCTTTCATTGATATGGTTTGTGTGCTTACTGAGTCCTTATGCATTTCCTCATTTTTAATTTGGTGAGAAGTTTTATTCAATTTCTTTGTGGTCATCTCATAATTTATTATTTTCTTCCTATTTTTAAAGCAGTCTGTTCTTTCTTTATCTCGTCGTGATTTCCTCTTTATGTAGAAATTCTGTAACTACACCACTTATGTTCTCTCTCTGTTTTGTCCTTTGCAGATTGACATCTGTAGTTCCCTGTTTTCAGTCTTGTAGACTCTTCTGTCTTCAGAATTCTTTACTGAGTTTCGACTTGGAACCATGTTGTCATGTGTCCTGTAGACGTATTTTCATCTGACATCGTTGATTTTTATCTAAAGAACTCCTTTAATCTAGCTTTAAAGGCTCGTGTCACTTAAACATTTTCCTTATTTTGTGTTTGTCTGGATATGACTTAAGTTTGATATCATACTTGAGGAATCATTTGCTTGGTAACTACCTTCTTATACATTTTCTAGTATAGTTTTGTATGTATCATCCCATTGCCCCTTGCCTGCATGACTTCTGCCAAGAAATTAGAGATTGATCTTACTGGTTCACCTTTATGCCTAATATTTAATTTCTCCCCATATTCTGTGCAGGGTTTTGGAAAGTTTACTTACAGGTCATGGTGATTTTTCTTTAAGGGTTCTATCCTATTTGAAGCTCATTGAGCTAATTGAGAGTCTACCTTCTCACATTTAAATTTTATATGAGGGATGTTTTCTGCCAACAAATATTCACCTTTTATTTCTTAATTAATTAATGATTTTTATCTCATCATTTTGAGGAATTCCAATAAAATTAAGTAATTCTTTTTATGATATTCCGCATAATTTTGACTTTTTAAATATTGATTTTCTGATTGTTCTTCTAACATGTATAGACATATTTAGTTAATTCTGTCTTGAATTGGGGAGAAAGATGAGGCTTTTTACTCCAATAAAGAGTTACCATCTGAGAAAACCACAGATTTAATTCTAGCCTCTCTTATAAAGTCTCTATGAGTTTGAATCTACTTGATGACCGTGAGTTTTCTTTGGTTTTGTCTTGAATTGGTTTAATGATACTTTGCTCTTATATTATCTATTAATAAAATCTTAATTTTAATTCTCTGGACTTGTAGTTGCTGTTTTCTTGTGTGAATTTAAAAATTGTCTGTGTATTTTTTTTAACAAGTTTAAAAATTGTAGTGTTTGCCTGAATTATTCTAGCGTCTTGTCCTACATCAATTTCTGAACTTGCTGGATGGTGCTAAATAGAATTTAAAAAAATCATTTTATTGGGGACTTGTACAACTCTTATCACACTCCATCCATCCATCCATCCATCCATCCATCCATCCATCCATCCATCCATCCATCCATTGTGTCCAGCACATTTGTACATTTGTTGCCTTCATCATTTTCAAAACATTTTCTTTCTACTTGAGCCCTTGGAATCAGCTCATCACCCCCCCTTTCTTCATCCCCCACCCTCCCTCATGAACACTTGATAATTAATAAGTTATTCTTAATTTTTCATGTCTTATACTGACCGATGTCTCCCTTCACACACTTTTCTGTTGTCCGTCCCCCAGGGAAGGGGTTACATATAGATCATTGTTATTGGTTCCCTCTCTCTCCTCACACCTTTCCCTTACTCTTCTGGTATCGTTATTGGTCTTGAGAGGTTTATCTGTTCTGGATTCCCTGTGTTTCCAGCTATTATCTGTACCAGTATACTTCCTCTGGTCTATCTGGATTTGTAAGGTAGAATTTGGATCATGATAGTGGGGGTAGGGGGATTGGGTGGAGGAAGAATTAAAGAACTAGAGGAAAATTGTATGTTTCATTGGTGCTATACTACACTCTGACTAACTTGTCTCCTCCCTGAGACAGTTCTGTGAAGGGATGTCCAGTTGCCTACAGATGGGCTTTGGGTCTCCAGTCTGCACTCCCCCTCATTCACAATGATGATATGATTTTTTGTTCTTTGATGCCTGATAACTGATCCCTTCGGCACCTCGTGATGACACAGGCTGGTGTGCTTCTTCTATGTGGGCTTCGTTGCTTCTCAGTTAGATGGCTGCTTGTTTATATTCAAGCCTTTAAGACCTCAGATGCTATATCTTTTGATAGCTGGGCACCATCAGCTTTCTTCACCATATTTACTATGTACCTGCTTTGTCTTCAGCAATCATGTTGGGGAGGTGCGCATTATGGAATGCTAGGTTAATAGAAGAAAGTGTTCTTGTGTTGAGAGAGTACTGGAGTGGAAGCCCAATGTCCATCTGCTACCTTAATCCTAAACCTATACATATATGCATATATGCACATATATTTCCACATTCTCATGTATAAATGTATTTGTTATATACATGCCTCTATTTAGACCTCTATAAATGCCCTTTGCCTCCTAGCTCTTTCCTTTATTTCCTTTTACTTTTCTCTTGTCCCATTATCATGTTCAGCCTTCATTTGGGTTTCAGTAATTCCTCTTGGTTACATTGCCCTTGGTAACGCCCGCCCAGGCCTCCTACACCCTCCTCACTACTGATTTGGAACATTTGTTATTCCTTTTTCCCTGGATTTGTTAACATCACTTTCGTTTCCTCCACCCCCTCTTCCTGTGTCCCCCCCCCCGCCCCGGAACTGTTGATCCTGTTGTTTTTCTCCTCAGATTTTATATTCAGCCTATCTTATTTAGACAGACCTGTGAAGATAATAACATGCACAAAAACAAGACAGAGAAAAACCATGCAACAAGATACAACAAACCAACAACAACAACAAGTCAATGACAAAAAAAAAACCCAAAGCAAAACACAACAACAAGAAAGAAAAGCTTGCAGTTAGCTCAAGGACTGTTTGTTGACTTTTAGGAGTGTTTTCTGGTCGAGTCTGATGGGGCGCCAAGCCTTGGCCCCAAAGTCTATTTTTGGTATTCCCTGAGGACATCGTTGCTCTGTTCCCCTTGCTGATCTATTCCCCACCCTTAGTGCTTTGCCTCAGTGTAGTGGGATCACATTGGGCAGAATTCCCACAGTGTGTCTCCAGTTTTGTCCCCTGTAGTGCTATGGGTCAGTGAGGGATGTTCTGTCTCATAGTGGGGCCAGCCATATGGTATTCTCCATGAATTGGCTGCTCTGAGGGGGAATATCGTCCTCAAAGCTTGATGGGCCAGGATGTGCTCCACTCTCTATTCCTCTCCTTTCATTTGCTCCCGTGTGCTCTGATAAGACATGTTGTTCTCCCAGAGCTGCAAATTCAGTGCTGTCCTCTGAAATAAATTCTTCTGGGGCACAGGAGGTTTATTGAGCAGTACAGTCAGGATACATAGGGAACAAGGCCCCTGTAGGTGTATACTACCTAAACATGAAAGTATTGAGCCCCTGCCCAGAGCAGGCAGGCCCTTCCTGTTGTCAGTGCTCAGGATTCCACAACTGATTTCTACTCCTGATTCACTTGTTTTCTCAGGTCATTGTTGTTAGAGGGATGTCATGATGAATGGTATTGTCCCACCACTTAGTCCCAGCTCCCCTTTCCTCCTGTTCTACATATTTCTACACTCCTAAACTTCTTTGTATCCAATTTGGATAATATTGCAGATTAGTACAACCAACTTATCCTCTCTCTGTTCCTAGTAGTTTTCATCCTATCCATCTTCACTCTTTATCATGTCTCTTTGTTCTTTTTAGCCTATTGTATTTAACTTTCACATTGTCTTTCATATTTTTTTAATCCTAGGACCTAAGAGCCACTGTAGAGAAGATCATTCAGTTCTTGGGGAAAAAGCTTGGCCCTGAAGAAGTCAACTCAGTGCTGAAGCATGCATCCTTTAAGGCCATGAGAGAGAACAAAATGAGCAATTTCACCCTAGTACCAGATAACATTATGAATCATAGCCAAGGGAAATTACTCAGAAAAGGTAAGAAATAGTATTCTGAATACAGAACACGAAAAAGTGGATAATAGTAACTTTGCTTTTTTTTAAATTTTAAACATTTTATTAGGGGCTCATACAACTCTTATCACAATCCATACATATGCATACATCAATTGTATAAAGCACATCCGCACATTCCCTGCCCCAATCATTCTCAAAGCATTTGCTCTCCACTTAAGCCCTTTGCATCAGGTGTAACTCTGCTTCTATAGGTGTCTAAAGTATTGGGAAAGGGAAGGATTTGAGGCATATAAATCACTCAAAGGTCTTGAAAATACTGAAAGCTCAAGGAACGAATTGGGGAATTCAGAGCTGAAAAAGAAAACTTAGTAAAACAGAGTCTGATGGATGAGTATAGCTTCTGGGGTCATTATGGAGCCTCTGACTGATTTCCTGAGTGTCACACATGGTTACACACTCATCTACTAACCAAAGTTTGTTGATTGGAATCAATCGCGAGTCACGTGATTAATACAGGCCTTAAGATATTCTTCTGAAAGTAAACAGCATTGAGAATTATGTGAAGTGCAGTCTTACCTGACACCCCCCCTGGTTGCCACGAGTTATAGCCATTCAATGGCTACCACTAATGAAAGCAACAATTTTCTAGATACTTTTCATCTTGTAGAGTCTTCTCTGATCTTCTTTTTGTATGTATGCCATGTGTTCTGTTAAATATGTAGTTAGCAGAATAAAAGGAAGCGTGTGTAGGTAGAAAGAATAACAACTATCAGTGAAGGGCTACAATAAAGCTGCTCCCATCATGCAGGTGTGGCCCCTAGCCCTGTAGAAGGAGGGGCGCCTCTCTTCACATTTTGATAATGGGATGTTCGCTCTTCAAAACAAACCCTGAATATGTGAAAAAGCAGAAGAGATGATGTGATTTTCCCCAAACTCCCGCCAACTCACTCACTGTCATGGAGTCAACACTAACTCATAGTGACCCTTTAGTACAAAGTACACTGTCCCCTGTCAGGTTCTGGGATTGTAAAGTGAGAGTAGAAAGTTTTATCTTTCTCCCATAGTGATTGGTGGCTTTTAACTGCCCAGTTTTTGGTTAGCAACCTTTCTTGATCCCACAGTGCCATCAGTACTCCACTCTTGTCCTCATTTATGTTACCATCCTGGTGGTTCTGTTGAGTAAGAGTCTAACTTCTAGTCATAGGTCAGTGGTTCAAACCCAGCAGCTGCTCATCAGGAGAAACATGAGGCCACCTGGTTTAGTAAATAGCTCCATCCTCAGAAACCCTGTATAAGTTTCATTTGAGCAGGACTTGGCCTTTTGGCAGGGGGGCTTTGGTTCCAATGCTGCTATTCTTTCTACCAAACCGATTTCGATGGTGCTGAGGATAGTGGTGAGAGCAAAGTTGCCATTTCTGCAATCCTAAACATTTACTCTTCAGTGACATCAATCAAGTTCTTTATATTCCTCAACCACTACCCCAGCCACTCCCCAATTTTTACATCACATGTAGTAGAAGGTAACTTACCCCTAACATTGTGCCTTTCGTCGCCCCTTCTTCTCATCCACCCGTGTTGTTGTTCTTCGGATACATCGAGTCTGTTCTGAGCCTTAGCAAACCTACACACAACTGAAAAAATCACTGCCCAGTCCTGTGTCATCCTGACAAGTGTTCCCATGCTTGAGCCTACTTTTACAGACTCCGTGTCAATCCATCCTTTTCACTGCTGCTGTGCTTTACCAGGCAGATGTTCTTCTCCAGGGATTGGTCTCTCTGACAACATGTTCATAGTACAGGACATCCTTGCCTCTTAGGACCACTTTGGCCTTATTTCTTCCAAGACAGACTTGTTTTTCTTTTAAGCAACCCTGGCTACTTTCAAAGTTCTTCACCGGTACCACAGTTCAATGCATCAGTTCTTCTTCAGGGGCCAAGTTTCACAAGCTTATGAAGCAATGGAAAAGACCATGGCTTCAGTCAGATACACCTTAATAACGCCCTGCTCTTCAATACTCTAGAGAGAGCTTGTGCAACAGATCCACCCCTGCTAACCATTAATCTATTTTGTTCACTTGAGCAGTGCCTATTCTAGATAATGCATCTAGTTATTGCTATAAAATGGTATTTTATTATTATTCAGTCATCACAATATAATTAGGAGTCAAGCACCAGGAAAAGCACTTTAATACAGATAGCAACTTAAGGATCAAATAGGTGAGGCGACATAAAATCTGAGATTAGAACCATTGGTAATCTGACTCCAGACAGGAGACGTGTATTTCTTCAGTGATGCTGTGGTTGTTGGCTCTGACTTATGGTGAGCTCTTGTCCAAGAGAATGAAATGCTCGCTGGTCCTGCACCACCTTTATCATCCTGGCTATACTGACTCACATTGTTTACCCCATTGGGTCAAGGCACTTCATGGAAGATTTCCTTTCTTTCCCCTGGCCCTCTATTTCACTAAACACAATGCCCTGTTCTGCTGCTCTGTGATTGCATGTTCAAAGTAAGCGAGACAGTGTTCCTGCAACTCCCAGTCAGTGTTTGGGAAACATGGTACGAAGGACAGTGACAGAAGTTTAAAGTAGGTCGTCGGAGACTAGTTATGAATGTGATCTTGACCCATTTCTTGTGTTTTTTTTCCCCCAGGAGTTACCGGGGACTGGAAACATCACTTCAAGGTGGCTCAAAGTGAAGCCTTTGATAAGATGTATCAAGAGAAGATGGTGGGGTTTCCTCCAGGACTTTTCCCCTGGGATTCGTGACTTCTTCCTTTTCAGTCTGAGATGCAGATGGGTTTACTTCACACCCTCTATATAGCCATTTTTAGATGCAACACAACCCTTGTTCTTGAATCCTGGAGAATAAGGCCAGTAGTGATTTATCATATACTTGATCATTGATTACTGCTAGGTACTTTATTAGATTCATGCTTTTTCTGCTCCCCAAAAGATTCGTGCGATATTTTATAAGTATAGAAAATAATATTTGAAGCTCATGCAAACAGTTCCCGTCTTTAGAAATAGAGGAAAATGCTTTGCCACGTATGTGATCAGTTCATAGAAGGCATGAAGCAAGAAACTCCACCCAGAGGTCCAAAGGTGCCATTCTCTCATCAATTGAAAGCCCCAGGCTGAGTCTTCTGCAAAGCTGGAGTGCTTGTAACCTTTGAGTGTAAGCCCAATTAGCTCATTATGTCACAAAATAAGATATCGCATGGCTTTGTTACCACCACAGTAAGAGACTTTCTTTACGTTTATTGAGCCTAGAGAATCGTACAAAATCGACACTTCCCTGTATATGCGCAATCTCTGCATCATGGAATAGCTGATTCAGGACACTATCATTTCTGTGCTCCCTCTCTCCATTCTTCTCTGTTTCCAAAACAGTGCTCACGAGTCTCACTTCTGAAAGAAGAAGTGTGCCTAAAAGACCTGCCTGGTTCATTTCCCCCGGGAGCTGTCAGAAGGGGATGAGGTCAGGAGGGTTGGGATGTATTTAATATGGATCATGGATTCTGGATATAACCTGGAAAAATACCACACGCAAAACTAGTGCCATGATACTAGTTATTCTTGAGGACAAGAGTGACGAGTGTGTTCTAAACTGATGATGGCGAGATACTTGTACACCTCTTCTTGAAGGGACTGACTATTGAATTGTGTGATATGTGAATTTATGACAATACGATTGTTAATCAATGGAAGAAAAGCAAATCTCCATGCATTGGTACCACTTCTTCTGTAACCTTGTGCGGTTATATTACCATCTGTATTTTTCATAATAAAGGACTATTATGAATTCAGTGTGTCCACTGCTCTAGTGGAAATGCCGGCACATGGTTGGGATCATCACAGTAGTGCCGGGTGGTTAAGCACTTTACCACTAAATGAAGGGTTGTTCATTGGACCACATGCAGGGGACTAACGGGGGACTGGGCTGCCCATTAGCTTCTGAAATGAGCTGGCCTTGAAACCCTTACTGGGTACAATAGGTGTCACCAAGAGTCAGAATGTCTCTGGGGCAATCTCAAAAACAATGTGCCTCTTGCAGTAAAACCACACCCTGGACCAAAGAGCACATCATAAGACATATGCATGTACACTCTCCCCAAATTTAATCAAGATCAACTTTTTACTCTGTACATTTCAATGTCAACATTCCTATGAAGTTATCTCTTTTAAACCTTGGGTAAAAGGTAGACTAGACGTCATCTGTAATTTTCTCTATTTCTTTACTTGCCTGACAAAAGTTTAATTCCTTCAGATAGAGAAACAATGACTTAAAATCACTCCATTGGTCACCTGCCAGTGTCATGTAGGTCAATTCACTGATGCTATGAAATGCATGTCATTTATAATGTTTCTGCCCTGCGGACAGTCCTGTCTTCAGTTTATCCTTACGAAGTCCAGGTAACTTATGTCCTATGTATTTGGTGCACAAAGCATCTTTATTCAAATCCTTTATCAGTTGTTTCAGGGCTTTCTACTCCCATGAAGAGTTACAGTCTCAGAAAATCACAGGGGCAGTTCGACCCTGTCCTACAGGATCGCTGTGAGTTGGCATTGACTTTGGCAGTGAATCTGAGAGTGAAGTGTTAGGTTTTCTTGGGTAGCCAGAGTAGGAACAGTGGGTTGTCCCTCCCAGGCCAGAGAAGGCCCCCATAAAGGAAGTTGGGAAGGAATCAAGAGATCACGAAACACCTATGAGGACCTTTTACCTTGGCATGGTGCAATTCAGGCCCCAAGCCTTGTGGGTGGTACACCGTGGTAGCCCAAACTAGGCCAAGACCCATCACATCATTCAGGTGGACCCAAATCAGCCAATGGTGTCAACTGATGCCTTCATGCATATCCCCCAGCCTAAGGTTTGAAGCACCCTGGTGGTGGAAAGGCCAGCCTTGTTTTGCCCTGCTCGAATGCTTGCTCATGCTGTGCCCCACTTCCTCTGGCCACTGTTCCGAATGTGGGGGTGCTGCTCCATGAGGTTGCTCTTGTCCAGTTGTGAGCTCTAGCCCAACTCCCGTGTGATTGTCAAGATTTCCCGAAATAGTGTGCATTCTTTCAAGACTGTAAAACTTGAAACGTCTCCCATCCTTCATAAAAACTCACTTGAGTTACAAAACTGGCTTTGGTGTGAATCTTTCTCATGTGAAGCCAAGAACCGAGGTATTACCCACTGGAGAACCCTCACAGTTTGAACCCAGGAGCAGCTGTGGAGGAGGATGTGTCTGTGTGATTCCATAAAGTGGTAAAGATTACAGCCTTGGGAATGCATTGGAGGAATATTACCCTGCCCTATATCCCACTAAAACCCACTGTCATGCAGTCTAATCTACTTACAGTGATTCTATAGGACACGGTAAAGCTGTTCCCTAAGGTTGAAAAGCCTGTAAATCTGTGTGGAAGAAGACCGTCCCACCTTCTCCTTTAGAGCACGTAGGGGCTTTGAATGGGGCTCTTTTTGTCTCAATTCTTAAGCCATTGTGATAACAGAACACCTCTTCTGTCCTATAAACCCAAACCCACCACATTAGGTCTATTGTGATTTACAGCAAATGTGTTAGGCTGGATTAGCAAAAGACACAGACCCAGTGTTTGTTCGAGGGGCACATATAGAAAGAAATGTGTATTGCTCAAGTGGGAATGACTTCCACAGATGTCAACGTTGGCAAGACCAAGTGTCAGAAGTTCCAAATCTGACTGCTCCATGCTGTTGTTGTTGTTGATGTTATGTGCCCTACAATTGGCTGCAACCCACAGCAACCTAACACACAGTGGAATGAAACTGCCTGCTTTTGGGCCTTCCTCACAATTGTTCCTGTGCCAGAGTCCATTGATGCCACCACAGTGTCCATCCAGCTTGGGGAGCACCTTCCTCTAATTTGGCCTCTCCCCTCTACTATACCAATGTCCCTCTGTGGGGGCTGGCCTCTCCTAATAACATGTGCAAAGCATGTAAGAGAAGTCTTGCCATCCTTGCCTCGAAGGAGTATGCTGGTTTTCCTTCTTCATTTTTCAGCAGTCCCTGGTTTTCAATATTCATCCCCAGCACCACAAGTCAGATGCATCACTTGTCTGTCAGCTTCTCCTACAGGAATAGCTGTGTGTTGCTGTAATGCTGGAAACGATGTCCATGGTATTTCACATTCCAGCAGGGTCAACCAAATTGAATGGTTTCTGGTGAAGCTTCCGGACAACTGAGATCAGCCAACTCAGGTCCCCATTTTGGATGAAGAAGTCTCTGAAAGCCTCATGCATAACTTAGACGCACTTTCAACTGCCGAATGCCTAAAGAATAGTCCGATGTTATTATGGGGTTTTCTCCTGAATTGTGAATCTTCAAGGGCTAGGAATACAAGTTTGGCAGGACGATCACACAGGCTGGTGACTGCACAGGAAAACAAATGCAAGGTTAGTCACCTGGCTGACCAGAGGAATGAATCTTTGCTCAGCGGTCAATTGGCAGGACTCCAAAAGTGAAACAACAGCTTCCTATCACAATTGCATTGTGTTAGGGGAGGTCACAGAGAACCCCCAAAAACTCACAAAAAAACTGCTGGGGTAGATTCCAACTCAGACGTTTTATGACGAGAGCTCTATGAGATTGGAGATCCTCATTTTTCTGCAGCAGAACATCTGGAGGTTTCAAACTTCTGACCTTGTGGTTATGGGCCCAAGGCACATGCATTGCACCATGAGGGATGAAAAGGGGTGAACAGGGAAGCCATTGGAAACCTGACCCAGTTAATATATAAAACAAAACACACACATTAAAATTAGTTATCACAACAACCCTACTGTGTATAGTAAAACTATATCTTTGGGGTTTTTAAAAATTAATTAATTTATTTTTTTTGAGACAAAATTTCATTTATTTGTCATTAGAAATAAATATTTTGCAATAAATATTTTTTTAACATTTTATTGGGGCTGATACAATTCTTTTCACAATTCATACATATAATACATCAATTGTATAAAGCACATCTGTACAGTCTTTGCCCTAATCATTTTTTTTCTCTTTTCTTCTTTTACATTTTATTAGGGACTCAAACAACTCTTACCACAATCCATACATATACATACATCAATTGTATAAAGCACATCCATACATTCCCTGCCCCAATCATTCTCAAGGGATTTGCTCTCCACTTAAGCCCCTTGCATCAGGTCCTCTTTTTTTTTTTTTAAACAATACATTTTGATGGGAATAGAATGCCTCATATTTCTTCTGTGGATTGGTTGGTGCTTAACTCCTGACTTTGTGGGGAGCAGCCAGTGTTAACTACATGGCAGGAGGTGTGAGGGTGGTTTTAATTCTTACGTGCTTGACTTCCATGTTACAGTTCACTACTGAGCAGATGTCGATGGAGTACACTGAATGCCTAAAATCCATGGGCAGTGTCCCCCAAAAGATTAAACATCCATTTCATCCTTTCCATTGACCTGAGTAGTTTTTCCCTCTTGCAGAATGCATTGAAAAGCAGATACTTCCTCTTAGTTTCAGCCCCTCAATAGCCAAGATCATGCTTGAAATGGAAGCCCCTGACCTTTTAAATTCTTCCATCTGACATACATGTGGCCCAACATGGATCCATTCCAGCTTCTGTAGTCTCATCTGTCACTGTGAGGTAATTCTCTGCCTTCCATCGTGGATTTGTGACAAGTTTGCTTTGTTCCCTGCCCTATTTAGGTAGTAACTTGTCTGTAAATCCTCACATGCCATTACGAGCTCATCCACATGATGAGTCGGTCTGTCTTCTCTTTCCTGCCAAGAGGGCGTAACTGTGCTCCTGGAATTATGTTTGAGATGTTGGGTCTCTTTTGTACTACCAAACATTAATAAAAATTTTCACCTTAAACACACTAGATGTACACTTGAGGCAGTAGACTTGCAACTTGATTAAAAAATATCAGTTACTGAAAACGTTTGCAGTCATGGTTCTACTTCTCTAATGAATACGGGGTCTCCATAAGTCACCTTAGCAACAACTTTCAGCACTTCTGACTTAAGCTGTTAAATATTCCGTGATGAAACCTAAGAACTCACTGTCACTGAGTCAATTCTGCCTCATAGTGACCCTATAGGGCAGGGTAGAACTGCTCCTGTGGGAATTCCAATTTTAAGGTGCTAACTACAAGCACATGGCTGCTACTATATGTGCTTGAAGGTCAGCTTCTTGAAAGCAATCTGCCTGAAGTTGTCTGCCATCAAAAGCAACCAGACCCTATTGTCTGTCCAATCAGAAGTAGGGTCCACACCCTTCCAGAAAGGATCATAGATTGTTGCCTTAGAGAAGAGCTCAAAGGCACTTAAGGTCAAGCCAACTCAGAGGTGACCAAGGTTAGGCTGCTGTCTTGACTCCAAAGCCCGCCCATCTTGGTACTTATGGATGTACACGCCTAGCTCCTCCCCCTCCTGTCATGTGTATGCCTTTCGTACAACCCCTTCCTGTTACATATGTGCTTACCATGGCCTGCATGCCTGAGATTATATCAACTGGTGACATTACGCTACAGCCTCTCTGATCCGACCTGGTTTCTGCAGGTGAAAGAGAATGTGAGTGGATTTTTCTTCAGTGAGTGTGGCTTAAGAAGGAAGGGACAACTGACACGTTGGCATGGGGGTGGGAAGACCAACCAGAGACCCCCTTCCAATTGCCTACATAATCAGAAACACCAAAAAGACCTTGCTGATTCTTGAGAATAGCAATTGTTGCCTTTCTGAGACTTATAACAATTTCCACCATGGTTGCCATTAGATACTGAAATGTGACTGGAACATGACAAAGTTTTGTGTAAGCCCTTATTGTATAATGAAGTCTTCCATTAGAAACCATTAGCAGAGAACATCTCAATAGATATCAAGGAGCTAAAATAAGATTTCCATACATATAGGGATGGGTTGAAAACAAACCCCAACCCTCCAGCTCTGGCGTAATGAAATAATTGTTGGGTGATCCAGAGGGACTTGACACCCAAGACTGCGTACAAAACGTAGCTATAGCAAGAGATCTGGTCTGATTGTGTTACTCATTGTCATTGTGTTTGTCGTTGCAGATGCCTACCCTTTCTACGGAAGGATCTGGTGTACAGAGAGCAGTCATGTTGCATCCGTAGCACTTTTGAATTAAAAACATAAAACCAAAGGTGGATTGAGGAAAATTGAGGACCTGGAAGGGAGTGCATGCAGCCTAATGTCTACCCTCATAAGCACAGGACTGGACATAGTGGCCCTGGTGTTAGAGGAAGATCGCCACAGTCCTGAGATAGAGAGAACCTCAAATATACATTCTCCAAATATAATCATGTCCCCACAATATCCCTCCATGAAAGTGCTACTTCAAGGATGTCTCCTAGAAACACCTGGTGGCTCACTAAGACGCTGAAGAGAACCTACATTTAAAATCAATCAGATTCTTTGGTCCTTCCTGCTCAAGGAGCTTGTCTTTCCCACTGAAGGAGCAGTCCACTCTCTTTGATGCCTTTTGGTATTTATCATAGGGTGTGAGAGATTGGAGACAGAGGTGAGGAACAGATAGAATTTATCCAGGAATGTGAAGTTGAGAAAGATTTTGACGCAGGGAAAGAACTCCCAGGAGGGAAGAGCAGAGAAAGGGATAAAGGGATGGGGACATCTTGAGCCCCCGGGGTGGATTCAACGAGTTAGGTCAGGGAAGTCTCGCCTGGCAGTGAGGCGGTGGGACATATACAGGGCTTGAGCCAAGGACGTATGTACTGATGAGGGGAAGGAAGACTGTCTGGTGCTGCAGTTGCAGGGTCTGAGTCAGGATGTGGTCTGTGAGTAAATAATCTCGGAATGTTGAGGGAAGAGGCTGTACAGACCCGGCCTGGATAGATAAGCTCCTCGGAACGCTGGAGGCAGGGACCGCACAGTCCAGCTCTGGCCTTGAGAGGCCTGGGCGAAGGGACTGCACAGTCCAGCAGGCTATCATAGAGGGAGAGCTGGGGGAGGCGGCTGCATGGTTCAGACCTGGCTCAAACAGGGTGTTACCCTGGTGAGCTCGGGGGACATCCAAGGTTAAGGCATTTCCCGTGCTATTGTGTATGTGCTGGAGGCTTGCCTGCCT